>NC_041385.1:438207123-438245491 GCF_002162155.2 Triticum dicoccoides
GATTGTGCGCACTGTCAAAGGCTCATCCAACAACTGGCACCAAAGCAGACGGTTGACAGGAACGTCAGGACCATTGCTGAGTGCCTTGCTGATGAGCTGATCAATGCTGCTCAAGGATCGTCCAACTGGGCGACTGTCAATTCTTCTTCAAGAGCTGCATCAAACAAATAGAAACCAATCCGGGAGAAGAACGGATTTCAATCAAAGATAAACGCAACATATTCGAAGATAAATCCAAGGCTTCCTAACTACGGATTAAAGTACTCAGGCATCAGGCCCGAAGGAGTTTTAACAGTTATAAAATCACTCGGCATTCCGAGGCAAATAAGGTGAAGCATAATGTTTTTCAATCACTCGGCGGGAGAAGGACTGGCCGGATGGCAGAAGCTGTCGAGGTCGATGCTGTCAGTGATACGAGTGGCTGCCTCAAGGAAGGTGTCCATGAAGGACTGGAAGGAGTGCTTCTTAGTATTCGCTACCTTGAGAGCAGCAAGCTTGTCTTCCTTAGCCTCCTTGCAGTGCACTCGGACCAATGACAAGGCGACGTCAGCACCACAGCGAGCAGAGGACTTCTTCCACTCTTGCACTCGGCCTGGAATCTGATTAAGTTGAGTCATCAGCGACTCGAGGTATTGAGAAAGTTCCGCTTGAGGACAGAGTTCAGCATCCACTCGGGTCATCGCCGCCTTCAGTCGAGCCAGATAAGCAACTGCGCTATCCAAGCAGGACTCCAATCACAACAGATTCATTGCAGCGTCATCTTTCATGGGACAATTGATGGGGTCGAGACCTGTCTCGACCCGCCCAGTTTCGGCTTCAAAGTCCTGACACAGTTCTATCCCATCATGAAAAACGATGAGTCGACAATATAGCAACAAACTTCAGTCGACGACAAATTGACTAGTCGAATGATCATACCTTCAAGCTTCAGAACAAGTTTCGCAACAAGTTGTTCCAGATAAGACTCCAGCTTGTCTGTCTTGGCTCTGAGGCCGCCGAATTCTGTGGTTAGGTTCTCCTTGTCCTTCCTCAGCTGCTCGACTTCTTGGTTGGCTTCCGAGATTGTGGCCTTCAACTTCGCGTTCTCCTCCTCTAATTTGCCGACTAAAGCCAGCTTCTGGTCCACAAGCTTCGTCTTCTCACGTGCTTCCTTCTGAGTAGCAGCAAGGTCCAGGTCCTTCTTCTCCAAAGCCTCCTTCATCCTCTCTAAAGAAACAACACTCTTTAGACAAACCTGAAGTTGGTGATTTTCACTACGCACATCTGCTTGTGTGAAGTCACTCGGTTCAAAGAGACTGAAAGAAAAACCGGTGCGAAGTGCAAACTACAAAGCAGACAAAACGGTCAAATGATTACCTCCCATGATGGCCGTCTCTTCTTGAGCAGTCTTGAGATTCTTCTTTGCGAGTTCAAGGTCAAGTTCAACACTGATATGCTTCTTCTTTAACTCAGAGAGTCGAGCTCCAAGATCACAAGAACTCTGCAGTCAGCGAGAGAGATATGTCAGACGGCAGAAAAAAGAGACAGTGACAGAGAAAAGTTACTCTAAGACTACTGTAGTCTCAGGGACTACACCCAGTGGGTGCACTTAGCGTGCCCCCACTAGTTCAGATCAATACTCAGCAGGGTTTGCCCAGCGTGAGTTCAAAAAAAGAGAAGCAAGAGGATACATAATTAGACCTTAGTCGACTGCCAGC
Source organism: Triticum dicoccoides (assembly GCF_002162155.2). Classification (NCBI taxonomy): domain Eukaryota; kingdom Viridiplantae; phylum Streptophyta; class Magnoliopsida; order Poales; family Poaceae; genus Triticum; species Triticum dicoccoides. The sequence continues at coordinate 438,208,821 of NC_041385.1, forward strand.
AGTCGACTGTGGTCCCGGGGACTACACCCAGTGGGTGCACTCAGCATGCCCCCACTGATTCGAATAGTTCACTGAGACTTAGCTCGAGGCGAGCGAAGTAGAAGATTTCCTACACTCTAAACAAAGGAACACCCCAATTGGGTGATCAGATATAAAGCAACACTCAAAAGTTCAGTCGGAGTTTTGCTTACCTGAACATTGGTCTGAAGAGTTGTGCTGGCGTTGTAAGCTACCTGACTAGCTTCATGCATCACCTTCACCTGCTCCATGACAAGGTTCACCTGACGAAGAGCTTCCCTAGCGGCGCCCGGCGAGTCGTCTGGAGTTTGATATGTGGCAAAGAGGGATGGCTCCATGGTGGTTGAGGCAGTTACCGGGTCAGATGAGTGGAGTTGCACTAGAGCGACAGGAGTCTGTGCAGTAGATACCGATGGACGATCAGTCGTCAGCGGGCTGGCGAATATGACGTTGGTCCGAACCGGCCCTTCGAAACGTTCGACCACCGCCTCAAGCGCCGGCGTTGAGTGAGGGACTTGGATTTCAAGCTTCCTCCTGCTCGAGCCTCCACTCTTCTTCCTCCTCTCCTGTAGAGACGCTTCTTCTTCCTCGTCATCAGGGAGCACAACGATCTCTTGCGGAGCTACAGAAAGAGAGAAATATCAAATATTCAGCCGACTGACTACCCACTCGACTAAATAAAACGTGGTCGAACGAACTTACCAGCTCGAGAGGTGGCCTCCTCGTCTCCTGGTGCCTTATCGACATCCATGTCAGTAGCAGCAGAGGTGGGTCTAGAAAGGTGTATAACCCAAGTGGTCAGAACAGAAATATCAGTCGATCTGTATAAGCACAAGTGTGTTACTCACCCGGAAGCCATTGGGACGTCCATCTTGATCCGCGGCAAAGTCTTCCGAGTCTTGGGAGGAGCAACCTTGGGCTGCTTGGCGGTCTTCTCTGTTGGTTCCGGAGTCGACGTCCGAGTGCGCTTCTGAGCGTGAGTACTCGGAGCCATGTTCTTCCCGCGCCCGCCCGCCGGATCGTGTTGCTGCTTGGATCGGCGCTCGGAACATGGCGGCCAATCGACTTCTTCCTCGTCGTCTGACTCCTCGCTCTCCTCCTCCTCCTCTCCGTCCGAAGACTCCCAATCGCCGCTCTTGTCTGCGCTGGCTTCTTCCTCCTGGCCCTGCTCCAGGGCTTGTTCATCATTGGGCATAGAATACATCTCGGTGAAAACCTACAAGACGGAAGGTCAAGCAAAAATCAGTTGACATCAAGTACAGTCGGAACTTATGCGCCAAGCAGTCAGAACAAAAGGGCATACCTTGTCGGGTGGATTGTCGTCTCTGAAAGGGATAACTCAGCTAGATCCTCTGGGATTATCCTGATTGCCTGTGATACTCCTCAACCACATGGCCACGGTCTCGGACGACACTTCCTCTGGATGGACCCGAGCAGTATCTTCGGGTCCAGAGTACAACCACATAGGATGATCACGGGCCTGGAGAGGCTGGATGCATCGACTGAGGAACACTTCCAGCAGGTTCAGGCCGGTAACACCCTCATTGATAAGCTGAACAACTTTCTCTACCAGCATCTTCGTCTCCACGTTCTCAGCAGCAGTCACTTTGAGTGGAGAAGGAGTTTGGACGCGGTCGAATGTGAAGTGGGGAAGGCCGGTCGACTGACCTGGAGCTGCCTCGTCCTGGCAGTAGAACCAGGTCGACTGCCAGCCTCTAACCGATTCGGGAAGAGTCATAGCACGGAAGGAGCTCCTATGCCTTTCTTGGATACCTAAACCCCCACACATCTGGATGGCGTTGGTCTTTGAATCACTCGACTTTGCTTTTTTGACCGACTGGGATCGGATGGTGAAGATGTGTTTGAAAAGACCCCAGTGCGGTCGACACCCCAAATTTTTTTCACACATCGACACAAAGGCGGCCAGATACGTGATGGTGTTAGGAGAAAAATGGTGGAGTTGGGCACCGAAAAAGATCAAGAACCCCCGGAAGAAAGGATGCAGAGGAAGCAAAAAACCCCGGTCAACATGGGTGGCGAGCAGTACGCACTCACCCGGTCGAGGCTGAGGATTCATCTCCCCCTACGGCAACCTTGTCGCTCCCTTGGCGATCAGCCTGGATTCCGCCAGCTCGTCCAGATCCTCCTGCCGAATCGAAGACCAGATCCAATCACCCTGGATCCAGCCCGGTGGCAGCCTGGCACGCGATGACGACCCGCGATGCTGCTTTTTGCCCTTCGCCACCCCCTTCGCCTTCTTTGCGCGCTCTAGCGCCGCCGTCTTGTCCTTCACCATGGCAGCAGAGCGGTGGCGTCAGAACAGAAGAGCTAGGCGCGGCGGAGAAGTGGAGGGAGAAGAAGGAGGAAAGGGCGTGCACAGTGAAGACGCCTCGGCCCCATCACCTTATAAAGGGTCACTTCTGAGTGACTGACGTGTGGGACCAGGCGATCCTGTCAAATCCCGCAATAGTCGCGCGCAGTGTACGTGGCGAAAAAGGCGGCACAGAATTGAGGCATCAATGTTTATCCGTTCCGCCCGCTTCGGCACTCCCCGTCTCACGCGCTTCCCCAAAATTTCGTATCCCGTGAAATCCGGGATACACAGCAGCCAATCGCACCGAAGATTCTACACTCTAATACATCACTCAAAAAACGACGCCACAAGTTCAGTCGACAACTCTCTGAATGGATCAAGGCGACTGAATCGACGCTGAAGTACCGACGCAAGTTTTCCATCCTGCAGGAAGCACTCGCGAAGACGCAAGACTCAGAACACGCTCAACTCCAACCTACTTTCCACTCGAACCTTAATCCATTCGGGGCTACTGATGAGGATACAAACCTGGGGTAGGGTCATAGGCCTGACCTATATGTCCTAACCAAGGTCACTACCCAAGAAGACAAGAAGTTCAAGAGGCAGCATGAGGCCCCCGGCCGAAGATGTTGAGTGCAATTCACTCGACACCATGTCACTCAGGAATCTTCCTACCTACTGTCACTCGACCATCCAGAGAATCACTCGACCTTCCGAAGACCAGGAGTCACTCAGCGTTACAACGGGTAGACATTCACTCCATAGTCTTAAAAGTTCATTCACAACACTTAAGGCTGGCATTACCAGTAACGCCCCCACTTTATGTACATCAAGTCCCTTGTAATGGAGGCTAGAGAGGGTCCTGGCGAACTCTATATAAGCCACCCTCCTCCTCTGGCACAAGGGTTCGCACCCCCTGTAACATCACACATATAATCCAATCGATCACCGAGACGTAGGGCTATTACTTCCTCCGAGAAGGGCCTGAACTCGTAAAACCCATGTGTACACCTTCACCATAGCTGAGATCTTGCCTCTCCATACTTACCCCCCTTTCTACTGTCAGTCTTAGAACCACGACAGATGCCACGTAGCATGCAATTTCAAAAAAAATCCTATGCTCACGCAGAATCTATCTAGGCGATGCATAGAAACGAGAGGGGGAGAGTGTGTCTACATACCCTGACCGAAAGCGGAAGCGTTTGACAATGTGGTTGATTCTTCTCATTCCGACCAATCAAGTACCGAACATACGGCACCTCCGAGTTCTGCACACGTTCAGCTCGATGACGTCCCTCGAACTCTTGATCCAGCAGAGTTATGAGGAAGTAGATAAGTTCCGTCAGCACAATGGCATGGTGACGGTGATGGTGAAGTGATCCGCGCATGGCTTCGCCTAAGCACTACGAGAATATGACCGGAGGCGTAAACTATGGAGGGGGCGCCAGACAAGGCTAACAATTGTTGGTGTGTGTTCTAGGCGCCCCTCTCCATGTTTATATAGGTGGGAGGGGGAGGGGAGCAGCCTTGGGGCGCCCCAAGTAGGAGGAATCCTACTTGGAGCCCTAGTCAAATTCCCCCCCCCTCCCCTTTCCTTTTACTGGAAGGGGGGAAGGAAAGGGGGCGAACCCCCTCCTCCTTCTCCTATTCGGCCTCCTTCCTTAGGGGGGGCACACCACTCCTTGTGGGCTGGTGTGCTCCCCTCCTATGGCCCATATGGTCCATTATTCCCCTGGGGGGTTTCAGTAACCCCCCCGGTAGTCCGATAAATACCCGATACTACTCGGAACACTTCCGGTGCCCGAATACTATCATCCTATATATCAATCTTTACCTCTCGACCATTCTGAGACTCCTCGTCATGTCTGTGATATCATCCGGGACTCCGAACAACATTCAGTCACCAAATCACATAACTCATATAATACAAAATCGTCATCGAATGTTAAGCGTGCTGTGACGCCCCGAGACCGACGCTCTAGAAGACTTCCAGCTACTCCGAGTTTTGTCATGTGATTTGTTTTGTTTGTGCATTCATCATGTCATCTCTTGCATTGCATCATGTCATCATGCCATCACATCATTAATTTTTATAACTCTTCTAAATAAATTGTATGGATTCTTCGATCCATTTAAATCGAGGGAATTCACTTGTGATTTCTCTTTATAACATATTAAAGCCTCTCAATATTATTAGGGAGCTATATTAAATATTCCACTAATTCGGAATCACCCATAAACACACTTGCAAAATAATTTCGTTCCTTTTCTGCTTCAAGTTTGGTCTCCAACCTTGCCATGTATTCTTTTATCATATTCCGGAGCTCCACCAAAAATCCGAACATTTTTGGACCTTCCTTTTATCAAGTCCTAGTTCAAACCCATTTGAATTAAATTCAAATGAGTTTGAATTTAAATCTTTCAATCATGGCCTTTCTATTTTTCTTGGAACGAGCATATTTTTGCGAGTCCGGAAAATTATCCCTATGCGCAAATCTTTCCCCTAACCTCTCTTTCTTTTCTTTCTTTTCTCTATTCTGTTTTTTTATTCATTAGTGAGAGAGAGAGAGAGCCTAGCCAGGCCTCTTAGGCCCGACCATCTAAGCCGGCCCAAGGCCCACCTAACCCTCCTAACCCTAGCCGCCAGAGATCCCGATCCCCTCTCCATCGATCTCTCCCTCTCGTTCCCGTGCCCACCGCCACACATGCAGCGCCCAGCACCTTCACCCGATCCCCTCGCCTCCCTCCTCTCGATCTCGTCTCCTTCTGCGCTGTGGCACGCAGAGAGGAGCAGAGCCCCGCGCCGTCTTCTGTCTCCTCCCTCATCTCCCTCGCAGCCTCTCTTCCTCCCCAGCGCCAGGCCCCCATCTCCTCCCTGCGCGCGATCCCCTCGCTGCCCCGTCTCCTTGCACCGGCACCCGCGCACCTCGTCGGCCAACTCCGGCGGCCCTCCATCGCCGCCCGAAGCCCCCACTCCGCTCACCCGCATCTGCCTCTCCACCTTGCTCCGTCGCCCGCCTCCCTTGTGAACTTGCATCATCCCGCTGCCCGTCCTCGCTGGCGCGTGCGACCCCGCGTCCCCGCCGGCTCCCGTCGCCCCTGCAGTCCCAGCAGCCCCTTTGCAGGAGCAGCTCCTTTGCCCGTCCTCGCATCTCCGACCTCGTCACCATCGACCTGGCAGGAGCTCCGCCTCCCTGCTTCACGCCAAGGCTGATGCCGGCCACTTTGTTCGTCGCCGCCCCATGGAGGCCTAAGCCGCCGACCTCGCTGGGCCTCCACCTCCGTCCCGCGGCCGCATCCATGCTCTGGATCGAGAGGAGCTTGATCCCGAGCGCTTTCTGCCCGTCCATGCCGCCGTGGCCCCTGTGTTCCTCGCCCTGCTGCTGCCTTATCGAAGTCCGCCAAGGCCCTCTGTTTGGCCCCGGTGACCCTGGGCTCCTGTGCACGCCCTGCGCCATTTACCTCCATTGCCTTGTTGACGCCAAGTTCGACTACACTGCAAGACCCGGAATGCCAAGACTGCCTTCATGGATTTATTAAAAGTTCCAAGATGATCGGCGCAAAGTACCACTACGTTTGCCATGTACATCTACACCAAGACCGGACCGACAAGTACCCCGACAACGTGTGTGTACCTCTACCGACGACCCCGGACTTCTACGAAAAATGTGTACAACTACCGTCGCCAAGATTGCGAGTACCTCTACCGCCGCGTGAACGTCTACTTCCACTACTGTCGCCACGTGAACAACTACTTCCCACGATGACCCGTGAACGACTACTTCCTCTACATCGTATCGAACTCGAACCGCTTCGAAATGCACGCTTCGAAGGTATAACCCCGAGACGACCGCGATGAGATGCCCTTGCATGTATGAGATGTACCATATGTTTGCACCGTGTCCGAGAGGTCTTTGCACGTACCTCGTTTGCCATGCCGCCGTCCCGTGGGAACCCGGAATCCAGGATCACCCCACCATCTTGCATGACCCGCTCACGTCACACTTCCTTTTGCACCGGTATCTCCGTGAGCTACCGGAACCGATATGTTGTCGTGGCATCATTTTCGGATATGTTGCCGTGGCACCATTTTTGTTTCGCCGCCGTGGCACCCTTTTCGTTCCGCCATTATTATCAAATGCTTCATAACATGCTCATGTCAACTTTTTCATAAAATTGCATAAAACTTGTGCATGTCATCCGCATCATGATAACAAAATTTAAATGCTTAAAATTGTGTTTGCATTAAACTACTAAATGACATGGGGACTTTCCGGAATTGTTGTTTGTTGTTTCCGGCCTCATTTAAACTTGCCTAAATAGTTAGTTTACTTATGCTTCACCCCTTGCCATGTTAATTAACATTTAATAATTGTTGAGTATCTTAACCGAGAGTAAACTAAATAATTTGATGTGGTGTTTCGTCAATATGCAACTCGTTGCATATTGAGCTCCACTTAAATTGTAGTGTTGTTTTTGCATATTGCCATGCCATGCCTCATTAAACCGGACATGCATCATACTTGTTTGTGCATCATGCCATGATTATGCTTGTGTGTTTACCATGTTGTTTGCTTCTTTCCGGTTTGCTTCTCTCGTTAGCTTCGGTTTCGTTCCGGAGTTGTGAGGATTCGTTCGACTACGCTCGTTTGTCTTCTTCATGGACTCGTTCTTCTTCCTATCGGGATCTCAGGCAAGATGACCATTACCCTTGATATCACTTCTATCTTTGCTTGCTAGTTGCTTCGTTCTATCGCTATGTTGTGCTACCTATCACTTGTTTACCATGCCTCCCATATTGCCATGTCAGCCTCTAACCTTTTTACCCTTCCTAGCAAACCATTGCTTGGCTATGTTACCGCTTTGCTCAGCCCCTATTATAATATTGTTAGTTGCAGGTGAAGTTGAAGATTGCTCCATGACGGACAGGATTATGTTGGGATATCACAATATCTCTTATATTTTTAATGCATCTATATACTTGGTAAAGGGTGGAAGACTCGGCCTTATGCCTGGTGTTTTGTTCCACTCTTGCCGCCCTAGTTTCCGTCATACCGGTGTTATGTTCCCGGATTTTGCGTTCCTTACGCGGTTGGGTGATTTATGGGACCCCCTTGATAGTTCGCTTTGAATAAAACTCCTGCAGCAAGGCCCAACATTGGTTTTAACATTTGCCACCTAAGCCTTTTTCCCTTAGGTTCTGCAGACTCAAGGGTCATCTTTATTTTACCCCCCCCCCCGGGCCAGTGCTCCTCCGAGTGTTGGTCCGAACTAGAGCCACTTGCAGCGCCACCTCGGGGAAACTTGAGGTCTAGTTTTAGTTGTACGTAGTGTTCATCCGGTGTGCCATGAGAACGAGATATGTGCAGCTCCTATCGGGATTTGCCGGCACATCGGGCGGCTTTGCTGGTCTTGTTTTACCATTGTCGAAATGTCTTGTAAACCGGGATTCCGAGTCTGATCGGGTCTTCCTGGGAGAAGGTATATCCTTCGTTGATCGCGAGAGCTTATCATGGGCTAAGTTGGGACACCCTTGCAGGGTATAATCTTTCGAAAGCCGTGCCTGCGGTTATAGGCAGATGGGAATTTGTTAATGTCCGGTTGTAGATGACTTGACACCAGATACGAATTAAAACGCATCAACCGCGTGTGTAGCCGTGATGGTCTCTTTTCCGCGGAGTCCGGAAAGTGAACACGGTTTCTGGGTTATGTTTGACATAAGTAGGAGTTCAGGATCACTTCTTGATCATTGCTAGTTCACGACCGTTCCATTTGCTCTCTTCTCGCTCTTATTTGCGTATGTTAGCCACCATATATGCTTAGTGCTTGTTGCTACTCCACCTCATTACCACTTCCTACCCATAAGCTTAAATAGTCTTGATCTCGCGGGTTTTGAGATTGCTGAGTCCTCGTGACTCACCAGATACTATCACAACAGTTGCAGGTGCCAATGATACCAGTGCAGGTGATGCAACCGAGCTCATATGGGAGCTCAACAAAGATCTTAGTTGTTGCTATGTTTCGTTTCATGTTGATCAATAGTGGAGCCCAGTTGGGACGATCAGGGATCTGGCAGTTGGGTTATCTTCTTTTCTTTTGGCTTCGTCCGTAGTCGGACTATATGTGTGTACTCTGAATGATGTATGATTTATTATATGTTCATTGTGTGAAGTGGCAATTGTAAGCCAACTCTTTATCCCATTCTTATTCATTACATGGGATTGTGTGAAGATGACCCTTCTTGCGACAAAACCACAATGCGGTTATGCCTCTAAGTCGTGCTTCGACACGTGGGAGATATAGCCGCATCGTGGGTGTTATACGTGCGGACCCTACAGGTTCGAGAACTATGTAGACATGACCAAGGCACCTCTCTGGTCAATAACCAATAGCGGAACCTGGATGCTCATATTGGCTCCCACATATTCTACGAAGATCTTTATCGGTCGAACTGTTATGACAACAAATGTTATTCCCTTTGTCATCGGTATGTTACTTGCCCGAGATTCGATCGTCGGTATCTTCACAGCTAGTTCAATCTCGTTACCGGCAAGTCTATTTACTCATTCTGTAATGCATCATCCTGCAACTAACTCATTAGTCACTTTGCTTGCAAGGCTTCTTATGATGTGCATTACCAAGAGGGCCCAGAGATACCTCTCCGATACTCAGAATGAATAATCCTAATCTCGATCTATACCAACCCAACAAACACCTTCGGAGATACCTGTAGAGCATCTTTATAATCACCTAGTTATGTTGTGATGTTTGATAGCACACAAGGCATTCCTCCGGTGTCCGAGAGTTGCATAATCTCATAGTCGCAGGAATATGTAATTGACATGAAGAAAGCAATAGCAATAAAACTGAACAATCATAATGCTAAGCTAACGGATGGGTCTTGTACATCACATCATTCTACTAATGATGTGATCCTGTTCATCAAATGACAACACATGTCTATGGTTAGGAAACTTAACCATCTTTGATTAACGAGCTAGTCTAGTAGAGGCTTACTAGGGACACGGTGTTTTGTCTATGTATCCACACATGTATCAAGTTTCCGGTTAATACAACTCTAGCATGAATAATAAACATTTATCATGAATAAGGAAATATAAAATAACAACTTTATTATTGCCTCTAGGGCATATTTCCTTCAAAAATGGGCTGCAATAAATTCCAAATGAATTATCAAATGGGCTGTAAATTATAAAAATAATAGCAAATGGGTTGTACACGCCATGGATTTCGAGGCTGACTTGTTTACGCAAGGCTTTGTCAACTTATAGTCAACACACGATTCTAGCAGCAGTGACTGTTGGATGTCCATCTAACGACCGACGTGCTTCTTCAATCTCGGGTCTTCCTGCTCCAGCCGCCTAAACCAGCGCCGGTGAGACTGTCTGCTCCCTCCTCTTATGGTTGGCTATGATGCCGCACAGGCTTCACCGGCCCACTCTACTCCCTCCACTGGCATGTCCATCCCTCTACCCACCCACACCTCCTGTTATTCTTCGGTGACGGCAGCCTCGCGCTGCAGTCGAACCAGTCAACCGTCATACTCTCCTCAGCATGGGCATTCACTATTGTGTCTTTGCCGACTACGGGTTGTTCCGTTCCTAGGCCTCACCGTTGTCCACTGCGTTGGTGCTCTAGGCATGGCGTGCTCAATGTGGTCAACATTCAACACACGACAACCATCGGAATAGGGATGTACGTGGAGAGGCTGATAGTAGGGACCCCCATGGTCCATGGCCGCACGCAAGCAACTGCCTCATTATTACGCAAAATAAAATGATTCCTCCCACTGACATCTGGGGCGCACAGGTTTGGAGGCTGGCCTGTGGGCCTACTAAGTTGACGCATACGCAGGGTTTTGTCAACTTAGTCAACAAACGATTCTAGCAGCAGTTACCCTTGGATTTTAATTGAACGGACATGCTGCTTCTTCAATCTCTGATCTTCTTGCACCAGCCGCCCAAACCAGCGCTGGCGGGACCGCCTCCTCCTGCCTCCAGTGGCCGGTTGTGCTACCAATGCAGGCCTTACCGCCCCACCCTACTCCCACCACTGGCCAGGCCATCCCTCTACTCACCCACACCCCCTATTATTCTACAGCGACGGAAACCTCACCCCGCAGCCAAACCAGTCAACCCTCATACTACCCTCCGCGTGTTCCCACGCTCCTCATCGTTCCCTGCCTCACCGTCATCCACTGCCTGGGTGCGGTCCGTGCGGTGTGGTCAACGTGGTCAACGAATGACAACCATCATGTCACATCCCTAGCTTCTGGTACTGCCTGGTGTTTGCATCTTCTTGCATCATGTTTAAATTCTATTTAAGTTTAAATGGGGATTGATCAAACCCTAGCATTAGAAAGAATTCAACTAGGTTCAAATAAAAATATTTTCAATGAACCCAAAATGCCTTCCCAAAATGTTCATCATCTTTGGATTGGTCTTGAACCTCTGCCAAAAATATTGCACACTTTTCTAGGTCAATTGGGGGTCACTGAATTAAATCATATAGTATTTGCATTTGGGCATTTAAATGCTATAAAATATTTTAAATGTCCAAATAATCACAAACTGAAATGTTTTTTGTTGGAAATATTCCAAACAGTGGCCACCATCAGTTGCATGATTTTTGGAAATGCTCTGGCATTTTTAATAAAGCCAAACACAATTACAGAAAATAGGAAACAGAAATAAAAGAGAGAGAGACTCACTTGGGCACTTACCTGGTGTTCTAGCCCACCTGGCCTACCTGCTGCAGTAGCCGGACTGCTAGGCCCAGCACGCCCCGTCGCGCATCGTCTTCCTCGCGCCTACTGGCGTTGCGCTTGGCGCGCGCACAGCTGAGCCGCGGCCACATCCTGCTAGCCACGGAGCTGCTCCCCCTCTCCCTGGACATCGCCACACCCCCCTGGACCTCTCTCACTCTCTCCCGTGTTTCTCCCCTCCTCTTCTCTCTCTCCCTCTCGCTCGAGCGCAACCGTCGCTGTCGATCGCCGTTGTCGTGGCCACAGCCACTATCTTGCCTCGCCGACGCGCCAAGAAGCTCCGCCTCATCCCCTCTTCCTCCTCACCAAGACGGAAGGCGCCAGAAGCCCCTCTATGCTGCCAGCTCCACCGTTCCCCTCCTCAGCCACCGAGGATCGTCATCGTTGATTTGTCGCCGTCTCCGCCTCCCCGAGCTCGCTGAGACCGTCTCCGACCCCTCTGTGAGCTCCACCTTCTTCTCCCCTGCTCCTCGTGCCCGTACGCACCTCTAGCCGCCCGAGTTACCAGAGCCGTGAGCTCACTGCCACCGTGGTTCCTCGTCGTCGCGGCCAGGGCCACCGCAGCTCACCTCCGAGAACGGAACTGTGCTCCACAGCTCACCAGGAGCACGTAGAACACACCAGCGCCTTCCCTAGTTCACTACAACGCCGAACCCGTCGTTTTCCGAACTCCGGCCATCGCACAAGTCGCCGCCGCCGCCAACCTAGGCCATCCCAGCTGCTGCCGCTGCCACCACTAGATGCACGAGAGCGCCAGTAAGCCATAGCAACAAACCGCGCTCAAAACCGTGGATTATGGCTCGATTCCGAGCGTCGTCGCCGTGTTCTGTGGTCGCCGCCAGCTGAACTCCGGCGAGGTCGACGTAGCCCCATCATTAGCAACTAATGACATTGCTAATTAACCCTAGAGCCACTTACAGACGGGCCCCACTCCCTAATTAACCCTGGTTTAGTTTCTGTTTAGATTAAACTAACCCCGCAGGGCCCACTGGTCAGGTTTGACCTGGTCAGCCGCAGTTGACCTGCTGATGTCACAGTGATGCAATGCTGATGCAGTTAATCATTTTCTGGATTTAAAATAATTCAGGAATTCCAGAAAATGTCCAAAACTTCTAAAATTCATAGAAATTCAACCATAACTCAGAATGAAATAAGTTATATATGAATAATGATCAGAAAAATCCAATCTATTCATCTGCGCTGGTTTCATGCATGTTAAAGCAACTTAAACCTGTTGTTTATATCAAAACATGTTAATGCACTTTATAAATTCATAGTTTGAGTTTGAACTTGAACCTTAGGTTCAAAATAACTCAAACCCATCTGGTTATAGTTGTATTAGGCCAACACACTCCTTTTGCCATGCCATGATCATGCATCATATTGTGCATTACATTGATTGTCTTTTCCTGTTTGCCAGTATTTGTCCCCTCTCAATAGACGTGGTTTCGGCGATGAGTTTGATGACACCGATGAAGAACTATACTATCTTTAGAAGTGCCAGGCAAGCAAAACCCCCTTGTTCATTCCAATAAATCCCACTCTCTCACTTCTGCTCTCTTTTAATGCATTGGGACAACCATGATACATCTGTTACATGTTGTGGTAGTTGAACCCCTTTTCCTCTGCATGACCTGTCATTGCCATAGTAATTTGATGAAACCCACTAGCATGAGTAGGAGTTGTTTGAGCCCTGATGTGCCTACTCATTCATGCTTGTTTGTCATGCCTGCTACTTCTTAGAGTTGAGTCAGGTCTGATTCATCGGGGATGAATTGGAATGGTGTGTGAACATGTCCTACTGTATGTGAGCTAAGTGTGTGAACACGGTTTGGTAAAGGTAGCGGTGAGATGCCATGTAGGAGTACATGGTGGGTTGTCTCATTAAAGCCGTCCTCAGGAACTGAGTTCTGTGTTTGTGATCCATGAACAGTTACTACCACACATTGGGCTCCGGGCACTCCAAGATCTCTCGACTTATTAATCAACTTGATCTCTGTCTAGGAGTTCCAACTAGTTTCTGGTGTTTGTAGGTAGTGCTAGTAGTCTACCAAGTGGCACCCAGTACAGGTGGGCTTGGGACAGACTAGGTGCAGTGGCATGGTGTACCAAGTGGCACCCGGATGGTGGGCTTGGGAACCCTACTCATGTCGTTTGGGGCCATGAGCGACACCCCGGCCGGATCTCCTTGTGGATGGAACCCGAATAGGCGATAAACCTGGACTAGAGACTTGTGTGGTTAGTCAGGTCGTGGTCGACACCCTTGCCAGGCTTCCGCTTGAAGGTTGTAGAGATACATGGCGGTAAGTGGCGAGCGCGTGTGTGAAGAAGTACACCCCTGTAGGGTTAATTAGATCTATTCGAATAGCCGCGTCCGCAGTAATGGACCTCTGGGTTGCCTATACAGTTCATAGACAAGTGAAAGTGGATACTCTAAAATATGCAAGATAAGCATGAGTGCCATGGGTGGCGTTCTCATAGGGAGACGGGAGCGGATCCATAGTGGTGTATTGATATGGTGATTATGTGGACTTGTGTGCACCACCTCAAAAGAGTTACTTGCAGTCGTAGTTTAGGATAGCCCCGAGTCAAAGCTGGCTTGCTGTAGTTAAACCCCGCCACCCCTTTGTTGATACTGATGCATATGTAGTTAGATCTGATGTAAGTCTTGTTGGGTACATTTGAACTCACGTTTGCCTATTTTATGTTTTGCAGAGAGACTTCCGTCTCACTAGTAGTTCTGCATGGACTTCGACGTTTAGCTTGTTACCTCAGCTACGATCTTGTGCCCTCGGCAGGATCTAGTAGATAGTCAGGCTTCTCAGCCTTTTTCATTTGTAGATGTCTGTACTCAGACATGTTGAGCTTCCACATGTGCTTTGACTTGTATGCTCTGAATGTTGGGTCATGAGACCCATGTTTGTAATATCTCGCTCCTCGGAGCCTATTGAATAAATACTTTGAGTCATAGAGTTATGTTGTGATGCCATGTTGTATTTGCACATATCGAGCATATTGTGTGTATGATTTGAAATGCTTGGTATGTGTGGGATTCGAAACCTAGTTATTTATTCTTGGTAGCCTCTCTTATGGGGAAATGTCTCCTAGTGCTTCCACTAAGCATGGTAGCTTGCTACTGCTCCAGAACACTTAGGTTGGCCGGCATGTGTCCTTCTTTGTTCCTGTGTCTGTCCCTACAGGGAAATGTCACGTGGTGTCTACCGTAGTCCTGTTAGCCTGCTACAGCCTGGATTCTCTGAAGTCATGTTAACCTAGCTGCTGCAGCCCAGATTCACTCGCTGATGACCGACACGTTCGTTGCTGAGTCATGTACGCCTATCCCTGTAAGTTAGTGCCACTTTGGGTTTATGACTAGTCATGTCGGCCCGTGTTCTTTGTCATATGGATGCTAGAGACACTATCATATACGTGAGCCAAAAGGCACAAACGGTCCCGGGCCAGGTAAGGTGGCACCTGTGGGAATATCGTGCGTGAGGCCTCAAAGTGATATGAGACGTTACATGCTAGATCGGTGTGACTGAGGATCGGGGTCCTGACACATCAGAAGAGGATTGTACGTGGAGAGGCTGACAGCTGGGTCCATGGCCGGACGCAAGGAAGTGCCTCTTTATTACGCACAAAATAATGATTCCTCCACCTAACAACTTGGACCCACCGGAAGGACCTCTGTATTTCGCGAAAAACATTCCTCCCTGATAGCTGGGACCCACCGGCTTTACCTTTACACGGAAGGAAGTGCGTTCTTATCGCCTGACAGCTGGGACCCATAGGGTTGAAGCGAAGGTAGCGTTATCTATTTGGCCGCGAACATGTACGTACATAGCGGTTGATCGGTATCTTTGCAGCGATGTACCATGGCTAAGTAAGGAGCAGCACATGCTAAAGTAGAGGCGCTGACGTAGCATGTCACGCGGTCCCGTCTATATCGTGTACACGTACGTACAGCCACACTGCAAGATAGTAAATACGACTACGTACGTACATACGGGTGGGTTCTCTAACGTGTACAACGATGTTGTCCTGTTCATTGGCAGCCAACCAGCTCGATCGGAACGGAGTAAACAATGTAGCGTGTTCATCGGGAGCCAACCGGCTTGGACGGAACATCCGAATCAAGGTCTGGCGTACCGCAGAAGGAAGGAAACGGCCTTCTATTCGACCGCGTACGATCGAAACACAGTCATGTTCATCGGGAAGCGTCTGGTGTACCGCAAAACGGAGGAAACAGACTTTTTTTCAAGTGCCTACGATCGAAACGGGGTCCTGCTGATCGGGAGGGGTGTGGCGTACCGCAAAACATAGGAAACAGACTTGTGTTGGAGCACCTACGGTTGAAACGGGGTCATGTTCATCGGGAGGGGTGTGGCGTACCGCAAAACGGGACTCCACGGGCTACTATTCATCCATTGTCTAGTGCATCGCTCCAGCCTCCACGGGCTACTGCTCATCCACTGTCGACTTCCTCCAACCTCCACCTGCTACTACTGTTCATCCACCGTCAACTTCCTCCAGCCTCCACCAACTATCGTTCATCCACGGGATCCTGTTCAACCAGCCCTCCACCGCCTACTGTTCAACCATCCCTCCACTGGATCCTATTCATCCACCCCCAACCGGCCCGGGTGTGGTGGCCTCCTCGATCGGGGTCCTGTTCATCTAGCGGCAATGGACTCTACACTACCACGGGGTCCTGTTCATCCAACCCCCATCAGGAATTGTTCATCCAACCCCCGACAATGGTCACTGTTCATCAAGAGGCAGCAGGTTCGATCGCCTTCAGTTAGCAGCAGTGGCGAAGGAAACGCTCAGGTTTAGTTAACAGGAAGGGATCGATCGCTCGGGTTCAGTTAATAGCAAGGGATCGATCGCTCGGGTTCAGTAACGTAGCTAGTGCAATCGCTCGGGTTCAGTAAGCGGACGCCTCGCTCGGGTTCAGTTAGAGCCCAACGCCTAACACACGCGCGCGTACATGTACGAGAGAACGTGCAAACCTCTTGTGCACCGCTCGACCCCGAGCCCCCGACCACCCACTGTAACCGGGAACTCCCCGAAATTTTCCTCGCCCTTGCTTCTACCATGATTTTTTCCGTCATGGACGACCCAAAGAATGTCATGCAGGTGCATCCCCGGCCCGCCCAGGACAAAAAGCCCATTTTATGTCATGATTTTTTTGTTATAGAAGTAGGAGCCAACCACATCTATGATGATACGTGCTTTTTTCACAATTATCGTCACAGAAGTGTCATAAGCATGACACAAAAATATTTGTTCGGCCCAAAATGTCACGGATATGTCTTTTTTGTAGTGTTTGGCAAGGCGAAGCCCCCAGTCCAGCTGAGGTGACGGAGCAGGTTGACAGAGTGACGCAGGAGTCGCCGAAGTAGGTTGATGAAGTAATGGTGAAGCCCTCGGTCCAACCGAGGTAACGGAGCAGATCGGCGGGGTGATGCTGGAGCCCCCATGTTAGCTGATGTGTCAAAATAGGTCGGTGTGGTGGGCGCCGGCTTGAAGAAGAGACAACGCGGCGATGCCAGGGTAGGTCCAAATTTGTTGATGCGGTCAATGTTGGCTTGATGAAGTGACTGTGCGGTGACCCGCACAATTTGCGAGCGACAATGTTGTCTTGGCGATGATTTGGCCTTCCTGATGCCGAACTCTTGGTTGTCTTGCCGAGGTGACGATTGACATGGATGACATCGGCTCCACGAAACGATGGCATATCTAGTGTAGGTCGGCATCCATGGAGCAACGAGGTCAGACCAGTTAGACACCGGAGCGATGGTGAAGAGTACCTTGGAAAAGGCTCAAAATTTGTGTGCACATGTTTGGGAACGAAACACAATACTCCAGAAAAAATCCTCCAAAAAAGGGTGTCTGATATCCCCTTCATTAAAAAAGATGAACTTGAGTCAGATTTTTTCCCCCGCAGAAAACAAATCCGAAAATTGATGCAATCCTCAGGCGTTTCCCGGAGTTTGAATAGAGAGATTGAGCTAAAACTTTGAGGGGTTTTAGATATAGGAATTCCATAGCCGATGAACAGTTAGATTTTCCAAAGGATATCTGAGATGGCCGCTAGACTCCTCATCCAAAACTGGTGGGGATTTCCACCTAGATTTTACATGGCTCCGGTATATTGACGATTACTAGAGATTCCTCCGCCGAAACGCGATGAACTTTAGTGGGTCATTGTAGGCTCAGTTCCAAACAATTCCACAGAAGCAATCGTCAAAACGATGCTCGAGGAGATGGTGAAGGCCTGAATGAATCCACTATCCAGAAAATTATGTACGGTCGTGTGAGGGCAATGTTGGTGTTGAGCCCCGAGCTCCTTGGACGAATTTTTTCATGATCTTGATTGAGATCGAAGTTGATGTTAATAAATACGCCCATCGACTTATGAAAAATCTGACGTGTGGTATAGTCCTCGGGCCACCCGAGGTGGTGACAAAGATCTATTCCAGTGCATAGATCCTGCGAGAGCCGATCTGAATTATCATCGCACCCGGTGACTACCAAAGGGACCTATATGGGCAACCAATGTCAGAGGTAAATCCGGCGGATCTCGGGTAGGGGGTCCCAATCTGGTATTGTCTAGATGATAACAAGGACACAGAGGACACGATGCTTACCCAGGTTCGGGCCCTTTCGAAGAGGTAAAACCCTACATCCTGCTTTGTTGTATTGACTATGGAGGGGGTATAAAGTACAGGTGATGTACCATGAGATCGGATGTGAATAAATGTAAAAATGTCTAGAATATGTCCTATCGAGTAGCCTAGCTTCGGTTTATATAATGTACCTAGCGCCTAAGATTTAGAAGAGTCCTCATTTTGTGCGTCACGTCTTGTGGAATCTCACTTGTATATGTCCCACCTGAAGTGGCCCACTAATGAACCGCCACGGGGGTCCTCCTTCCGGCCCTCCTGACCGGAAGATGACATGGTGAGTACCCCCTAGTCCAGGACACCATCACAATGCTCACATTAAAAGAGACGCAAAGTGATAATCATACATAAAGGACATACCTACAGTATGAATGACCCAGTGAGATATGTATATGGAGTTATTATGTAACAAATGGGCTTGAAAATGGGTCTAAAATAGATCCATCATTTGTACTGGTTTCCCCACCTCCTCCCATACATTCTAATATTTTCTAGAGCCAGTAGTAAATTCCCCCAATCGAACATACAGAGAGATCATGATTTTTACTCATGTTTTCTCTTTTTGCTAGCACATATTTCAGATTGAGCGTATTGGCATGTACTATGATCATTGTTGGGAATAAAAATAAAGGGCGGGGAAGGATATGAACCCAGGTTGCCTGGCTAGCTAACCTTCCCAATAATCAACCCAACTATCTCTAGTTGTTGTCAAATGTACCAAAACAATGAATTTAGATTCAGTTAGGCAAACATCTCACCTAAATTGATTTTTCTTGAAAAGTATAAGGAAAATACACAATTTTGACCTTTATGCTCTACTATGTCTTGCACAAAAAAGTGACATGATCGTAAAAAAAGTTTGCACATAAGAACTTTTTTGACCAATCGAACCTGGTGACAAAGCTACTATCGAACCTGGATAGCTAGTTAATTCGCTAGTCTGGTTTTCAAAAATTGTACTAGAGTTACTATGTTGCTTGTGCTAACATTACCAAACTGGTCATACCATAGTTACCAGGCTATTCATATTGAAATTACCCGTCTATCGATACTAGATCTACAAGATTTATCATTATAAAGTTACCAGCCCCCCCCCCCATGCTGAAGGTACCAGGCCCCCATGCTATAGTTACCAACACATTGAATACATAGTTGCCATGTCGGCCATGCTAAAGTTATGAACATAGTGATCATGTAGTTCTCACACCGTCCATACTGTTGTTACCAAACTGCTCAAGCTAAAGTTACCAAGCTAGTCATGTTGAATGAACTTATCAGGCTTTTTATGCTGAACTTATCATACTTCTCATGCTATAGTTACCAGGTTGCTCATGTCATAGTGTTGAGGAACATAGCAATTCAACAAGTTTCCTACGACCATGCAAGATCTATCTAGGAGATGCATAGCAACGAGACGGGAGAGTGTGTCCACGTACCCTCGTAGACTGAAAGCGGAAGCGTTTAGTAACGTGGTTGATGTCGTCGAATGTCTTCACGATCCAACCGATCCAAGTACTGAACGTACGGCACCTCCGTGTTCAGCACACGTTCAGCACCATGACGTCCCTCGAGCTCTTGATCCAGTTGAGGACGAGGGAGAGTTCCATCAGCACGACGGCGTGGCGACGGTGTTGATGATGTTACCGGCGCAGGGCTTCGCCTAAGCACTACAACGATATGACCGAGGTGTTACACTGTGGAGGGGGCACCCCACACTGCTAAGAGAACAACTGTTGTGCTTTGGGGTGCCCCTCTGCCCCCGTATATAAAGGAGGGAGGATGAGGAGGCCGGCCTAGGAGGGGCGCGCCTATAGGGGGAGTCCAACCAGGATTCCCAATCCTAGTTGGAGTCCCCTTCCTATTCCAAGAGGGGGAGAGGGGGAAAGAGGTGGAGAGGGAGAAGAAAAGAGGGGGGTGCCGCCCCCTCCTAATCCAATTCGGACCAGCCAAGAGGGGGGGGCACCCTGCGGCCCTCCTCTCCTGTCCACTAAAGCCCAATAAGGCCCATTACTGCCCCGGGGGGTTCCGGTAACCTCCCGGTACTCCGAAAAATGCCCGAACCTTTCCGAAACCTTTCCTGAGTCCGAATATAACCTTCCAATATATCAATCTTTATGTCTCGACCATTTCAAGACTCCTCTTCATGTCCGTGATCTCGTCCGGGACTCCGAACAAACTTCGCTCAACAAAAACACATAACTCATAATCCAAATCGTCATCGAACGTTAAGCGTGCGGACCCTACGGGTTCGAGAACTATGTAGACATGATCGAGACACATCTCTGATCAATAACCAATAGAGGAACCTAGATGCTCATATTTGCTCCTACATATTCTACGAAGATCTTTATCAGTCAAACCGCATAACAACATACGTTGTTCCCTTTGTCATCGATATGTTACTTGCCCGAGATTAGATCGTCGGTATCATCATACCTAGTTCAATATCATTACCGGAAAGTCTCTTTACTCGTTCTGTAATACTTCATCCTGCAACTAACTCATTAGTCACATTGCTTGCAAGGCTTATAGTGATGTGCATTACCGAGAGGGCCCAGAGATATCTTTTCAAAACACGGAGTGACAAATCCTAATCTCGATCTATGCCAACCCAACAAACACCTTCAGAGACACCTGTAGAGCATCTTTATAATCATCTAGTTACATTGTGACGTTTGATAGCACACAAGGTGTTCCTTCGGTATTCGGGAGTTGCATAATCTCATAGTCTGAGGAACATGTATAAGTCATGAAGAAAGCAGTAGCAATGAAACTGTAACGATCATAATGCTAAGCTAATGGATGGGTCTTGTCCATCACATCATTCTCATAATGATGTGATCCCGTTCATCAAATGACAACACATGTCTATGGTTAGGAAACACAACCATGTTTGATCAACGAGCTAGTCAAGTAGAGGCATACTAGGGACACTATGTATTGTCTATGTATTCACACATGTACTAAGTTTATGGAAAATACAATTCTAGCATGAATAATAAACATTTATCATGATATAAGGAAATATAAATAACAACTTTATTATTGCCTCTAGGGCATATTTCCGTTAGTCTCCCACTTGCACTAGAGTCAATAATCTAGATTACAAAGTAATGATTCTAATACCCATGGAGTCTTGGTGCTGATCATGTTTTGCTCGTGGAAGAGGCTTAGTCAACGGGTCTGCAACATTCAGATCTGTTTGTATTTTGCAAATCTCTATGTCTCCCTCCGACACTTGATGATGAATGGAATTGAAGCGTCTCTTGATGCGCTTGGTTCTCTTATGAAATCTGGATTCCTTTGCCAAGGAAATTGCACCAGTATTGTTGTCGGAGTACTGGGCCACAGGTAGCCTCACCCGAGTCCCTGGGCCTTTCAGGACTTTGGGCCGGCTTCGCCCCACGAGACCTCAAAATAAAGCGCCGCCCTCCGGCGGCCGGCTGGCTCAATGGCCGGCTACCTGAGGATAGCCAAGCCCCAGCAGACGGCACCAAGACGGGGTCGACTCCTAGTAGACGGCCTCCATAGAGGTCAGCTTCTAGAAGGCGGCCACCCAACGCCCTCAGAGTCTGTGCCCTTCATCAAGAGGACAAGACAGGGTGAGGCTACAGTGTAGTCCCTCACCCCCGAATCCCGGACCTGACGTGGCCACAGTGCCCCGTACAAGTGGAGATCTCCGCACAGCGTGACACTGTTGCCACTCCCCCCTTGACGTCACTCCTGATGGACAGAGCCCTGTTCCCACGACAGCCTGTCGGTACGGCCTGCAGGCGGCGGGCCCTACCAGGCAGTGAGAGCCCGGAAGACGGCGGAGGCCGGACCAGCCAGACCTGAGGGAGGCCGGCCTCCAGCAGGCGGCCAGTTCCTCCCTCGAGGCCCTTGCACCATTAACCAGATAAGACACGGAGTGGCTACAGTGATCTCCCACCAGGCGACGGGACTGTAGCCATGCTCCACTGACCAAGCCTGCGCCATTAGCATCACGGCTACAGTGATCAGCCACCAACCAGACCCGCCAGCGGCGGGGGCGGCCTGTCGGCTCCGTACCAGACCAGCCGGCGGGGCCCACCAGGCGGCGGAACCCAGCAGCTTGCGGAGAAGCCGGCGACCAGAGACACTGACAGCCGGGTCCAGCACCTGGCCAGATTACCATCGTACCCCTGGATGGTAGGCCTATATAAACCCCCAGGGCACCCATGCAAAGGGTTCCCAACCTGTTAGAACTAGCCCCGACCCTAGAAGAAGAAGAGAGCTAGCCCTGCCTCCTTCTACCTCTAGCATATAGCTCAAGGAGCACCATTGTATTCACTAGTGCCTTAGTGATCATGCGGAGACCCCGCAGAGCAAGACTAGGGGTGTTATCTCCTAGGAGAGCCCCGAACCTGGGTAAAGTGCGCCGGCATTCGTGTCTATGCCTCATCCCGCTTTGAGGCACTGATGACGTTCTACTCGCTCCCACCATGATAAGCCATCCGTTGGCATATGTGGCACCCAACCCCCGACATTTGGCGCCCACCATGGGGCGAGGTGCACCGTCGTCCGGAGACCTGTTTTGGATGGGAACCTTGTTCCTTCCTGGCAAGCGCAGCCAGCCCAGCACGCCTGACGGCGTCAGCCCCGACACATTGCACGGTGCGGAGATCGCCTGCGCGGCAAGCTGCCTCGCCGACCTTGTTGGCGAGATCCGCCTCTCCGACGACCCTGCCTCCGACGCGGGCACCGACTGCCCCAAGAGCCTCCTCGACCAGCTCCATGTCACCAGCGAGCCTGTTGTGGACTTGGAGTCTGTTGGCTCCACCAACCCGATGATCGTCGAATTCGAACAGCGTCGCTTGACGCGTTCCCCACCAACTTGGTGGTCTATGACGAGCCGCCTCCTCGCGAGCACAGCGGTGGGAGCACCATCACGGAGGTGCTTGTCATCAATAGTGGTGAGCACTCGGACGGAGGCGTCCGAGACCCACTCGATGCGGCACTGTGAGACTTGTCAGCGCCCATCCCGGAAGACGCAGACGCGGAGATGCTGGAAGCACGCCGCGTCCAGCTCATCGAGAGTGCCAACTGACTGGCCAACATGAGACGCCTCTCCGAAGCCTACCAACGCGAGATGGACCGAGCCGTTGGTGGCACGCCGGCTCCTGAGGGGCCTAGCCGCATCGGCTTGATCCTGCAGCGTGGCGCGACCATCACCAGCATGTTCGGGACGGATCGTCCCGTCTACACCACACCTGCAGAGAACATCCGGGCCGCCCAGGCGGTGACAGATGAGCTGGACAAGTACGAGGGCGACAAGTGTCGCCACATGATGGAGCGACTCCAGCAGCTCCTTGACGCGGCCGCCGAGCAGCACGACGAACCACCCCTCCGCTCGGATCACGGCGCGACATCCCGGACGCCGACTGGTGGCGCCCGCGGAAGAAGAGGCAATGAGCCGGCTGCCAGCCGCAGTCAGACTCACCTCTCCATCGAGCGTGACGCAGACGGTCGCCCTCGAGTGGTGGAGCGGCAAGGTGCCCGCCTCCTCCTACGTCTCGCGGAGAAAGGCATCCTACTCCGCCGCCTGTCATGCACCCGACACTCGGCAACCGCCTTGGCCGCCGAGAAGGAGTCGGAGAGAACGACACCCGCCATCGGATCGACCACCTCAACTGAACCCTGGCGCTAGAAGAATAAGACGCGTTGGGTCCGCCTTGTTTCGGCCCACGAATCCGAGATGAGCCCTTCCCTAAAGGGTTCACGCTCCCAAGAGATATGCCCAAGTACACCGGCTCCGTGAAGCCGGAGGACTAGCTGGTCGACTACTCTACGGTCGTCAGCATAGCGAACGGCAACAAGCGCATTGCTGTGAAATACGTCCCGCTCATGCTTCAAGGCACAGCCCGGACGTGGCTTAACAACCTAAATCCCCGCAGCATCAACAGCTGGGTTGATTTCACTGAAGCCTTCATCCGCAACTTCACCAGTACGTACAAGCGGCCTCCCAAGCCCCGCCAGCTCTCCTTGTGCGTCCAAGGGCCCAGCGAATCGACTCGCGACTATCTCACGCGCTGGGCCAAGCTGCGCAACTCCTGCGAAGGCATGCACGAGGTGCAGGCCATGGAGTATTTCACCGCCGGGTGCCGAGAGGGCACCCTCCTCAAGCACCGACTTCTGTGCGACGAGCCTGCGACTCTTGACAAACTGCTGATCATCGCTGACAAGCACGCCACGGCCAATTCCTCCATGAAGGCGGAGATCCTAGTTGATGCATCCGGCAAGGTAGCTCCTCAGGCTCCTCGGACTCCGGCTGGTGACACCAGTCGGCGACAGCAACCAAGCAACAACAAGCGCAAGGCCACGCAGCCGGCTTCCACCAGCCGGCAGGTGGCGACAGTCGAAGACCAGCAGCTGGAAGGGCAGACTCAGCCCAAGCGTCAGAAGGGTGGCAAGCCCAATTGGTTTCCCGCCTTCTCGTACGAGCAGACTCTTGATGCACCCTGCAAGTTTCATAGTGGTGCGAAGCCATCCAACCACACCACTCGGAAGTGCCATTGGCTCACCAGAATCGTCAAGGGAGATGGACTCCTGCCTCCTCCGCCTGCCGGCCCACCGCCCCTCCGCCCCAGCAGCCGGCGGCTCGGCCAGCCGGTGCCATACAAGATGAGTATCCAGAGGAGCACAGAGCATACGTCGTGTTCACCAGTGTGGCCGACGACAGGCGCATCAGACGGCAGCAATAGCAAGAAGTACAAGCAGTGGCATCAGATACTCCAGAGTTCATGCATTGGTCTAAAAAGCCCATCAGTTGGAGCCGGGCCGACCACCCGGAGGTGATGCCCTCCCCTGGCTCTTATGCCCTGGTCTTAGTTGCCACCTTCGCAACAGAGAGGCGGGCAACTTGTTTCTCCAGAGTCCTGATAGATGGCGGCAGCAGCATCAATATCCTGTACCATGACACAATGGAGAAGTTGGGAATCAAGCAGAAGCAGCTCCACCCCAGTCGGACTGTATTCCATGGCATAGTCCCTGGCCTTTCCTGCTCACCAATCGGCAAGACCCAGATTGATGTTCTATTTGGAGACAAGAATCACTTTCGTCGAGATCCAGTTTGGTTTGAGGTGGTGGACCTTGAGAGCCCCTACCATGCGCTACTTGACTGGCCTGCTCTGGCCAAGTTCATGGCGATCGCCCACTATGCTTACCTCAAGATGAAGATGCCGACTACCAAGGGAATCCTGACCATAGTCGGAGACTACAAGAAGTCGTCTGCCTGCGCGGCCGACAGCAGCCGGCTGGCCGAGTCCCTTGTGATTGCAGCTGAAAAGCGGCTCCTTGACCGGGTTGTGGCGATGGCAGACAAGAAGCCGGAAGTGTCACCCATCCCTAAGGAGTCGGAAGTTGAGGGCTCGTTCAAGCCGACGAAGGAAACAAAGAAGATACCCTTGGATCCGGAGCACCCCGAGAGGCACGCTGTCATAGGTGCAAACCTTGACAGCAAATAGGAAAACGAGCTCGTGGATTTCCTCCGTGAGAATCGGGACATCTTTGCATGGTCTCCCAAAGACATGCCGGGTGTTCTGACAGATTTCGCCGAGCACAAGCTACATGTCCGATCTGAAGCCAAGCCGGTCAGGAAGCCCTTGCGCCGCCTGTCAGAAGAAAAGAGAAGAGTTGTCGGAGAAGAGATAGCCCGGCTTCTAGCAGCCGGCTTCATCATGGAAGTATTTTTTCCAGAGTGGTTGGCCAATCCAGTTCTTGTGCTGAAGAAGAATAAGCAGTGGCGCATGTGTATTGATTATACCAGCCTCAACAAAGCTTGCCCCAAAGATCCCTTTGTTTTGCCAAGAATTGACCAAGTGATAGACTCCACAGCCGGATGCGAGCTGCTGAGTTTTTTTGGATGCGTATTCAGGGTACCATCAGATCAAGCTGAACCCGGCCGACAGGCTGAAGACCGCCTTCATCACGCCGTTCGGAGCCTTCTGCTACCTGACCATGACGTTCGGCCTGCGAAATGCTGGCGCCACATTTTAGCGTTGCATGCAGAAGTGTCTCCTCAAGCAACTCGGCAGAAACGCCCACGTCTATGTGGACGATGTGGTGGTGAAGACGGAGAAGCGTGGCACGCTGCTGGAAGACCTCAAGGAGACATTTGAGAACCTGCGCCAGTTTCAGATCAAGCTCAACCCGGAGAAATGCGTCTTTGGAGTACCAGTCGGCCAGCTTCTCGGCTTCCTAGTCTCAGAGCGCGGCATAGAGTGCAACCCTGTGAAGATCAAGGCCATTGAGAAGATGGAGGTGCCCACCCGACTGCTGGACATACAGAAGTTCACCGGCCAAGTGGCCAAATGGGCCATAGATCTGCCCCCCTACACCATCTACTACCAGCCTCGCACCGCCATCAAGTCACAAGCACTGGCCGACTTCCTCGTCGACTGGGCCGAGACCCAGTACCTGCCACCAGCGCCAGACTCTACCCATTGGTGGATGCACTTTGATGGTTCAAAGATGCGCACTGGTCTAGGAGCCGGCATCATCCTCACCTCTCCCAAGGGCGACAAGCTCATATATGTGCTGCAAATCCACTTTGTCAAATCCAACAACGTAGCTGAATACGAGGTACTCATACACGGGCTCTGGCTTGCCAAGGAACTCGGCATTCGCTGGATCCTGTGCTATGGTGACTCCGACTTGGTGGTCCAGCAGTCGTCAGGCGACTGGGATGCCAAGGATGCAAATATGGCAAGCTACCGCTTCCTTGTACAACAACTCAGTGGATACTTTGGCGGGTGCGAGTTCCTCCATGTGCCAAGAAATGACAACGAGCAAGCAGATGCCTTGGCACGGATCGGCTCCACCCGACAAGCAATACAAGTCGGCGTCGCCCTACAATGCCTGCTTAAGTTGTCTATCAAGCTGTCACCAGAGTCCGACTCCATCTTCGTGCCGGCCCCTTCTAAAGCAGTCGGATCCGACTTGAGGGCCCCAGAAGCCGGCCCGGGGACTGCAGCCGTCGCACCCGGCCCGGGGACTTCAGAACCCAGCCCAGGGACTGCAGCAGTCGGCCCAGGGACTTCTTCAGCTCAACAGGTGGCAGCCAACTCCAACCCGCCGCCTCCCGGCCCAACTGCCCTTGTACAAGTTGCAGTCGTGGCAGCCGAAGAAATAGCAGCACCTTCATGGGCCCAACCCATCCTCAACTTTTTGGTGAACAAAGAGCCGCCTACTGATGAGATCCTAGCCCGACAAGTGCAACGGCAGGCAGCATCATACACCCTAATCAACAAAGAACTGGTACGGTGCAGTGTCACTGGTGTGTACCAACACTGCGTAGAGCCGGACCAGGGTCAAGCAATTCTCAAAGATATCCACCAAGGCGAATGTGGTCACCACGCGGCTTCAAGATCACTTGTTGCCAAAGCTTTCCGCCATGGTTTCTTCTGGCCGACTGCTCTAGAAGACGCCAAGGAGTTGGTCTAGAAGTGTAAAGGGTGCCAGAAGTTCCGTTCCAAGCCACACTTGTCGGCTTCTGCGCTCAAGACCATTCACATTGCCTGGCCCTTTGCCGTTTGGGGGCTGGACATGGTAGGGCCATTCAAGACGGCTCGTGGCGGCATGACTCATTTGCTTGTCGCCGTGGACAAGTTCACCAAGTGGATAGAAGCAAAGCCAATCAAGAAGCTGAATGGGCTGACTGCTGTGACTTTCATCGCCGACATCACCACTCGGTATGGCATACCACACAACATCATCACCGACAATGGCACAAACTTTGCCAAAGGATCCTTGGCTCATTTCTGCGCGACGCAGGGCATCCAACTGGACTTAGCGTCCGTTGCCCATCCGCAGTCAAACGGCCAAGTGGAGCGAGCAAACGGCCTCATTCTATCCGGCATCAAGCCCCAACTGGTCGAGCCTCTAGAGCGTTCGGCCGGCTGCTGGCTCGATGAGCTGTCGGCCGTCCTCTGAAGCCTGCGCACGACTCCGAACAAGTCGACTGGCTTCACGCCCTTCTTCCTCGTCTACAGCACTGAAGCCGTCATCCCGACGGACATAGAATTCGACTCCCCATGAGTCACCATGTACAACAAGGCGGACGCCAAGGAGGCACGAGAAGATGGTGTCGATCTGCTGGAAGAGGGCCGGCTGTTGGCACTCCGCCGGTCCACCATCTACCAGCAGGGTCTGCACCGATACCACAACCGCAAGGTGAAGCCAAGATCCTTCCAAGAGGGAGACCTTGTGCTCCGGCTGATCCAGCGAACAACCGGCCAGCACAAGCTCTCGGCACATTGGGAAGGCCCTTTCATCATCAGCAAAGTGCTGGGCAACGGTTCCTACTAGCTGATCGATGCTCAGAAGCCCAGAGCACGCAAAAGAGATGACTCAGGCAAGGAGACGGAGAGGCCATGGAACGCAAACCTCCTCTGAAGATTTTACAGTTAAAAGCAGTATGTATCACGCTACCTTTTGCATTAAGTATGAAGACTCCGGGTCCCGCGAGAAGAGCTCGGGGACTACCCTCTTTTATCTATATGATAAGTGCTATGCCTATGAATGTGTTGTTTTATTATTCCGCCTGGCACCGGGTTCGACCAGTCAGCCCAGAGGCTCGTTGCCTTCTGCTATATGCCGCCTCTTGCAGTAGGACAAGTAGTGTGTCGGCACCAAAAAACTTCTCCTGCCAGAAGCCGCAGCTCACAGAGCGACTGTACGGTGGGCAGGGGTTGCAAAACAATGCCCACATGAAAAATGGCTAAGGAAAATTGCGCATATAGTCGGGGCCGGCATCCCGCCTTTTCGGCTGGCTGCCGAGCAGCCGGCCGGCCGGCTTCTGCTTACCTTGCCGACACTCCAAATGGCTAAGTACTTGCCCTCCCACAAGTAGCTAAGTACTCAACCCAGACGCAGTCCGCGGAGCGGCTGTTTGGGTGGCAAGAGGATAAGCCAAGGGAGGGCGACAAAGGAAAAAAGCAAGGAGCAGAAAGCAAGAAAAGTCAGAAGCCGGCAAGCAAAGCATAATTTGCGACAAAGGATATTTACATAGCAAAAGGCCCATTGGCCAGCATTCAACAGAGTTTGACATACACCCCGTGGGTGGAATTGTGCAAATTTAATCAAAGTCTGTTGAGACTAATGAGCAGAAAAATAAAGACAACACCCTAAGGGGAGGCAGATGGTTCCGGCTGGACGATGGAGTCGGCGGTGCCGGTTGGGGCAGCAGAGGATTCCGGCTGGATGACGGAGTTAGTGGCACCAGTCGGAGAGGTGGACGGCTGGATAGTAGAGTCAGCAGCGCCAGTCGGTGGAACGGGTGGCTGGTCGGTCTCCGCCTGGCTGCCTCCAGTAGCAGTTGGCGCACTTGAGCGCGGGTCGTTGCTCGAGGCGCGGTCAGGTTGAGGCTGGCCATCCGCTCCAATGTCCGGCGCGTCCTCCTCGCTTTCCTCGTCCTCCACGTCCTCCCCTTCGTCGCTGAAATCGATCACCTCGGCCGAGTCCTCGCTGTCCTACGGGTTAAGCCCGATCCGCTCCAGCGGCGCCTCAGCGCCCTTGTCAACCACCTTCGGGATGAAGACGCTGGTGTCGGTGTAGTCGGCGATCGCCGTCGCTCGCTAGACAAGGTCGCCCTCCACCGCCACCAGCTCCTCCTGCACCTCCAGCCGAAACGTGGTCAGGTGGGCCAGATCTAGCCCAGGGTACCACGCCTTGACGAATTCTAGAGCTCGGCGCGCTCCAGCCCGTGCCGCGGAGCCCTTCCAGGCCTCCAGGCGACCAGCCGCCACCTCCAGCCAGTCGGTAGTCCGTCTGGGAGTGCGTGGAGCCTGCATGCCTGGCTAGAGGGTGGAGACGCACTAAAGACAGCACAGCATCTGGTGAGCCGGCCGAAGGCGGGCCTGGATGCTGAGGAGCTGCTCGTTGAGGGACCGGGGGGCGTCGGCGGCAATCTGCACGCCTTCCGCCCTCCGCTCCTGGCGATGAGCCTCAATGGCCTAGTTCGCGGCGACGGAGTGGCCTGGGAAGAAGTCTGTTTGGATGAAGGGCGAGGAAGCCGGAGATTAGAAGCCATCGGTCGGCATGAGTAGGGGCCGGCGACTCAAAGAAAGAAAAGAAGAAGAGGCCTACCGTCGACCAAGTCCTCAATGCTGCTGAAGCAGGCAGTCAGCTGCGCCTCCTTGTTGGCCCAGGCGGAGCTCAATCTCGAACTTAGCGAGGAGGTCGGTCTCCTTTGTCTTCGCCTCCTTCTGAGCCGTCTTGAGGCGCTCCGTCTGCTCCGCGAACTGCGTGACCAGTCGGTCACGCTCCTCGGCCAGTTTGCTGCACTCTGCCTCCTTACTGCGCAGCATGGTGTTGGCTTCGCCTAGCTGCTGCTGCAAGGCGGCGTTGGCTTCTGCAAAGAGAAAAGAAGAAAGGACGTCAATCAGTCAATAGAGAAGGGACGCAGTTGCCGGGGAGATCCGGCCCGACTGCTCAGCAGTCGGCCCGAATCTCGGGGACTACAGCCCGCGGGTGCGCTATCGTGCCCCTGCAGAGAAAGAAGTTATCAACAGACAACAAGAGAAATACAGTTACTAGGAAGATCTGGACTGACTGCTCAACAGTCGGCCCGAATCTCGGGGACTACAGCCCGCGGGTGCGCCAGCGCGCCCCCGTGGAGAAAGGAAGCCAAAACTTACTCTGGCTCTTGGACAAGTTGGCGGTCTGCTTCTCCAGCTCCCGGACTCTGGAGTTGAAGGTGGCCGCGTGAAGGTTGTGGTAATCCTGCAATAGGGATGCCAGATGGAGTTAGCATTCGATGCTTGCAAGATAAAGTTCCGGACCGCCTGCTCAGCAGCCGGCCCAAAACTTGGGGACTACACCCAGTGGGTGCGCTCGCGCGCCCCCACCAAGAAACAAGAAGATCAAAAATAAAAAAAGAGAGAAGCTTACTCGGATGGCTGCTCGCGAGTTTAGAAATGCCTCATTGCACCGCTTGAGGGCGTCGGCTTCGGCCCGGAGCTTGGCCTGGATGTCGAGGGCCGCCTGGTTCAAGACTCCCGTCCCGCCCCCGCGCACGCAACCAATCGGCGCGGCACTGGTTTCCTTGGTGTCCGGGACCGACGAGCTCGCGGTGCCGGCCTCCAGTGGTGGCGGTGCCGAGAACGCCTTTGCAAGACGGCGGCGCACGGGTGTGCGGACCTCGGGAGTTGCGCCCGTCACCACCTCGTTTCCGACTGGTGGCACCAGCGGGGCGGCCGGCTGCCTGTCTTGCGCTCCGCCGGTCGGTGGTGGCGGAGGCACGATGACGTCCGGCATGGCGACGTTTCCGCCCTCCCGCTCCATGACCGGCTGCTCGTCGCTGGCTCCCCTAGTCGTCGCCACAAACTCATGCGGAGGTGGCGCAGAATTCAGGGGAGTCACGAGCAGCGGCTCCTGGCGGCGCGCGGCCTCCGCAAGCCGCTCCTTCGCCACGGCATCAGCATCCGCCTGCGCCATTTTCCTCTTCGCTGACGCCACCACCCTGTCAGCCTTCGCCTTCTCTAGGCGGGCAGCTTCCTGCTCCTCGCGCATCTCACTCGCGTTTCGCTCTTGTGCCTCCCGGAGGTCGGTGGCCGGATCGATTCGCCGGGTGGTGGTGGAGGTCTCCGCTGACCTGATGACCGAGGCAGCGGTCGACTTTTCGAGGGCGAGCCGGGCCCTGAGATAAGAAAGCAAGATAAAGAAGTTTTTAGGCCAGATCGGCAAGAAAGTGGAAGCGTAAGAGAAATACTTACGCTGACACCATGGGCGGCACCTTCGGTTTCCTCTGAAACTTGGCCACCTTCGCCACGGCCTCTTTCCTCCTGGTCGCCGCGGTCGGGTTCTTGGGCTTCTTCGGCGTGCTGCCGAACAGGGCGGCACCCTGTTTCCGCTCGCGCTTGCCGCCTCGAGCAGACGGCCCGGCGGAGGGGCCTGTGCCGGTGTTAGCGGTGCTCCGGGAAGGGCGCGGCTCGTCTTCATCGTCGTCGTCATCGGGCCAGGTCTCCATGCCGCCCCCTTCTTCGGAGCCGCCTGCTCCATCGCTGCCGCCAACGGCATCGTCCTCCAAGGCGGCCGCCCCCAAGTCGGGGTCGTCCTCGTCGCTCACCTCCCGGTCTGGCTGGTAGTCACCACCCAACCCCACGATCGCGGCTGTCGCCGCAGACATATAAATCTACGCTCTAGAGAAGGAAGCACTTCATATCAAGATCAAGACTAAAGCAAGGACTAAAAAAGAAGCTAAGAGACTTACGGCAGGCGGCGGGTCATCGCGGGAGTACGGCCGCTTCCCGAACCGCCAGGATCCCTCTGGCACCTTGAGGTTGGAGATCTCGTTCACCATCCTCGCCACCTCGGCGGTCGGCATCTCCTTCATGCACATCCTGCTCGGGTCGCGGTACCCGCTCATCCAGCAGATCAGATGAGGACGGCCTTGGAGTGGGAGAACCCGGCGCTCGACGAAG
The DNA here is from genome assembly GCF_002162155.2 of Triticum dicoccoides. NCBI lineage: Eukaryota > Viridiplantae > Streptophyta > Magnoliopsida > Poales > Poaceae > Triticum > Triticum dicoccoides. Next base: position 438,241,068 of record NC_041385.1, read on the forward strand.
GCGATCAGCAGGTCGGACGCCACGAGTCCCTCCGCCTCCGTCAGCACCCGGAGCCGGCCGATGGTGCCAGCCATGTCAGCCTACGCGGGCTTCGGCTTGTAGCCCCAGTTGGGCCGGAGCCCAACAGGGGGGCCGGCCTCATAGGTCAGCAGGTTGATGAAGTCGACTGCCGGGTCGACATTCTCAACATAGAAGTAAGATTGCTGCCACAGTTTCACCGACTGTGACAGCTTAATGACCGGGAAGGCATTCTTCTTCGACGGCCGGCGCACGGCGACGAAGGCGCCGCACTCGGCTGCCGTCTCCTTGGCGGAGGTGCCCAGCTTGTCGTAGAAGAAAGTTCCCCACAGCTCGATGGTGGGGAGGATGCCGAGGTAGCCCTCGCACGCCGTGACAAAGGCAGATAGCAGCGTCATGGTGTTGGGCGTTTAGTGGTGCGGCTGGATGTGGTTGAAGTCCATGAACAAGCGACGAAACGCACTCACCGGGAGGCCCAAGCCGTAGAGGAAATGCGAGCGGAAGACGACCCGCTCGCCCTCCTGCGGCCCCGGCAAAATCTCCTCCCGCGGCGGCAGCCGCACCTTGACGAATGCCGCGTTGGGCATCCGGCGTGTGGCCCGGAGGAAGGTGAGGTGATCCTTGATCACCGTCGAGCCGTCCCAGTCTCCACCCTTCTCGTGCGCCATGGCGTTCGAGCGGAGCTGTGTGGGACGGAGGAGCTTGACGACGGCGAATTGCGGCGGTGCTGTGGCGGGCACTAAGCAGCAACAGCAGAGAGAGAGAGAGGAGGAAGAAAGTGTGGGGAGAAGGGCGCGCGTGCTCCGCCGCTCCCCTGCCTCCCCCTACTTATAGCCCTCGGGCTGCGAAGCCGAATTGGCAGGACGTGGGATCGTGGGATTAACTGCACCCATGACCCCACGACCCCCCGATTATTATGCAGAGTTACTGCATAGTAACTCTTGCAGGAATCGCAACCGCACGCCTCGGCCGCAGCGGATCCACCCGCGTGCCGAGGCCCGGTAGTGGTGGGTGAGGGAGTCCTGGATTAGGGGGTATCCGGACAGCCGGACTGTGTACAACGTCTGGACTATTGAAGCATGAAGATACAAGACTCAAGATTTCGGCCAGTGTCCGGATGGGACTCTCCTTTGCGTGGAAGGCAAGCTTGGCGATCCGGATATTATATTTCCTTCCTTGTAACCGACTCCATGTATACCCTAGCCCTCTCCGATGTCTATATAAACCGGAGAGGTTGGTCCTTAGAAGGCCGATCACAATTACAATCATACCATCATAGGCTAGCTCGTAGGGTTTAGCCTCTACAATCTCGTGGTAGATCTACTCTTGTACTACCCATATCATCAATATTAATCAAGCAGGAAGTAGGGTTTTACCTCCATCGAGAGGGACCGAACCTGGGTAAACATCTGTGTCCCTTGCTTCCTGTTACCATCAGCCTTGACGCACAGATAGGGACCCCCTACCCGAGATCCGCCGGTTTTGACACCGACATTGGTGCTTTCATTGAGAGTTCCTCTATGTCGTCGCAACAGGGCTTGTTGGCGCCTCCAATCGTCAGCAACATGGTCCAGGGCGAGACCTTTCTCCCCGGACAGATCTTCGTGTTCGGCGGTTTCGTGCTGCGGGCCAATTCGCTTGGCCATCTGGAGCAGATCGATAGCTACGCCCCTGGCCATCAGATCAGCCTCGGAAACCTGAACTGCACGGCAGACATCCGCAGAGACTTGATCTTCGGCGGACTCGAGCTCATGACAGGATCGCCAAACATTCACGACGAGCATGGCTTAAACTTGCTGTCGGACAAAGCTCAGGATCTAAACCCGGAGCAAGTTACGTTACCTAAGGATGGAGGGATGGACCTCGCCCTACGGGCCGCACACGCACCGGCGATGGAGTCGAACACGTCCCTCACTTGTAAGGAGGCATGTGACTCCGGACCCCCGAATTCATATCCGGACGTAGGTTCCAGTCCGTGTTCCCAAGCCTGCCGAGCCCGGTTGGGCTTCGGCAATGGAATTCACCGCAGCGGACATCTTTGAGCACTCGCCCTTCAGCGACATGCTGAACTCATTCAAGTCTCTCTCTTTGGCAGGAGGCTCTCAGCCGAACCATGTCCAGCTCGAGTGGGAAGCAGGCGACGACGGAATTCGCTGCCCACCCACCACCCACTTCATAGCCACGGTCGATGATTTAACAGACGTGCTTGACTTCGACTCCGAGGCCATCGACAGTATGGACGACGATGCAGGAGAAGATTCAGAATCTATGGGGCACCGGACTTCCGCCTCGTCACACAACATATACATGGTGGATACGCCCAAGGAGGATGACGGTGACAATCCGGAAGATAAAACCCCCGGGAAAAATCCAAAGCGACGGCGCAGACGTCGTTCCAAGTCCAGCAACAGTAAAAACATCAGCAAGAGCGCCAGAAGGATCGATACTCCGGTCAACCCCGAAGGCAACAACGACCATACGGAACTAGCGATGGAGCAGGACGAACCAGGTCACGCCGAACACAGTTCGGAGCAGACGCCCGAGGACAATAATCCAGAGGAACGAGTTCAGCAAACCGGCCCAGGACAAGAAGACAGTCCGGATGATGATGCATTCATCATTCCGGAAGAACGTGTGGAACGAGAGAACCTCCACAGAAAGCGGGCAAGAGCCATCCGTGCACCTTCTATGCATGCTGACCTTCTCATGGCATCGATCCGGGGCACGGCCCCAAGGAATTGTTGCACCAAGCCAAAATAACTGTCCAGCTTAGGCCCCTTTGGCCAAAGATGGTCTATTACAGACCGCATTGCAAGCCCGGATAGCCTGTGCAGCCATCTTGTCACTTAACGGCAGCGGGCGAGTGGGAGCGTGGAATTGCGACCAGAAAAGCTTCTCCACTTCCTTATCACCTTGATCTTTGAAGAACTCAGCAGCGTCAGTTGTACTCTTCGCTAGATCCGCATATGCGTCCGTCGGACTCCGGCGTCCATCCAGGGAGCGTACTTTGGATCGAAGAACTTCGTCCGCAGCAAATAGGAGCCCCCAGCCGCAATTTTGCCGGCCTGTTGAAGCTCCTCCCGCGCACCCCTGAGCTTGGTTCGTATTTCCTTGGTGGCATTCAGTGCCTTGCTCAGGTCGGCCAGTTTATCCTCATGCTCCTTTTTTAGGAGCTCATACCGGTCAGCGGCATTTTTTTAACTCAACAGCCATTTCGGCTATCTTTTCCTCGCTTCGGCGATGAGCAGCCTGTTCGGCCCTCAATTCATCGGCCGCCTTTAGGGAAGCCGCATTGCTCACCCGAGCTTGTTCCTTGGCTAGAGAAAGCTCCGCCCTCAGGGCCTCCACGGCAGCAGCGCCATCTGCAGTCCAAACATATTACATTAATATATGCCACCTTAATATTTTCCTATACAAAGGAAGATAGGGCACATACCTTGTGATATATCCAGCCGCTCATTCACCAGCGTGATATCGGCATCAATCGACCCAATTTGCCTCGTCAATTCGGCAACTTCAACGGACGGGCCGGCGGCTGCACCCACAGGTACCTGCACACATTTACATCACGATCATTGGTTTATGATCCCCCGTTTGCTGCCTAGGGCGGGCAACCAGAGTCTCAGAGGCTACTATCTATATCACTACAGAAAAAGACACATCCATGACATTTTGGGCCGAACGAATTTTTTTTCTGTCATACATATGACACTTCTATGACAATAAGTATGACAAAACCCGGTATCATCATAGATGTGGTGGGATCCTACTTCTATGACAAAAAATCATGATAGAAAATGGGCTTTTCGTCCTGGGCGGGCCGGAGACGCAGCTGCATGACATTCTTTGGGCCGTCCATGATGGAAAAAACCGTGGTAGAAGCAAGGGGGAGGAAAATCTTGGGGAGTTACCGGTTATGGTGGGAGGTCGAGGGCCGAGCGATGCGCATTTATCTCGTACGTACGCGCGTGTGTGTGAGGCGTTGGCTCTAACTGAACCCGAGCGAGGCAGTTGGGCTCTAACTGAACCCGAGCGATTGCACTGCAGGCTATGCGTTACTGAACTCGAGCGATCGATCGATGGTTGTTAACTGAACCCGATGGAGCGATTCCTTCGCTACTGCTGCTAACTGAAGCCGATTGATGCTTCCTTTGGGATGAACAGTGAGCGTTGCCGGGGGTGGATGAACGGTGAGCGGTGGCGTTGCCTCTGGATGAACAGGAACCCATGGTGTGGAGGGCTGGATGAACAATAGACGTGGAGGGGTGGCCGTGGAGGGGTGGTTGAACAGGACCCCGTGGTGTGGAGGGCTGGATGAACAGTAGACGGTGGAGGGGTGCCCGTGGAGGGGTGGTTGAACAGTAGCCGGTGGAGTAGCGCGCGGTGGAGGCTGGATGAACAGGAGC
>NC_041385.1:438245900-438252987 GCF_002162155.2 Triticum dicoccoides
TACGCCACACCCTCCCGATCAACAGACCCCCGTTTCGACCGTAGGAGGTCCGTTTCCTCCGTTTTGCGGTACGCCACACCCCTCCCGATCAACAGGACCCTGTTCCGAACGTGGCCGGTCGAACACAAGGTCGTTTCCTTTGTTGTGTGGTACGCCAGGCCTCGTTTCCATCGCCTGTTCCGTCCAAGCCGGTTGGCTCCCACGGGTTCCGTTGCCTCCCGATGAACACGACGCATTCCGTTGCCTCCCCATGAACACGACGCATTCCGTTGCCTCCCAATGAACACGACGCATTCCGTTGCCTCCCCATGAACACGACGCATTCCGTTGCCTCCCCATGAACACGACGACGACGCTGATTCTCCGTTCCGACCCAGCCATGTACGTATGCACGAGTAGGCGTTCGAGACCCTGCCCGTATATACGTATGTGGCCGTATTTATTTCTTGCACCCTCACCACTGTACGTACATGTACATGCTACGTGCGCACCTCTACTAGGACACGTGCGTGCCTCTACTACGACACGTGCGCACCTCTACATCAACCAGTACGTACGTACACGTTCGCGACCAGAATGACAACGGTACGTACGCTTCGACCAGGTGGGTCCCGACTGTCAGGCACTTCCTTGCCTGCGAAGATGTAGCTGGTGGGTCCCAGCAGTCAGGGGGGCGAATCGTTTTGTTTTTTTGACCCGGACGCACTTCCTTGCGTGTGAAGATGTAGCTGGTGGGTCCCAGCAGTCAGGGAGGCGAATCGTTTTTTTGCCCGGACGCACTTCCTTGTGTGCGAAGATGTAGCTGGTGGGTTCCAGCAGTCAGGGGGGCGAATCGTTTTTTTTTTGCCCGGACGCAGTTCCTTGCATGCGAAGGTGCAACTGGTGGGTCCCAGCAGTCAGGGGGGAAACGTTTTTTTCATGAAATACTGTGGCCCGTCCGGTGGGTCCCTGCTGTCAGGTGGAGGAATAATTATTTTCCACGTAATAAGGAGGCACTTCCTTGCTGCGGCCGTGGACCCAGCTGTCAGCCTCTCCACATACAGTCCACGTCTGATGGAAGTCATTCCTTGACCATGTTGACCAAGCCACGCCGAGAGCACCAGGGCGGTGGACGACGGCGAGGCCTAGGAAGGGGAAGACGGGGAGCCGGGGAAGGCGCGGCAGTGGAAGTCCGTGCGGAGAGGAGTACGAGGGTTCACTGGTTCGGCTGCGGTGTGAGGCTGCCATCGCCGCAGGGCCTGGCCAGCGGTGGGAATAGTAGGGGGCGGTGAGGCCTCCCCGGCAGCACATCCGGCCACGGGAAGCAGGAGCATGCGGCACAACCGGCGCTGCTTTGGGCGGCTGGAGCAAGAAGACCAGAGGTTGAAGAAGCACTACGGTTGTTGGATGGACATCGTACGGTCACTGGAGCTAGAATCATTTATATTGACTAAGTTGACAAAGCCCTTTGTCCCCGTCAACTTAGTAAGCACACAAGTCAGCCTCCCACCAAGGTGGGTCCCAGCTAGCAGGGGGTATTCATTTTTTGTGCGTAATAAGGAGGCACTTCCGGTGGGTCCGAGCTGACAGCAGGGGGAACGTTTTTTTTTTTTGCAAAATATGGTGGCCCGTCGGGTGGGTCCCAGCAGTCAGGGGAAAATGTTTTTTCGCGAAATACTGGTGGCCCATCCGGTGGGTCCCTACTGTCAGGTGGAGGAATAATTATTTTCCGCATAATAAGGAGGCACTTCCTTGCGGCTGCCGTGGACCCAGCTGTTAGCCTCTTCTCGTACAGTATTCTTCCGATGGAATTCGGTCGTTGACCACATTGACCACGCTGCGCCGAGAGCACCATGGCGGTGGACGACGGCGAGGCCTAGGAAAGGGACGACACGGAGCCGGGGAAGACGCGGCAGTGGATGCCCACGCAGAGAGGAGTACGAGGGTTCACTGGTTCGGCTACACTACCATCGCCGCAGAATAATAGGGGGTGTGGGTGAGTGGAGAGGAGGGATGGCCTGGCCAGCGGTGGGAGTAGTATGGAGGCGGTGAGGCCTCCGCGGCAGCACAGCCGGCCACGAGAGGCAGGAGCAGGCGGCACGACCGGTGCTGCTTTGGGCGGCTGGAGCAAGAAGACCAGAGGTTGAAGAAGCACTACGGCCGTTGGATGGACACCGTACGGTCACTGGAGCTAGAATCGTTCATACTGACTAAGTTGACAAAGCCCTCCGTCCCCGTGAACTTAGTAGGCCCACAAGTCAGCTTCCCACCAAGGTGAGTCCCAGCTAGCAGGGGGAGTATTCATTTTTTTGTGCGTAATAAAGAGGAACTTCCGGTGGGTCCGAGCTGACAGCGGGGGGAACATTTTTTTCACGAAATACGGTGGCCCGTCCGGTGGGTACCAGCAGTCAGGGGGGAAACGTTTTTTCGTGAAATAAGGTGGTCCGTCCGGTGGGTCCCTGCTGTCAGGTGGAGGAATAATTATTTTGCGCGTAATAAGGAGGAACTTCCTTGCGGCCGCCGTGGACCCAGCTGTCAGCCTCTCCATGTACAGTACTCTTCCGATGGAAGTCAGTCATTGACCACATTGACCATGCCGCGCCGAGAGCACCAGGGCGGTGGACGACGGCGACGCCTAGGAAGGGGACGACGCGGAGCCGGGGAAGACGCAGCAGCGGAAGCCCGCGCGGAGAGGAGTACGAGGGTTCACTGGTTCGGCTGCAGGGTGAGGCTGTCGTCGCCGCAGAATAACAGGGGGTGTGGGTGAGTGGAGGGATGGCCTGGCCAGCGGCGGGAGTAGTATGGGGGCGGTGAGGCCCCCGCGGCAGCACAGCCGGCCACGGGAGGCAGGAGCAGGCGGCACGACCGGCGCTGCTTTGGGCGGCTGGACCAAGAACACCAGAGGTTGAAGAAGCACTATGGCCGTTGGATGGACATCGTACGGTCACTGAAGCTAGAATCGTTTATATTAACTAAGTTAACAAAGCCCTTGGTACGCTCCAACTTAGTAGGCCCACAGGTCAGCCTCCCAAACGGTGCGCCCCAGATGTCAGGGGGAGGAATCATTTTTTGGGCGGCCGAACTAAGAATATCCGAGATTGAAGAAGAAGCACGGCATCCAATGGATAGACATCCAACGACCACTGCTGCTAGAACCGTGTGTTGACTATAATAAGTTGACAAAGCCTTGCATACGCGTCAACTTATTTTTTTTAGGGGACGCGTCACTTAGTAGGCCCACAAGTGTGTGGCAGAGAACTTATAGCCCATTTGCGTTTTGTAAGAATGTACAACCCATTTTTGAATTCTAGTGGAATTTACAATGGCCCATTTACAGTTTGTTAAAAGTACAGCCCATTTTCTAGCTAGGACAACGATTAATAATTTTAACCAACCGTGGAAGACAGAATTCAATAAAATTTCCCACATTTTGATGGGATCCGAAATATTTTTATCCCGAAATTTCTATTCAGATTAAATATAAATTTGTATTACATAAAAATCCAATGAAACATTGCACGCGCAACAATGAAAATTTAAGATTTTGAAAATCCATAAATAATATTTTATAAACTAATTTCGTGTTTGGTGCATTTTGTATAGTTACTGCTTAGTTTTTATAATTACATCCCATTTATTATTTTTAAAGCCCATTTTCTTGTTAAGCCTAATGAATCCCTCCTAGGAAAGATTTGCAGCCCAGCGGGGCGGAGAATAACAAGTTGACCTTGCCTGGGTATTCCTCAAAAAGACGTATAGCTAGGCTAGCCATTTTCATCTTGAAAAAAGTAGTATTTCGGCTGGATATCTGGCCTGTGCTAGACGGGCCACAGCACGCCCAGTTAATACCCTGCTCTCCTCTGAACAACAATGAAATCATCACCAAGAAAAACTCTGCAGTGCTCACGCCTCAAAAACACAAATACTGCTCGAGCTGCTTGGTCCCGGCTGTCGGCCACACCTTGTGCAATTGTCTCGTTTATATTGACTACATAGGTTGACAATGGTGTGGGACCGTGATGTCAGGAAACTAGGAGAAAGCAAAAAAAAATAGTTGTACATAATAAGGAGGCACTTGCGAATGTACGGCTATGGCCCTAGTGGGTCCGTAGTGTCATCCAGTCAAAATAAAGTCATCTCCTGAATCCTCATGTTTGTTGACCATGTTAACAATGCTCGGCGCCACGGCGAGCGCAATAACTCGAAGGACAATGGAGAGGGCCTCGCGGGCCCTACAGAGGTCTGATACAACGCCCGCTGCTCATTCAGGAAGCCAGGATCATCGGACACCTATGAGCACCTTCGAGAAACTGAGACGGCATGAAACGGTAAGGTCGCGCTTGGGAGCTCTGGTTTATTTCAAACCTGTATTAACATACAAGTGTAATTTACTCGTCATCGGAAGGCCCGAGGTCTATAAGTAAAACCGGCGGGTTACGCGTGTAATTTGAGAGACCAGTGTATATTTTACGAGCATTGCTATATGGACGACATTACGAGACGATACATGCACGACGTGCGTATCATGCCATCCATGGGCAAGGCTGATACGGCAGCTAACGGCTGGATTAGCAATCGTCCGAGTGTCGTTCAGCGTTTTTATCGTGTGTGAAGTACTTCTGATATTTTACTAGTCGAAATCGACCAACCAAGCGCCTTCGCCCGAGACCATCTGCTTTAATTTACAAGCGTCAGTTTTACAAGCGGTTTTGGTTGGAAAACGACGATCCAATCACAGCCTAATATCATGAGTTGGTCGGAAGATCATATGGTTTCACGTCTAACCTACCCGACATGTCATATAGGCTATGAATGAAACATCAGACGATGAACTTCTTACACACGGAAACAACAGAAGAGGATGATCTTCTTAACAAGCAAATCACTGGCATTAGATCGACATGCAAAACAATACGAAGCATTATTCTCAGGAGGCACGGTGAATAGCTCGTGATGCCGCATGCCACAACATTCCAAGCTCAACTTTGCAATCAAACACAAGGCCTGGCATTACATAGACAATATTCAGAACAAACTCTTAACACAGGAATATCTCACCAGAGTAACTATTTACTTCTAAACTGAACACGGGAATAGGAAAAACACTCAACGCTGCTCACAGCAAGGGCGTCCCACTCAAAAATATCAAATGCATGTCTTCTGGCTAACATCAATGAGCAAATTCTTGACAAGGTTTTCCAATTCCAATATATTAAACTAACGTCTTCTTGCTAACATCAATGAGCAAATTTTGACAAGGTTTTCCAATTCCAATATATTAAACTAACGTCTTCTTGCTAACATCAATGATTAAACTTTAACAAGCTTTTCCCATTCAAAATATGTAATGCCTATGATCGTGTCCTGTCTTAGCTTCTTGTACTTGTTTGGGCCTTTTTGCCAGGGCACTCCACGTGTTGTTAAATTGCCAATGGTCTCTGCAGACTAGTCATGTCACCGGTGTCTAATAATACTCTGTAAAGCTTCTCGATCATTCCTTCTGTAATATACCGCATCCAGTGACTGCTTCTTTCTGCAAAGTGGAACGACCAACTCGACCCAGTAACGCAGCAGTTTGCCTTGGACACATTGGCTCCTTTTGTGCAGTTCAACTAAAATCGAAGTCAGAATAAAACCGAGCTTTAATTTTGATATCCCTGTAAGAAACAATAGGTATAAGGGAAAAATTACTGAGAAATAACGGTTGATGACTTGTCTTAATGGGAAACAAAGCAGGACAGGAGAAATTCTCCATCAGTGTGATTCATTCATATTGACTGAGACATTATCTTAACAATGCCTTGGTTCAACATGTATAAAGAACGACAAAGCAGAAAAGTACCATTCCTAAAAGAATGCAACTGATTCATTTTTAAAGAGACATTATCTTAACAATACCTTGGTTAAACATGTAGAAAGAACTACAAAGCAGGATAATGCCATTCCTAACAAGTGTTGCAGTTTTGAACTAAGATTCAGTAGTTAATTAATTCTGAGAGTGGCATTGCTTAATTTTACCAGTGGCATTAGATTAACGAAAAGCATAAACAGTTCCAGGGGAGAGTGGGCGCAACAACAATATGTGCTTCCATCTACTTATAAAGGGGGTGATGCAAAGTTTGTTGTAACAAAGCAACAAGCATCATGTCTGGGTTGGTCCCATTTTTGTTCACTACTTAATGGGAAAGACAGCAATACAATAGCTTCAATTCAACATTTATTTAAAACGGTACCAATACAAGTAGCACAACATCTCAAAGCACACTGCACAATCATGTGGATGAAGGCCTATACTGACCTTTCATGAGAACACTAGGATAAAATACGAATCTGCTAACACGAATAGGAAATCCAATCTCATTTTGTGCAGTTGCACTGAAATCAAGCAAAGTGTTTCGCGTAGCAAAGAAAAATGTCGCAATAGCAACAAGTTGAATAGATATCATGTGGTTGAGACTAAGATTTGAAACAACTCGACAGGAACACTGGAAACAAATCTCGATCTCCTTTTGTGCAGTTCCACCAATATTAAGCAAAGTTACCGGTGTGACATTCAAGTTGAACTGCACAAAACACTCTTAAAACATAAGTGTTTCGAGTAGTGAAGAAAAATGTCACAATAGCAACAAGTTGAATCAATACCCCTGTTTTAACAGAGGCAAAAAAGGAAACAATTACTTGCCGATAAAGGAGGATGAAACAAACAGTGACAGAAAGAAGCATCTAACTTATCTTGGATGGAAAACAAAGTAGGATAGTAGCATTTCTAAAACGGTTGCATTGATTCATATTAACAGAGACACTCTCTTGAAACAACATTCGTTAAAAAATGTAATTTACTTTTAACAGTGACATTGCTTCAATTTTCCGGCGGCATTCTTAGATTAACAACAGCAAAATAGCTGTATGGGACATGCTAGCACCATGTGCGTCCACACGTATAAATGGGTGATGCAGAGTATGTAGCCAAGCAGCATATCTGTGTTGGTCCTATATTTGTTCTCTTTGAACTTTTTTCCTATGTGAGGGCAGCAAATCTAGTCCTGCACAAACTACCCGACCCCCCCCCCCCCAGTTTTTTCCCTTTTCAGCAAAGAGATCGGTTCCT
>NC_041385.1:438253360-438261750 GCF_002162155.2 Triticum dicoccoides
CCTTTTCGACCAACAAAGCGTGCTGGATAGCCAGTCTATACTACTTTTCCTCCCTCCTTTCCTCATTGAACCATGTCCTAGATTCATGTTCCACCCCACAACACCTTTCTTTCCTCTTTGAACCAAGACCTAGATTCGACTACAGATCGAAAAAGATCCACATGCAGCTAGAGCAACGACGGTTTCAAAGAAACTTATACCTTAGGGTCGTCGGGATGTGACAAGGCGTGTGGCGGGAGGCCGGATCTGCCCACACTACATACGGCGGCGAGGAAGAAGGGGTCGGTGGCCCTCCCGCACAGACGCTGGGTGAAAGAGAACAGCGCAGCCGGCAGTGGGTTGCCTCCCTTGCCGAAGGCGATAGAGTTAACGCTGCACCTCCTCCCCTTCCTGGTGCAACGGGATACAGACGCCTCCTTCACCAGCTGTGAGGGGGGATAGAGACAAGAGGCCAACACAGACTTGTTTAGATCTGGTGAAGAGAGGGTGAGAGACTTTGAATATAGCAAACCCTAGCAAATGAACGCCGAGCCTCCAGCGTGTAACATATATGTATTGCGGCGAGCGTGTGGAGAGTGCAAACCCTAGCGAACAAGCGCTGAGGCTCCCGCTTATGTATATACTAATGTAGTACGGACTGATCTCCGGTGCCTTCACTCCATCTGCTTTTGGCTGTATGATAGGTGAGCCAGCCACATTTTGGGCCCACCTGTCATAAACCCAAAGGCAGGTGCACTAAGTCAATGAAGCTGCGTCCATATAGTACTCTCGTGTGTATACGACTAATATATAGTGGAGTGGTTTTCTTATTCTCTCCATAACAATCGTTTTAAATTGTGTAAGTACGAAACGAAACTCTTTATTTAATGCATAGAGGGAGTACTACTTCCGATGAACTAACGATCCACGCCCACGCGTCCTGGTCGCACTTCTTGTCCTTCACGTGTGGTACACTACCCTCCCTTAAGTGAACAACCACACGAGCGCCAAATTATCGGAAACGTGTGAGAGTGTGTACAAATAAAGAATTTTAATTTCAATTATCGAAAAGGTTTGAGAGTATTACAAAGTTTGACTTCAGTCAAATCTAATATGCGGAGTAAATAAAAATGGAGGGCTACTACGTCCATCCGGGTTTTTAGTCCACACCATTTTTTAAATCAAAGTTAATAGCTGGACAGATAAAATTACAGGGGAGCTAGAGACAAAGTTGCGAGAAGGCTTAGAAATCAATACAAAACTTATGCTCTTAGTACCAACGTCGATCCTTCTTCGAGGAAACATTTGGTTCATAGCCAATTGTGTGATAAAATTGCACCAACCTGAAAGACGACTGCGTCTCCAACGCAACCAAGGTGAACTGACGAAGGATATCATCTTTGTGCGTAACAAGCAAAGAGCACTGATGGAAGACAACTTGTTTTTCATTGAAAATCGATCAGCTTCACCAGCCGACGCAACCATGAGGCACGACCATGAGCATCGATAGGTCATCGTGGTGATGCATCATCCATTTGGCATCAAGTTTGGGTGAGGCACCTATGAAGTTCGACAAATCCTCACTATGGTCTGTTTCTTCTCAGTAATCAAGCTCAAGGAAGGAAGAACCACGTGGCAGAGGACAGTGAGGCGGAACAACAATGGCCAAGCAATTTTGTGCAGTTCCACTAAAATTGAGGAAGACATGCCTGGGTATGGAGACACGCATCGCTGTTTCCAAAAATTAAAAAAGGGTTAATGAAAAGTACACCAACAAACAGAAGCATCATAATTATATCTTATTGGGAACTAAACCAGGATACCCAAGAAAAAAAGCATTTCTTCATTTAACCAGTGATAGTACTACCACCATATGGACAATGACCGCACAACCACCATGTACTTTTTGTCGAAACAACATGTATACCTCCACTGAGGCATAAATCAGGACAACTTTTCGAGTGGCATTTCCTCTATAATAGTACTAGTAGGTGATGTTGGACCAACCGACGAACCCTAGTTACAATGGATGGGGAGCTGGGGAGTAGTCGCATAGAAGAAAACCCGCACGCAGCGACCTGGGGAGCTGGACCAGTACAAGAAGTTATACCTCAGGTGGGCGAGATGCCGCTTAGGCGGGCGGGCGGGATCTGCCCACACGACGACAGTGAACAAGGGCACGGAGGATCTTCGTCCGCGCCAGTGCCGGCTCCGAGAGGATGGTGCGCATCGGCTCCCCCCGTCACCGACGGCGACAACGTCAACGCTGCACCTCCTCACCTCCCGCAGCGAACGGGATTCGGCCGGATCTGTGACCACCGGTGAGGAGAGAGATAGACTGGACACTGTCATCTTGTTTTGATATGGAGAGGGTGAGAGAGCGAGACGCGAGAAACTCTATCAAACAAGAGGCTATAATGGAGTAAAAAATCTCTCTATAGCAGTGGTTTTAAATAGAATACGCGCGTTCCTGGAAAAAAGAAACAAAAACTGGCGAACATTTTTTAAGGGTCTGTCTAGGACACATCTAGATGTGACATAGTTATGTCACATCTAAGTTGATGTCCACTCTGTTTGTGGTCTATTTTTTTTGTCCTAGTTTTTTTTTGTTTCTTGTTGCTACATTATATACTTGTGGGAGCTTAGATGTGATATCCTTAAATAACATCTAGATGTGAATTGGACAAACTAATTTTCTAACGTACCAAGAAAGAAAACTCGATCAAAAACACGCACCCGCTTCCAGGTCGCGAGAGTCGTCACGCACACACACATAGACATAGACATGCATATCCGTGTTTACGTAAAATTCCATTTCCATGTCCATCTCCAATCATATTTGTCCAATTGGCACATTATTTACGTTGTTAATTATATACGCAGCAATATTAACGTACAGCATCTCTTGTTTGCGCACGTCCGGACCGCTGCCACGACCGGTCCTGACCAGCCCGAACCCTCTTCATCACCCGCGCGTGCTTCCCGCCCGAAACGGTCAGTGCCGCATTCATGCCCGGCCAGAGCGGACGCGACCTCTCACTGGCGCCGGCATTGAAGCGGCGCGCCGGCCGAGAAAGCGTTGCCCGCGCCGCTTCCGGGTGCATGTGGCTGCTCCGCGTTCAAAGGTCGCAATAGCCGGCTACAACATGCATGTAAAAAATTTTGGGAGTCCGTGCTACAGCTAGTTGTCCTCCCCCAACTCGTCAATCTCTTCCAGTAGTGCTAGTAGTACTCCATGGCGCGATCCATCAACAAGCAGGCGGGAAAGTTATCGTATACTCGGTTTGCGGTGAGTGGCATGCCGAGCGACCGTGTGGGGTCGAGCCGTGGAGGAGGGTGAGACACGAACACGACAGACGTGATTTAAACGTTGGTTTTGCTCGATGGCGCGATCCAACGAAACGAAACATTGGTTTCTCTCCGTTTCCATTTTTTCTCTGGAAAAACGGAAACTTTCCACTCCATTTTCATTCCTATTCCAAGGTTGCCCCGTTACAACATTCCATCAAATACAAAGGAAAACTAACACGCATGCTGATGCATCTCAATGATTCATAGATCATAGCCAATATTTACTTCACAACTAAAGAAAAAAGTTGTGAGAGCGTGTACGAAAGAAAAACTGCTGATGGGGTCACTACGACTTAAACCCTAAACCCTAAACATGATTTAATTCCCTGGCCAAGTAGAACCTGTCAAAGGAAAGACGGCTGGCACCCTCGAATCATACGATGCTTTTGTGTAGTTCCACTAAAACCGACCTGAGCATCCTAGATGGCAAAGATATTGAAGAAGTGTGATTAGAATAATAGTACTGGCACTAGTTCATGAGACATAAACTCATCACAAGTAGAAGCCGGTAGAAGTAGAGAAAGATCGACATGGAGATGGAGCTACGGCAGTGGAGCAAGCCGGCTCCAAAAGGAAGATGGACTACCTGGGATGTCGGGCTGTAGCCAGAAGGGCGGTTGGGACGCGACATCGGCCCAAACCGCGGTGACCCCGATTGGGACGCACCGACTGTGGGTTTTCTCCCTCGCCGATGTCGACCGCGTCTACGTAGAACATTGTTCCCTTCCCCCAGCTGCGGGGTCAGGACCGTTGTTCTATGCTTGTGAAGAGAGCAACCTTAGCAAGAAGGCTTGTAGCTTAGGCTCCTGCTAGTGTATATATAGTGGTTTTCTTTTTCTCTTCATATCAACCATTTTATATTGCGTACGTGTCATTCAAGAGCGAAATGATGGTTGCTTCTTCTGACTAACTTACTGTGTGATTTGACTGCTCCTTAGTGGCCCCTACACGTACTCCCCCTACGTGTATGCAACAGTCACACGTACACATGGACGCAAAAACACGCACGACGCCCTAATGCATGCATGTCCGAGCACACGACGGAACACACACGGTCACGCTAAGTGCTCAACCTACACATGCATGCACACACATACTCAGTCAGGGTGAGCTAGTGACCGTATAAACACCGGAATATATATATATTGAGTGCAATGAGCGTATTATGAAGTCCACTGACCATATTTTTACAAATATACAGTGACAAACAGTGTATTTATCTCATTTGAAATTAATCCATATTAACCGGAGAGGAGGCAGTATGGACTAGCATTACTTGCGCGCGGTGGCTCGCAGGACACGGAGAAACTTTTGACTAATGCAAGCTCTCCCTTGCTCAGGTGGTGGACGTGCAACAGTTAATTCGGTGTCAGATTGCCAGAAGCATACACTATACTACTAGTGCTACTATTGTTCGACTTCCCGAATAGGCGAACAGCCAAGCGCAAAGTTTACTAATATAGTCTATAAGGGTACGTACTATACTAGTACTAGGAACCGAATGGAGGAGCGTCTGCACTCTTATTATAATTTTAAAATGTGATAAAGCAATCTTCAACACATTTGGTTCTCTTCGAGGGTTCTCCCATGTGATAATGGAAGTTGATTGCATGGAACACTTGCCACAATTCTCGCTTAATTCTGGCTCATATCTTGTTACAAATAGTAGCGCTCGGTAATATTTCCTCTTTTTTTGTTATTCAGCATGTAAACAGGTCAGCAAACCTTGCGGCGCATCTTCGTGTGAACCGTGCTTGCTGCACTTTGAATGTGGCCGAGAGCTGGCTTGATGAAATACCTTGCTTCCTACTTCTTTTTTTGCGGGGTACCTCGCTTCCTAGTGACCAGTGTCTTGGCTGATTGTCCTAAGAATGCTTATATATGAATAAAGCTCTCTCATTTACCCGCAAAAAAGATTGAGCCATATTAACTGGAAAGGAGGGAGTATGGACTAGCACTACTTTTTGGTGTGTCCCGTCAACTCACAGAACGAGGAGAAGCTTGCAGGACAAGGTGAAGCTTGCTTACGCCTTTTGACTAATGCAACCTACCCTCGGTGGACATGCATCAGTCCATTCGGTGTCAGATTGTCAGAGGCATACACTGTAGTACCCAACATGTGGAGTACCATCATTGTTCGACTTCACGAAGAGGCGAAGAGCCAAGCGCAGTAGTACGAGTAGTACTACTACTAGAACCGCATGGTGGAGCGTTTGTACTCTTATTTATTTTTATCTCTGATAAAGTACACGTTTATTCCGGAGAAGGGTGGAAAACGGCAGCCCAACATGTAATGAATGATATCGATCAACCAACCATGCTCGAATATATCTTGGCCTCCATGCGAACCCGTCTGGGTGTTCTCACTCCTCATCTCTCTCAAGGAATGGCAGGTTGGCACTTTGCCGTCAATTGAGATCAGTTTGCTCACACTCCTGTCCCACATGTCAGTGATATGCCAAGAGGAGGTGCGTTGACCGACTGGCCATACACGTACTTGGTTTTGAACCTTCATACTACTCCTCCCTCCGTCACAGTTTACAGGGCGCGCTTCATTATGATGCATTTCTCTCAATGCATTTCCACCACCAGAGAGACTTTAGACGCGTTTGGTTTAATTCTCAATTAATTAGGGCATGGTAACCGCAATCAAGTCCACAATTTTCTCTCCATGTAACTACGGAGTGGAGTAAGTGCATGCATGTGTGTACCCGGGGTGGAAGCACTGCATGCATGTGTGTACGCATTATTCCCTCTACTAGTAATAGACGCCGTGCTATAACTACCAATGCTATTTTGTTAGGCCGATAGCTAGTCGCCTTGGTCCCACAAATCTTTTTTCTTTTTTCTGAAGCACGCTGTATAAACAGTGACGGATGGAGTAGTATGAGCGGATTCAAAGAAGAGCGTATTGATGGTTGCTTCTTCAGAGCAACTTACAGTGGGAAATGTGGGGCTTATGATTTGACTGCTTATTACTCACTATTAATGCGGCGCAACGACCGGGCTGAGTCTCCCATGCGGTTGTGCACTACCCCCTCGGTTCTTAAATATACTCCGGAGTATATTTGTCTTTCTAGAAATTTCAACGAGTGACTACTCAAATATTTGTCTTTTTAGAGATTTCAAATGGACTGGCACATACGGATGTATATACATATTTTAGAGTGTAGATTCTCTCATTTTGCTCCGTATGTAGTCACTTGTTGAAATCTCTAGAAAGACGAATAGAATATTTAGGAACGGAGGGAGTACACATAGAAGCAAAATGAGTGAATCTACACTCTAAAATATGCCCGTTTGAAATTTGTAAAAAGACAAATATTTAGGAACGAAGGAGTATAATTTTGTGCATGGCACATGCACCCGGATGATGAAGAGGCTTCTGGCAATGCTATCAAGCTTCCATCATTTGTTTACATAATTGACGTACTATACAAATAATTTTCCAGCGAGACATGAAATTGTACAATGGTGTGAGCTTTCAGCTTCTGTTTCGCGTGTCTTGCATCGATGCTCTTTCGGAAACAATAAAAAACTAACTTCCTTGCTAATGCATGTCAATTATTAGCAGATCAGAGCTAATAATTACATCACAACTGAAGACAGAGTTGTGAGAAGGTGTTAAATTAATATTGATCCATGCTTTCATTGGCAGCAACGTCCCCCCAGCTCTGTCTAAATCAACAAGGCATGTTGGGAAAAAAGTAGTTGTCTGGAGCATGCAACATTCCGATCATTTTGTGCAGTTCCACTAAAATAGAGCTGAGCGTCCCTGTTCCAAAGATATTAAGTGTGATTACGATAATAGAGGACTGCTGATGAAACAATAAACGCATAAATAGAAGCCGGTCGCCTTTGCAGTCTCTCTTAAGACTAACTAGTTGGAGAAGATTAGGCTCGGAGTTGGATGAGGAGGATAGAGCAAAACAAATCTCCCTTTGTGCAGTCGCACTGAAATGTAGAGACGTTGCCCATGTGACACTTTAGTACAACTGCACAAAAAACTCTTAAGAAAAAAGTGATTTGTGCAGTTCACCAAAAGGTCGCAATAGCAACGAGGTGAAATGGATAGCCCTGTTTGCAAAAAAGAGGTAGAAAGGAAACAATTACTGGCCAATAACAGTTGATGACACATGCGATGACAAAAAAGAAGCATATTCCTTGCCCTAAGGGAAGATAAAACACGGTTGTGTTTGTCTAAAACGGTGTGAGGACGAGAATGCAATATGGAAAGTACGCTGGACGAGCTACGTTTTGGGCAAAGAACTATGGAAGATCCACATGCAGCGACGTGGGAAGACGGGAAGTGGAGCAAGGCCGGAGGGGATACCTGGAGGTCATTGGGATGTAACTAGGTGAGCAGCGGCAGGCGGAATCTGTGAGCAGGTGGCGTAGGCCCTGCCGCGCCGGAGCTTGGTCAAAGAGAACGGCGTGTACCGTAGATCAGGACGTGTTGCCTCGGTGCCGTCGAACAGAGAAACGATGCACTTCCTTCCTTTCCCCCGGCGGACGGGATGCGACCGGATCAGTGACCAACGGTGAGAGAGAGAGAGAGAGGCCACCGCACTCCCTTTCCCCCAGCGGACGGGATGCGGCCGGATCAGTGACCAACGGTGAGAGAGAGAGGCCACCGCAGCCTTGTGTGAGATACTCTGAAGAGCGACAAACCAGGCACGCAAGGCTCCGTTGTATATAGTGAGCGGACTACCTTTTTCTCCATAAAAATCATTTTATATTCTGTGTACGTGCCATTGAGCGCTATAACTTTATTTAAAAATAACGCGGCAACGCGTCAAGTCGAACTTTGTTTCGTGCAGGCATGGTACACGACCTCCCTAGGTAAACAACCACTACATGCGTTCAAATTAGCACGTGGGCTGCCATTTCGTAAAGAAATGAGCTCCACCGTGTACCCGCGCAGGTGTGGCTGGGCACGAAGCGTGAGTACGTGCACGATGCACCTATTCTCTTCTTGTATACGTACACCACCTACGTGGGGTTGTGTGAGAGAGATACAAACCTAGAGAGATATGGTGTGTGGGTTCTTGAGAGTTTTG
>NC_041385.1:438262337-438284024 GCF_002162155.2 Triticum dicoccoides
AATCAAAAAATGTAACATATGCAATGTGTGTGAAATAGAGTCCTGGATATAACATATATATAGAGGGGGCGATCCACGAGAAGAGAGTGGAGGTATCACCGGCTTGAGGTGTCCATAGAATCGAAAAGAGGGATGATGTGTGTGTGTGTGCGCGCGCAATCGATAAAGAGTGTCATCGAATTTGTGTTTGCCCACGTCAAAGATATAGAGTGGCTGGCCTACTGGAACGTGACAGGGGACATGTGCAGTTTGTCTCTGTGGCATGGATACCTACCTGCAGCGCTCGACTATCGGTGTGTGGTGGGGGAAAAGGGAGGCCCAATTAACTATAGAGGTACAATGGCTGGTATATGTGTGGAGGAGGAGAGAGGCCTACCTCATGTATTAAGGAGATCGATCTGCCTCATGTATTAAGGGAGATCGATCGGCATCCATGCATATGTGCATGAGAGGAATAAGGTTGGGAGAGAGACAGAGCTAGAGTGTTGGAGGGGGTGGTAGTGGAGTTGCTTCTAACAAATGGTGGGATAGGCTTGCTAGACAAACGGAGGGCACGCCCGCAATATCAATAAGAGAGGAGATGGCTGCTTGTTGTCTGTGCACGTGCGTGTGAGAGACGGGTCAGGAGGCATGCACGAATGATGAGGGGGGGTGATGTGGCTGTGGTAAGCAGACATAACTACATAGGAAGATCAATCGCCCTTTGTTAGAGAAAGGAGAGACATAACTTGTGAGGTACGTCGATTGATGGGGGGTAGTTAAAGTCGATCCAGGTATATGTTGGGAGATCGATCGGTATACATGCATGTGTGTGTTAGAAGCAAACGAGGCACGAGGAGAAGGATAGAGATAGAGGGATGCATGTAGGAGGTCGTACGAGAGGCATACTATATCGAGCGGGGAGGAGTGTGCGAGTACGAGAACGATGAAAAGAGTGGTGGGAGTGAGGCATGGACGCTGAAAAGAGAAGAGGGGAAGCTTGTGTTTGTGCTAGGCACACCTGGCTAGAGAGGCATATCGATCGATGTGTGCCGTAAAGAAGGAGCTGGGGGCCTACGCACACCGTGGGTGAACGACCTAAAGTGAAAAGACGAATTTGCGCGATGGAGCTAGAGAATGCTGAGGGAGGGTGAGAGGGATGCGGGCGTGTGCATGCACAAGAGAAAGTTAGCGCTGGCTACAAAGATAAGAGGGTTGTGTGGGTGTAAAAGACGAATAGAGATCATATATACTTCATTATAAA
Organism: Triticum dicoccoides; assembly: GCF_002162155.2. Taxonomy (NCBI): domain Eukaryota; kingdom Viridiplantae; phylum Streptophyta; class Magnoliopsida; order Poales; family Poaceae; genus Triticum; species Triticum dicoccoides. The sequence goes on from NC_041385.1 coordinate 438,263,581, forward strand.
AAGCGAATTCGGATATTTGAAGAATTTATCATAGTGTTTTAAACCGACGTATGTATGAATATATATAACGGTGATACACATGGTGTGTTTATGAACATGTTATACTTCATTTAATATATTTTATCTCTACTCTTATAAAAAATGGAGTTGTTGATGATGGTGTGCCTGCCATCCTTCATTATAGGTCGTCCGATTTATATCTGGCGGATAGCAAGGAAACTATGATGGTTGAAGTTGGCAACAATCATGATTGTAGATTCTTATTGAAATAGAGAAACGAATTCAAATTTAGTTCGAATTGTAGCGGTAGTATAGACATTTGGAATGCACTAAAATGTTGGTATGAGTAGGTTACATGCATTATACAGCAAAGCAAAAAAAATTAATCGGACATAACATGGATTCATACTCCCTCCTTCCATCTATATAGGGCGTAATGAGATTTTTAAGACCGCCTTTGACTATTGACAAGATTAATAGTACATGACATGCACAATGTGAAAATTATATCATTGAAAGAACCTTTCACAGACGAAGTTAACGGTGTGCTTTGTGTAAGTTGCATGTCATATATCATTGCTCTAATATTTGGTCAAAGTTAGCATCGAAAAACGCATTAGGCCCTATATAGATGGAAGGAGGGAGTAGCTTTGAATAGCATTTGTATAGTAAAACGGGGCAAGACTCTCTCTTTGTGTGGTGTGAATAGTTTTATTTTTTTTCTTTTTCTTTTTGGTTGAGGGAAGTGCGAATTGATTTGGTACGTACAAGTACAATATTACTACACGTTAGGCTTGTCCCTAAAATTCAACCCGCGTCTTGTTATATCCCGAAAATTCAGATATCGTGCTCCCAAAACTGGCGCCTTCACAACCCGCGCATTGCTATCCCGAAATTACAACACGCGCGAAAACTCCCTCCAGCTGCCAAATCCCGACACGTGAAATCCCCCTTCTAACCCTGAGCCGAAAGGGCCGCTAGTTCAAATCGGTGGGGGGTACTTTTGTAACACACCCTACATTTTGGACAAGCGCGTCCCTAAGTCATGCTTCACCCCCTCCCATCACCCCCTTTTCGCCATTCGAAATCCCAGGGCGCCATAACCTCTCCGCTCCAGCCGCGAAACCCCGCCCTCCTTCATCCGCCATGTCACTGTCGCCCAGCCGGAGCCTCTTCCCCGACGACGTCGTCCACCGCAACAGCTCGACGTCCCTCGTCCACCTCCCTGGATGAGGATCCGTCGTCCATCTCACCATCCCGCCGGTTCAGCCGCCCCGTCCTCCACCTCCAAGGAGCTGCTCCGATGATCGCCCCGTCTATCGCGGCTGCTCCATCCCCACAGGGCCGCCTTAACCTGCTCCACCGGAACCGCAACATCCTCACCGACTCCTGGACGAAGCCGAGGCCTACTCGGCGCCACCAAAGAGGTTGTACACTCATCGCATCGCACCTTCTCCTTAACTCGACCTCCCAGCGCCGACGGTACTCCATCCCGCACCCCCATGGAGCGGCTACCTTGAATCCGGTGCCACGGGCGACATCTCCATGGCGGCTCTTCCCCAGTGCGAGGCCCCTTCGGCGGCGGCGTCCATACCAGCCAGATCTGCTGCTGCTACTCCAGCTCTCGCTCGCTCGCTCGCGCTGCTGCTACTGCTCCGGCTCTCGCTCAATCGCTCGCTCGCCCAGCTGCTGCTGATCTCCCCCTTGCTCGTGCTGCTGCTCTACTCCGATTAAGCCACACTTCAGTTGACTGAATCGACTTTTGGGTCAGTCGATTTTCAGGGGTTGGGGGGGCTCGCCGGAGTTATGGAAGAACCACCCGCAGCGGGGACGGGGGCTCACCAGAGAGGTACCCCACTATATATCTTAGGGTTCAGGGTGGGGGCGGGGGCCTAGAGGGCTGGCCGGGGCGGCGGTGGCGAGTTGTTTTGGGGCGGCGAGGCAGCGCTGGGGCCGGCGGTTCCGCCGGTGGTGGCAGGTGGCTCAGGGGTGTGCAGGTTGAAGATGAACTGCAGGCCCTCCCTAAACTACATGTCAAGTGCCTCTCTGGTACCATGCGTTCAGTTTCGACAGTAGCATTCAGATTCCACAGTTAATTTCAGTTTCGACAGTTAAGTTCAGAGTCAACAGTTTTTACCTCATCTGTTGTAGTCAGCTGGTTTTTGGTGATGTTAATTTACATCCATTTTTCATCATCTATTGGAGATGCTATTAGAATCCCACTTGAGATTAATGATTATCTTGTGCTACTTCAGCCTTGACGTCTTACGGCTCACCGGAGCTGCTCCAACGACAGAATGATCCATCACAACAGAGCAGTGCCCTGGACGCCGTCTAAAGATTCCTCATATCTTCCTCCACACCTCCGATAGCCACCTCTGCCTCAACTTGTCACATCCCAGCTAGTCCATGCATTAGAGTGTTGCATCATGTCTACTTTCCATCAGAAACTTGAATTGGGGAAGCCAGAACCCCCAGAACCCCTCTGAATTCAACTAAGGCTTACTAAAAATATTTTCAATGAACCTGAAATGCCCTTCTAAAAGTTCACCCTCTTTGTCTTGGGTTAGAACCTCTGCCAAAATTGGTGCACATTTTTCTAGGTCAACAGAAGGTCATTGAATTAAATCATATGTAAATTGCATTTGGGCATTTAAATGCTAGTAAATATTTTGAATGCTCAAATAATTCTGAAAATAAGTGTGGGTTGTTGGAGATATTCTAAACAGAGCCCCTGATTATTTTCAGGATTTTTAGAAGTGCCTAACAATTTTTAATAAAGCCACAAACTTGCAGAAAAATAGAAAAAGAAAAACAAAGCAAAGCAGAGGCTTATCTGGCGCCCACCTGGCAAGCCCACCTGCCGGCCCAGCCCAGCCACCGCTCCAGCGAGCTGCTTGGCTTGGCCAGGCAGGCAGCCAGGTGCTCGACGTCGGCACCAGCGCGCGCCATGCAGCTGCCCGCTGCCCTGCTTCCTCCCCTCGCCGTTCTGCCGCCCTGGGTCGGTCACCCACTCCTTCCCCGAGCCCACAGACACGCCCTTTCCTCCCCAGCTCCTCTCCCTCGCTCTCCCGCACCATGGCCGACGCCACTGCAGCCGCACCGTCACCGTAGTCGCGCTCTCCGTCGTCCCTGCGCCGTGCCGCCATGTCTAGAAGCTCCGCCGCCCTCCTCTCCTTCGAGCAAGCTGAGCCCCGAGCGCTCGCTTGCCCCGAAGCCTCTGCACCGACCTTGCCCGACTCCGTCACCGCGGAAGATCCCCTTTGCCATCACGGCCGCAACAGTTCGTTCCCGGCCGCGCCGTCTGCTTCTACGTGACCGCCGTGAGCCCAGATACCTTCTCCCCCTTCTCGTACTCGATCTCGAGCACCGCAGCGACTCCATGGAGCTTCACCGCACGCGCCACCGCTGAGCTCGTCGCCGACGTGTCTCCGGCCAACCACCGGCCACACCACCGTGTCCAACACACTCACTGCATCCCCAGGAGCCCAACGCACCTCACCACGTGCCTCGCCGTGTCCCGTAGCCTCGGGTTCATCTTCACCCGACTCCGGCGACCGCCAAGGTCGTCGCTGGCGATGTTCCCGGACACCCCGAGCTCAACCACCACCACCAAGCGATGCGGCTTGCTCCCAGCTACGCGTAGATGCCCTCCGCCGCTCATTTGGTCGCCGGAACGCGCTAATGCACTCTCACCCCCGTGTATGGCCTTGCCGGCGGCTAAACGCTGGTGGGTTTGACCTTTGACTTTGACTGGGTGGGCCCAGGTTGACTCCCGTGAGTCTATGACAAGTGGGGCCCCCCTCTGCTAATTAACTCAGATTAGTTTTAACTAAATTTAGTTAGTTTAAATAACTGCTGACACGCGGGACCCACTGGTCAGGTTGACCTGGACGTCCCCTTTGACCACTGACGTCACCCTGATGCACTGCTGACGAAATAACTTATTTCTGGATTTATTTTTATATAGAAAATTCCAGAAATTGTTGCAAACTTCAAAGATTCATAGAAATTAATCTGTAACTCCAAATGCAAAGATTTATATATGAATTTTGATCAGAAAAATTCAATCTATCCATTGGTAATGGTTTCATGCATGTCAGAACAACTTAACCTTGCTGTTTAAGCAAAACAAGATAATGCACTAATATGGCTATGTTAAATGAACTAACATCTGAATCTTTGATTCAATTGAGTTCATTCCTTTCTGTCTTAGCTTGCATTAGGCCAAGACACATTCATATTGCATCATATTGTTGCATATCGTCATGTGTTGATTATGTCCTGTGTGTTTTTCGTGGTAGGTTCTGCCTCCGAGGATAACCCCGAATATCCGTCTGAAGGGCAGTACCCTACTACCACTACATCAGGCAAGCAACCCATTGATCATTCCGATACAAACCCATGTTGTCGCTTCTGCTCTTGTTTACTGCATTAAGACAACGCGATTCAAACTGTTATGTGTTGCGGTAGCTGAACCCACTTCCTTTGCATGACCTGTCATTGCCACAGTAACTAGATGAAACCCACTAGCATGTGTAGGAGTTGTTTGAGCCATATTTGTGTTTCCTACCATGCTATGCTTGCTATGCTTAGAGTTGTGTCAGGTCTGGCTCATCGGTATGATGAACTAGAGTGAAAGTTGTGCCGGTAATGAGAGTGAAGTGTTGAATATGATTTGGTAAAGGAATCGATGAGAGGCCATGTAGGAGTACATGGTGGGTTATTTCATTGAGGCCGTCCTTAAGAACTGAGATCTGTGTGTGTGATTTAAGACTCAGCTACTACCACACATTGGGATCCTTAATTGACCCTCTCGACTTATTAACCACTCTTGTCCTCTGTTCGGGAGTTGCAAAGTAGTTTCTGGTGTTTGTAGTATGCTGTGGGCCGCACGCAGCGCTGACCTTAGGGGTGGGCTATGTTGCGGTAGGCACATTGCACGGTGTACCGATTTGCCTGTTTGGTGTCTCGGGAACCTTGCACACATCATTCGGGGCCGTTAGTGGAAACCTCGGCTGAACTCCCTACGGATGGAACCCGAATAGGCGATAAACCTGGACTAGGGACTCGTGTGTTTAGTCAGGTCGTGGCCGACACCCTCGCTGGGCCTCCGCTTGAAGGTTGCCGAGTACACGTCATGTAGCGGCGATAAGTGGTGAGAGCGTGTGTGAAGAAGTACACCCCTGCAGGGTATAAAACTATTTGAATAGCCGCGTCTGCGGTAAAGGACTACTTGGTCACCTATGCAGTTCATAGACAAGTAAATGGATACTACTAAAAGCCTCAAGATAAGTGTGAGTACCACGAATGGCCCTCTCGTAGGTTGATGGAAGAGAATCCATGGTGGAGTATTGTGTTGGTGATTAGTCGACTCGTGTGCGACAAATGCTTTCCAAGTGGTGTCTCGTAGGATAGCTTAGCCAAGAGTCAAAGCTCGCTTGCTACAATAACTCCACTACCTTCTTGAGAATGTGCATGTATAGTAGGATTTTGTTGTAAGACTAGCTGAGTACCTCCGTACTCATGTTGCTTAAATTAATGTTTTCAGATGATAACACCACCCCCTCTGATGGGTTCTACGTAGACCTTGATGTCGACGAGTGACTGGCCACCCAGGTGGTGTTTCAAGACTTGTGAAGGGCCGACGTAGATAGAAAGGCTTCGTCAAGCCTTCTTTCTTTTTAGTGTCTGTACTCAGACTAGTTTGCTTCCGCATATGCTTGTATGTTTGTATGACTTGAGTGTCGGGTCATGTGACCCCTATCTGTATGAACATGTTATGTATGGCTCCTCGGAGCCTTTTAAATAAAGTACCTTGAGTTGTAGAGTCATGTTGTGATGCCATGTTGTATTTGCACATATCGAGCATATTGTGTGTATGTTATTGAAATGCTTAGTATGTGTGGGATCTGACTATCTAGTTGTTTATCCTTGGTAGCCTCTCTTACCGGGAAATGTCTCCTAGGGCTTCCACTGAGCCCTGGTAGCTTGCTACTGCTCCGGAACACTTAGGCTGGCCGGCATGTGTCTTCTTTGTTCCTGTGTCTGTCCCTTAGGGGAAATGTCACGCGGTGACTACCGGAGTCCTGTTAGCCTACTACAGCCCGGTTTACCGGAGTCCTGCTAGCCCAGTTGCTATAGCCCAGATTCACTCGCTGATGACCGACACGTTCGTTGCTGGGTCATGTATGCCTGTCCCTGTAAGTTAGTGCCACTTTGGGTTCACGACTAGCCATGTCAGCCTGGGTTCTTTGTCATATGGATGCTAGCGACACTATCATATACGTGAGCCAAAAGGCGCAAACGGCCCCGGGCCTGGTAAGGCGACACCCGTGAGAATACCGTGCGTGAGGCCGCAAAGTGATATGAGGTGTTACATGCTAGATCGGTGTGGCATAGGATCGGGGTCCTGACACAACTGCTTCAGCGACCAACCCAATGATGCTGAGGTCGACACGGCTACAGCAAAGAGGTTGTGCACTTGTTGCATCACTTATTACTATACATTCACGTCGATCCATTAGGGCTATTTTGGTTCAACGGAAAAACGTCGATCCACTGGTTGTTACCATCACTCTAAATTTCTTCGTGCTCTCTGAGGGAGTCCTGGACTAGGGGGTGTCCAGATAGCCGAACTGTCATCATCGGCCGGACTCCAAGACTATGAAGATACAAGATTGAAGACTTTGTCCCGTGTCCGGATGGGACTTTCCTTGGTGTAGAAGGCAAGCTTGGTGATACGGATATGTAGATCTCCTACCACTGTAACCGACTCTATGCCCTCTCCGGTGTCTATATAAACCGGATGGTTTTAGTCCGTAGAGGAACAACAATCATACCATAGGATAGCTTCTAGGGTTTAGCCTCCTTGATCTTGTGGTAGATCTACTCTTGTAATACCCACATCATCAATATCAATAAAGCAGGACGTAGGGTTTTACCTCCATCAAGAGGGCCCGAACCTGGGTAAAACATCATGTCCCTTGTCTCCTGTTACCATCCTCCTAGACGCACAGTTCAGGACCCCCTACCCAAGATTCGCCGGTTTGACACCGACATTGGTGCTTTCATTGAGAGTTCCTCTGTGCCGTCGCAATCTGGAAGGATACCTCCTCCCGTCTTTAAAGACGGTACCGTTGCCAAAGGAGCTTTGGCAGCCGGTCAAGCTATCCAGCTAGGTGGTTTCCTTATGACCGCCTGTTTGGCCACCGCTTCGACGATGACCTCTTGGGTCATCAAAAGTGATCTTCGCATCAACTCGGAATTCGCTGAGCAGCTGGATCCGATGGAGCTCTCTTCCATAAATGAGCTCTTGGATCGCATCGCCGCCCTGGGAGTCGCTACAGACTACGATCAGATTGGGCTTAAAACCGATCTAAGAGAAATTAACTCTCCCCAGGCTACCCACCATGTTGCTGTGGTAGAGGAACAACGCGGCGACTCTTCCCCTACGTTAAGAACCAGCTATGTCCGGATTCCCGACCCCTCCATGCCGGATTCCCGCGGAGGGACGGACGTCAATCGAGTACTAAACCTAAAGTCAGGCAGCGGACTAGATTCATTGGACGACCTCCAGCAATCCAAGCTTCCAAATCCGGAAATTCATCGGCCTTTGAGCCTCAGATTGGGTGGGGTTCCGAATTTAGTTCCACCCGCCCACCCAAACACAAGAAATCTATCCCAAATACGGCAAGAGCCCGATAAAACAGTACATCATTACTGGGCCAGATTCCTCCTGGTTATGGACAGGATAAAGGACTGCCATGAGGAAAGCGCAATCTCTATTTTCTGCAATAATTGGACGGACAAGGGAATTATGAATGTCATAAGTCGTCGCAAGGTCACGCGCTTCGCCGACCTGGCGACCATAGTGTGAAAATACTGTGCGATGGAGAGTGCCTGGAAAACCGAAACTAGATTTTGGGACAATCCGGCCCTAAACACAACCTTAGTCCGGAATAAAAGGGTGCACCATGCTCAAGCACCTGGGTCAAAAATCAAAAAGCAAAAAAACCCCAAAGGGTATGGAACCGTACTGGAGGGATGGCTCAGCGGACCCTGCAAAATCCATAATGCAGAAGGCGCCACTCCAACACATAGCCTCCGGGCATGTTGGATACTACGGCAGGTGGCCAAAAGTGGCGAAGGGCTTCTAGCCCCGGAAAACCAGCCCAATAGTACCAGTACGGTATCAACAGTCTTCGAGACTTTCGCATCAAATAATATGCGGAAACGAACAATCCGCAGCCTCGCCGAAGTCTACCAAGTAGCAACAACAAATCCATGGAGCGACACGGCTATCACCTACAATGCCAGTGACGAACCTAAATTCCAAACAGCCCGAGAACCAGCCGCATTGGTCCTCAGTCCCATAGTGGACGGCTTTCGTCTTACCAAGGTACTCATGGATGGCGGCAGCGGATTAAACCTCATCTACAAGGAAACTCTCCAAAAAATGGAAATAGACTGGAGCCACATTGAGTGAAGCAGCACAACCTTTAGAGTAATAATCCCTAGTCAGGAAGTACGCTGCATGGGAAAAATCACACTAGACGTGGTGTTCGTCTCGCCGGACAACTACAGGTCCGAGGAAGTCACGTTCCAAGTGGCCCCATTCAGCAGCGGATATCACGCTCTATTAGGGCGAGAGGCATTCACAATTTTCCAAGCCGTACCCCATTACGGGTACATGAAGCTCAAAATACCCGGGCCCAATGGAATCATCACTCTGATCAGTGATCCGGACATAGCACTCCGCACCGAAAACAAGACAGCCGCACTAACCCTAGAGGCACTATTCGAAGCACTAGCGGCAGAAGAACTCACGGCACTACGCTCCATGGTGAATAGGGACGATGTGATACTCGACAAGAGATCTAAGTCCACATCTTTCAAACCAACAGACGAAATAGTCAAATTCCAGGTCCATCCTACGGACCCCACAAAGATGGCCTCCATTGGGGCACAATTAAACCCTGATGTAGAAGCCGCACTACAAGAATCCCTTCGGAAAAATTACCAATTTTTGCCTGGCACCCTTCAGATATGCCAGGAATCCCACGCAGGCTGGCAGAGCACAGCCTAAATATTCTAAAAGGATTCAAGCCAGTCAAACAGGCTCTTCGACGATTTTCCGAACCCAAAAGACAGGCAACGGGAGAGGAGCTAGCCAAACTATTGGAAGCCGGATTCATCAGAGATATAAAACATCCGGACTGGCTAGCAAACCTGGTAATGGTACCAAAAAAGGACAATCCTGGCGCCTTTGCGTGGATTTTAAAGACCTTAATAAGGCCTGTCCAAAGGATCCTTTCCCCCTCCCCTGCATCAACCAAATCATCGATGCTACCGCGGGGCACGATTCATTGTGTTTCCTCGATGCATACTCCGGATACCATCAAATCAAGATGGCAGAAACAGACCAGGCCGCAATGGCATTCATTACTCCATACAGACCATTCTGCTTCAACACAATGCCCTTCGGACTTATAAACACCGGCGCAACATATCAGCGCATGATTCAGACATGTCTGGCCACCCAGATCGGCAAAACAGTGGAGGCATACATACACGATGTGGTCGTCAAGACCAAACACGTCGAAACTCTAATAGACGATTTGAGGCTCACATTCAACAACCTCCAAGCATATGACATTAAGCTTAACCCGGAAAAATGCGTTTTCGGCGTACCAGCCGGAAAGCTCTTGGGCTTCATTGTATCCGGTAGAGGAATTGAGGCAAACCCAGCCAAGATCCGAGCTCTGTCACAATTGGACATTCCAAAATACCTCAAACAAATACAAAAATTGACTGGATGCGTGGCGGCCCTAAGCCGCTTCATCTCCCGTTTGGGAGAAAAAGCATTGCCCCTCTATCGCCTCCTCAGGCGCACCGAACACTTCGAATGGACGGATGCTGCCACAGCCGGACTCGAAGAAATAAAGGCCATACTGGCAACAAATCCGGTCCTGGCCGCGCCCAACTTGGGCGAACCAATGTTGTTATATATCGCGGCAACACATCAAGTTGTAAGCGCGGTGCTCATCATCAAACGAGAAACAGAAGGGCACAAATTCCCTCTTCAAAAACCAGTGTACTACGTATCCACTGTCCTAACTCCATGCAAGTCCCGGTACCCACATTATCAAAAGATAGCGTACGCGATGTTCGTGGCATCCCGGAAGCTGTGACACTACTTTCAAGAGTGTTCGATAACAGTGGCCTCCGAAGTACCTCTCAACAACATCATAAACAATCGCGACGCGACGGGCAGGATTGCAAAATGGGCCATTGAGCTTTTACCATTCGATATAATCTACAAATCGCGGTGAGCTATAAAGTCGCAAGTTTTGGCTGACTTCGCCGCTGAATGGACTGAAGCCGAACTCCCTAAAGAGTACGGCGCATACTCCAATTGGATTATGCACTTCGACGACTCTAAAATGTTGGTCGGCTTGGAGGTTGGCGTTGTCTTGACATCCCCAACCGGAGATACAGTCCAATACGTACTTCAAATAATGTACACGGACTCCAACAACGCAGCCGAATACGAGGCCCTTCTACATGGTCTCCAGATGGCCATCTCCATGGGCATTCAACGCCTAGAGGTCCGCGGGGATTCAAACCTCGCAATATCCCAAGTAAATGGAGACTTTGACGCCAAGGATCCGAAAATGGCAGCCTACTGTAACGTCGTCTTAAAAATGTCAGCTCGGTTCAAAGGATTCGAATTCCACCATGTAGCCCAGGACAACAACCAGGCAGCCGACGTGTTGGCAAGCATCGGCGCAAAACGCGACGCCGTCCCTCCAAACATCTTCCTGGAGCGGCTCTTTAAGCCATCCGTACTATGGGAAGAGGAGTCCGGAAATAGCAACCTGGAACCAACCGCGCCACCCAACACGGAACATTCTGACACAGCCGGTGGCTCAGCCAATGAAATAACACCCTCAGCCCACGAAATAATGGCAGTAATCGCCGCGTGGACGGAACCATTCCTGGCCTACTTAACTAGGCAGGAACTCCCCGAAGACCAAAATGAGGCCCGCTGCATAGTTCAGTGATCTAAAGCCTACAAGGTCCATGAGGGAGAACTTTATAAGAAAAGCACAACCGGAGTCCTTCAAAGGTGTATCTCCAAAGAGGAAGGGCGAAATCTCCTAGCTGAAATTCACGCCGGACTCGGTGGGCACCACGCCGCAGCCCGGGCCCTTGTAGGCAAGGCCTTCCGTACAGGATTTTATTGGTCGACTGCCCGGGCAGATGCTCAGGACTTAGTCCAACGATGCGTCGGTTGCCAGCTCTTTGCTAATCAAAGCCACATGCCACCCACCGCCCTCAAAACTATACCCATCACCTGGTCGTTCGCGGTCTGGGGGCTAGATATGGTTGGACCCCTTAAAGGGGGAACCCACAAGCAAAAATACCTATTGGTCATGGTGGACAAATTCACCAAATGGATAGAGGCCAAGCCAGTCAAAACGGCCGAATCCGGACCCGTGATAGACTTCATATCCGGGGTAGTACACCGTTATGGTGTCCCCCGCAACATCATCACTGATAACGGCACGAATTTCACGGTCGACGAGGTTAAACTCTGGTGCAAAAACATGGGCATCAAGCTCGATACGCTTCAGTCTATCACCCCCAAACTAACGGTCAAGTCGAACGAGCAAATGGTCTAATCATGAGTGTCATCAAACCTAGACTAGTGCGGTCCCTCAAGGAATCTAACACGCACTGGGTAGAGGAGCTCGACTCCGTACTCTGGGGGCTGCGGACCATGCCAAACCGCACCACCGGATTCACACCATTTTTTATGGTGTACGGCGCAGAGGCAGTCCTGCCCTGCGATATAATTCATGACTCACCTCGTGTGCGCATGTACGAAGAAAGAGAAACCGAGTTGGATCGGCAGGACAGTTTGGACGCCTTAGAGGAGGAGCGGGACATGGCAAAAGCTCGTTCCGCATTCTATCAACAGCAGGCTCGAAGATATCAAAGCAGAGAAGTACGGGCCAAAACTTACAATGTTGGCGAACTTGTTCTATGCCTGCCGGACAAGAAAAAGGACAAACTTAAGCCCAAATGGGAAGGTCCCTTCATCATCGACCAAGTCCTGACCGGTGGAGCATACCGTCTACATAACGCATCTGACAACCGACTCGAGCCGAACCCATGGAACGCAACCCGTCTCCGAAGATTCTACGCCTAGCGCCGGACTCAGAGTTTGTCTCCCTCCTCCGTCCACCTTTTACATTTTCACTATCTCTTGTCCCCCTCCTTCTTCCCACTTTTTTAGTAAAAGCCTTTGATAGGCTGATTTGCGCATTGTTCGCACACACTTGATGTGCTCCTAGCACTCATTATACCTGGGGGCTTCTTTAACAGAAGCTTATTTATACGGGCTTCATGCCCAACACATGTGTCATACTTCTGCATGTACCTTTTATTCACCATTGTATGCATCGATATGACTTAAGTTTTGGCCAAGCTGGGTTGCCTGGCTCCTGTGCTTACCCCTACGTTCCCGATTGTTCGGCTAGGAGGTAAAGGGAGCACCTCTGCGATTGTTACTGCCGGGTCAGCCGGATGTGTAACTCAGACTGGGTGAAGCCTAAAGCTAGCGTTCTTAAGGGAATATTCGGTCGGTGACTCGAAAGATGATTTATTACTTATTTACCTTATCTGCCCCCAGATGCTTTTTCTGCTCTCTTCGCAGTACGGGCATGCGCCTTAGGGCATGCCTCCCAGGGAAAGGAACCCCTAACTGAACTATTCTCCCTGGAAGATGTTTCTTACTAACCATGTAATATAACATAACTAGTTGGGCACTTATCTGATAAAGCACTAATGACCCCTACGCCTGGTCTCCATGCATGCCCCGGTTTTTTCATAACTGAGAAGGTATTCGGACACACTCCGGACTCTAGGGTCCCGAGGTTGAAGCGAAAAGGTCGGCAAAGACAAACGATCTACAATCCGGCTAGAAGGCATTTTACATGTCATTTTAAAATACATCGTCAAATTGACTGACTGTACTCCTCTTCAATCTCGTCTAACAGGCTGTCTAATTTACAGTCCTGTTGGGAATACTTAGAGGCCAACTCTACTTGGCCGTACAATAAGCTCACAGGGATCTCCTTCCCATCTGGACCCACAGGTCCGACCTCGGCCATGTGGTTCGGATCCGCCTTCTTGTACCACGTCTTCACCATGGCCCAGGCCTCCCTGGCGCCTTGATGGTAGGCCGGTATCTTCCACAGACGGAAGTGCTGCCATGCTCCCTGAAGCTTCTTGGCAAGCCCTTCAAGTCTTTCGGGTAGGGAGACGGACGGCCCTAAGGCCTGGGCGATGCCACTCATCGCTTGCCGAACACGTTCATGCAGTTGCATCAGCTCGGGGAGTTGGTCACCCGTTGAACCGGGCATTCCCTCCGCAGGGCGACCAATGAGCACACCTAAAGACACATTTCTGTCAATCGACTTCCTCACCGAACTCTTCTTTTCAAAGGAGTTTGCTCAAGCACTTACTATAAATGCCGCGACGAAGCTGCTGATTCTCCTTCACGGAGCCAGACAGCTGGGCCCGAACACCTTTCAGCTCTTCTCCCAGCTGGGTGTGGGCATCTTGGAGCTTGTTCCTCTCCTGTTGTACCTTCATAAGCACCCTCTCGCCGGCCTTCAGCTGGCGCAGTAGCTGTTGCTTGTACGGATCTAGTCCGGCACCCTCTGCAATATTATTGTTAGATTTACCCACACGCCGCACTTTATTAACTACTTATCTTTTCAAAGTATGTATTACCAGCGGGGGTCTTTGTAGCTCCCCCTGTGGTGGCCAGTGCGGCCTCAAGTTGGGCCTTGCACTCTTGAAGCTCCTGGGACAGGTGGGTATTCTTCTCCGTAAGATCCTGCATAACAAATGATCCTTAAATCAGTTATTTTAACTATTTTAAGTCTCGGGGGCTACTGGCATATATAACTATTAAAATTCCTTACCCGTATGTCTTTCACATACTACTCCGTGGCTCTGGTTAAACCATCTTGAGCGGCACGGAGGTGCACGTCTCCCGCATTAAAGGCATTCAACGCCCCCTGGGAGAAACACGCGTCACGAAGAACTGTCCGGCGATGCCTGTGATTCATGGCGCTCTCCACCTCAGATCTGGTGGCGGACAGCCTGTCGGCATCCTCCGTTGGAGGAGCATCCAGCTCATGCATAGTGTTCGCCTCCCCTTCCGGACCACGCGTTGGAGAATGGCTGGCGGAGGCTTGATTGGCAACCTCTCCGGACACTGTCCGGCGAGTGCTCTTTCTCCTGGAAAAGTCATGAGCGTTAATATACCTCCTAGGGATCTTTCCCTTAAAAACTGTGGTGCGCCATACCGTTGCGGTGACGTTTCGATTCACACCGCACTCCTCTTCCGCCTGCTGGGCCGAACTGACCCTTGCTGGTCAGCCGCCGCGGGTTCGGCTTCCCGCCTTAAAGATGCCTCCTGCGATGCACCATCGGTATAGGATGGTCAGAAATGAGCATGGATCAAATGATGGTGTCAGGACTCCGGCCGTAGTCACCTAGGAAGCCAGAAATAAAACGGGGTAGTCAGCCGTAATGGCGACTAGAGCATTGTCCATGCTAAGTTGGTGGAACACCTCGTCAATCAGCTCCACCTTTATGTTCGGATCCTCTTCGGGGGCTGGATCAAGGGATCGTCCCGGATCCTCAGGCTGTGGAGTCAGGCTTTGTATGCCCTCCACGTCCCGGCGCAGCTCTTGCGTCGAAATCACAAAGTAAGACACTTGACTTTGGAAATGTGGATTGGATAGATAAACGTCCGCTTACCCAGCTCCGAGGGTTATTCATGGAGAATCCATTCAATGGACTCGTGCGGAAGAAGTCCTCCTTCTCCCCCTTGTACAAACCGGACAAGATCTTTACCAGATCGGCGGCCGATCCCGGCCCTCTGCGGCCATGACGGGTGGTGTCATCTTCCCCGTTGAAATCCCACATGGGGTGGCCCCTATATTGGAGCGGCTGCACCCCTCGCATAATGCACGTGGCCATGATTCCAATCATGGTCAATCCGGAGTGGGCCAGTAACCTAATCCGGCCCATCAGATAATGGACGCTCCCATCATCTTCTCGTTGAGGGCTCTGCGGGCGCCAACTCAGGCGTTTCTTCAAGGGAGCATTGCTGAACTCCCGGAGGCCGATCCGAACTGGATCCGGCAGAGGGGCGTCCTCCATGTAGAACCATTCCGAAGGCCAGTTTTCGGACGCCTTCTTCGGGGTACCGGATAGATATCTAGTCCCGGCGATGCACCATATTTCGGCTCCGCCCACTTGATATATCGACCCCTCGTGAGAACGGGGTACGAGGCAAAACAATCTCTTCCACAGCGCAAAATGGGGCTCGATGCCCAAGAACAGCTCGCAAAGAGCTACAAAGCTCGCGATGTGCAGAATGGAGGCAGGTGTAAGGTGGTGAAGCTGGAGTCTGTAGAACTCCAGTAGCCCCCGGAGAAACGGATGTATGGGAAATCCGAGTCCTCTTATTAGATAAGGGACGAAGCATACCCGCTCTCCTTTGGAAGGGTTGGGGATGCTCTCCGCCTGCTTTCCACCCCTGAAGGTGGCCAGTCCGGCTCGAACCGGAACCATGAAGGTTGGGGGAAGATATCCCTCGGTTTGGAGCGTCACTAGCTCGCTGTGTGGAACTGAGCATCTCCCCCAATCTCCTGGATGAGGGCTGGGAGCGCGAGAGGAGGAGCCGCATCGACTATCCATGATGGAATGGATTTTTGTCAGAGGCGCTTTGATGAGTACTTGCGGAAGGAGGATGGTGTGAGTTGGATCTAGATCCTCGCCTCTCTTATAGGCGGCTCGTTCGCGCAGCTAGGGGGTAAAATGTAAAAATACCCTAGCTTTTCGCATTCATACGACACGTGGAAGACGGCCATTATTGGACGTAGAAGCCAAGGAGCGCAACATTTATAAGGAAGCCGGACACTATTCGGCAGGTACATGAAGTTTGAAGGAGAACCCGCCTTGCAATGCCGAAGACAATATACGTGCCGGACTCGTCGTCATTGAAGCCTGGTTTGGGGGCTACTGAGGGAGTCCTGGACTAGGGGGTGTCCGGATAGCCGAACTGTCATCATCGGCCGGACTCCAAGACTATGAAGATACAAGATTGAAGACTTCGTTCGGTGTCCGGATGGGACTTTCCTTGGCGTAGAAGGCAAGCTTGGCGATACGGATATGTAGATCTCCTACCATTGTAACCGACTCTATGCCCTCTTCGGTGTCTATATAAACCGGATGGTTTTAGTCTATAGAGGAACAACAATCATACCATAGGCTAGCTTCTAGGGTTTAGCCTCCTTGATCTCGTGGTAGATCTACTCTTGTAATACCCACATCATTAATATCAATCAAGCAGGACGTACGGTTTTACCTCCATCAAGAGGGCCCGAACCTGGGTAAAACATCGTGTCCCTTGTCTCCTGTTACCATCCGCCTAGACGCACAGTTCGGGACCCCCTACCCAAGATCCGCCGGTTTTGACACCGACACTCTCCTTACATAATCTCACCATATTTTTTTGTATGCATGTCAAATATTGTACACAGTCATGCTGAACATGTAGAGAAAAAGAGAAGAGTTTTGCGCGGCAATACAATGTCATACAGACATCGCTCCATGGTGGGTTCAATGGCAAACCCTCCCCATCCCTCTCCAGATTGTAATCCAGAGGAAGATATCTGTTCTAAGGTGTATTCAGACGCCGCTGACCACTCCTATTTACCCCCCAAGGTGTTTGCTCTACCTTGGCATGATGATGTTAGTCATATCATGCATACGTTGCCTTGCAGTGCCTACTTTTCACATCATATATGTCATCTGCTTAGTTTAGACATGTTCTGTAATGCCACCTGTTTAGTTTCTATATTATATATGGGAATTATGCAGTCCCATTTCTTTTAGCCAGCCATAATATATGTGAAATGTGCAATGCCATCCTGTTTAACCAGGCATCATATATTTGAATGATATCTTACCCATCCTTTTCTTCATTACATTTCTATTTGTCGACAATGTTTGTACATTAAACTACTCTTCCTGTGAATCGGCCATTTGGGTGGGAGATGGAAAAATCTGGAGTGAAAACAAGGCCTTCGAGCAGACAGTGCTACCTGTCGAAGCAGATCTCTTGTTGGGTCCCGATAGCTCCTCGGAGATGGATTCAGAGACAGATGACCAGTCCTATTCCCCCACTGAGGTGTATGCTCTAACTTGGCACGGTTATAGTGCTCATATCATGCATACGGTGTCTTGCATTGCATAGTTTAGACATCATATACACAATATTCAACACCATGTTCTTAGTTCAGACATAATACCGAATGCCCTCTGTTTAGCATATAAATCACATATGTGAATTAAATGATGCGATCATGATTACTTAGATAACATGTAGGTGAATTATGTCATGCGATCCTGTTTAGTTATTCATCATATCTTTGAATTATTTTATGCTATGCTATCCAGTTTAGATAGACATCATATATGTGAAATTATGTCATGCTCTCCGTTTTAGTTAAACAATATACATGTCAACTATTTCATGCCCTCTTTTTCCACACTATCTATTGCATCTGTCTCTCATACAATGTCTGTACATTCAACTATGTTTCCTATTTATCAGTCATTTGAATTGGAGCGGGTGATGCCAGTATCTAGCGGAATAAAAACATGGTCTTCAAATAAAACAGTGCTACCTCTTGGTGGAGATAGCACCCCGGTTGTACATGCACAAGAACCAGCCCTACCACACATAACCCAACACTACTAGGGAAAAGCCTAGCAGCAGTGCGGGTTTTGGCCCTCTCAGTAGCGCGGGTACCGGCGCTACTAATAAGGCGCTACAGCTAACGTATAGCAGTAGCGCCTGTTGACCCATGCTACTGCTATAGATGAATAGCTGCAGCGCTCTTTAGAAAAGGGCGCTATTGATATTATCTGCAGCGCTATTTAGCGGGAAGCGCTACTGGTAAGTCGGTGCTACTGCTAAATTCCCCCCCCCCCCTTGCTACTACTAGTTTTATTATTTTTTTTCCTGCATATTTGTTTTTTATTTGTTTTGTATTTGAATAGGCTTTATACAATAATCTTTAGCATATCATCCACATACAAATGTAATCATAGCATATACATACAATTAGTCTCATCAAATCATGTCATCATCATAATCATCATCCAACACAAAGTGGTCTCTCGTCATCAATCTCGAAAATAGCGATACAAGTCTCGATTACTTGCAAATACATCGTCATCCATCCAAACAATGATATACACGAGAATAGCTATCACTTTGAGTACATGAGTTCGTATCCCTCTCTCGCATTAGCGTGAACCTAAACTAAGTACTGCGTGTCGCTCGGAAACCAAAAACCGGTACACCTGGGCCTGACACTCCGGCCACTTGTCGTATATATACTCCTGGCGTAGCACTTCTTCGCCATCTATGATCTATGCACCTACATCATCACATGAGTCGATGGTATGCAACATATATAGTTGAGCAACAGAAAGAGACAGACTTGGCAAAAATAGAAAGAACATATCATAAGCATAAATAACAAAGTTCATCATACCCAAAATGACCTAACTAGAGTGATTTTCGCTAGTCGAGGAGGAGGACGGTTTAATTACATCACAAATAAAGTTTCACCATGCATAACTCAAAGTTTTGTCATAAAAGAAAGTATGGACTAAACGGACACATTGTCATATATCGACAATCACTCCATCATGTCGTGTCATCCATCCATGTCAGGGAGATAGTCATCGAGCTTAGTGAAAGGCTTCATGTCGAGACGCTGAGAGGCTATCCATGTTCGGACGTCTTCCCGCGACATTTTTCCTTCTGCATGGAACATCCCTGTTTTTCCGACGACCTCATTCATGATGATTTGGGCAAGTTCGCGCTGGATGTTATAGAACTCAGCTCGAAGTCGATGATCCTCGATATCTCCTATGTCCTTTGCCCATTGCAGAATATGGTCATCGCCAGATCTAGATGCCATGTGAAGGTTCTGGTGATCCCGTCTGTACTCCAGCATGCGGTGTAGGACATAGAATCCATCATTAAGAGAATCGTTCGGTTGCTGGATGCAGCAGAAGTCGGTCTTATGGCTGAAGGCGGCCCTGCCGCCCCTTCTCTTCTTGTCCCTAACCTCTCCACCCCTTGCTTGGTAGTAAAACATAGCACTATCGAGAACATCTTTGATGTGGGTGTAATCCTTTTTGTGAATGTTCTTCGACGAGTCCAAGTAAAGAGCGTGGGAGAATCGGGGGTAGAGGATGATGAGGACGGCGCGCCCGCCGCTGCGCAAAATAAGTACACCTCAAATTAATTAGCCTCCACCGTGCAAATGAATTATTGAAATCGAAGGAAGGATAGCAGCGCGGATGACTTACACCGGATGATAAGGCACGAGAATCGCCTCCTTGTCCTTATTGGCGAGCATGAAAGTGACGATGTAATCCCTCGCGTATTCACGCTGCTCTGCACAGACTCCCAAGAAGCCCTCGTGCATGTAGTACGGGTTAGCGACACAGATATGACGTATCTGCTCAACCCCAATGATGTAGTTCATGTGCAAGGCATAAAGGCGGACAAACGTAAAATCCAGCTTCTTCACGTGAAACATGTCGAATATGTAATCGAATAGGAGGAAGAACTTATCCGCGGGGAAGCTGTCGACGTACGACATTTGCCGCGGAACGTTAACCACGTAGAGTGGGTATCCTGGATCTTTCGAGGCGATGAGGCCTTTCTCTACCCGCAGCACATCGTCATGAAGTCTCCTTAGATCGCCGAATCTGGCCCGTAGCGCTGTTTCAGGTAGGATTGGTCGACCGGGGATATGCCATTTATCCGCATTGGGGATATCTACACGGTCCTGAAGCCGAGGCTGTTGAGGCGGCTGGATCATAGAATCGGCTTTTTTGCCTTTCCTCGCTCTCTTCCTAGACTTCTTTACTACCGGATGGTCATCAATAATACGTTGAGACGGTAATTCAGGCACCGACTCATGACGCTCAAACCCTAAGGAGGCGCCAGTATAGACCTACTGTACCACTACTACTAGCAGCACTACTAACCTAATTAACCTAGCAAAACTCTAGTGCCCTAACTGAAAAACATCTAATTAACATCTACTAGTACCACTATTGCCCTAGCTAACCTAATTAACATCTACTAGTATCACTATATACTATACAAGCAGCATCTACCCTAATTAAACCCTACTGCCCTAACTAACTTCTGTTGTAAACCAAATTTTTTGCACTAAACTAATTTTTGCTCTAACATCTACTACTTAACATCCTTTGCTCTAAACAAAATTTTTTGCTATAAACAAACTTTTGCTCTA
>NC_041385.1:438284569-438299147 GCF_002162155.2 Triticum dicoccoides
CGGGCGGCGGCGGTGAGGCTGAGGGCGGCCTCGGGCGGCGGCGATGAGGATGACGGCGACCTCGGGGGGAGACGGTGAGGTTGCAGGCGTCCACGCCGGCAGGAGACGGCGGCGAAGTGGGGCGACGGCAAATTGGGGAGACGGCGGCGAGGGCGAGGGATTTGGGGAAGAAGTGTGGCGGCCGGGGGCGGGGGGCGGGGACCGCTGTTTAAGTGAAACGTAATGGTAGCACGTTTCCAAAAACGCGCTATAGCTAAGTTCGCTACAGCACGTTTCCTGAAACCCGCTACTGCTATTCCTTTCTCCTTTTTTCCCTTTTTCTTTTATTTTTCTTTACATTTTATTTTTTTCCTTTCTCCTTTTTCTATTTCTTTCATTTTCATTAACTTTTCTACTTGTTTTTCACTTTATTTTATTTCCGTTAGCAGTAGCACCTTACACGTAAGCGCGCTACAGCTAAGGAGAGTAGCAGTAGCGCTGGGCAAGTATACGCGCTACTGCTAGGTTGGGCTAGCCATGTGCGCCCAGTTCAAACGTAGTAGTAGCGCTTTTTGCTAGTACGCGCTACTGCTAAAGTCATAGCAGTAGTGCGGTTTATTTACGCGCGCTGCTACTAAGTAGCAGTAGCGTATGATTTTGTACAACGCTACTGGTAACATTCTGTGTATAAGGTTTTCCCTTGTAGTGCAAACTCTCACAGATTGTACCCCTACTGCGATGGACAGAGAACCAGCTTCACCCAATCTAACCCCAACCCCAGCCGATAGTAACCCAGTTCATGTTGACACAGCACCATCTCCACCACAGAGCTCCCAAACAACAGCAGTTAGTAAGGCAGCTCCAGTGCCCAAAGGGCTAGTACTATCACGGCGAACCCCAACTCCACCAGTTAGTACGCCTATTCCTGTGGAGGAAGCACAACCAGCCAGTCGTAGTTTAGCATCTATCGTATTTGATGTTGTTAAATCGTATGTGCGTATCTTCCCATCTTGGAAATATTATACTGAAGATGAAGGAAAATGCTAGTTGCAGGTGTTTGTCCAGGAGTTATGTGTAAGTAATGTTATTCATGGCAATTACTTTGCTGCGTCCCATACATCCTACCTCCATGATGGTTATAATACAACAAATTTTCCCATTTTTCTCTATAGAGAAGGACCGATTTGGAAACTCAGGATGAGGTAACCTGTGCTAATACCTCTGCTATCTTCAAGAATGCTTGGTGGTAGTATCTGAATTACCTGAAGAAAACGTACTTCACCGGCAAAGAAACTCATCAAAGTCCCTTACGTTCTCCTGAGACACATTTACTGGACGATGACTGGGAACGCCTTGTTCTGTACTGGTCCCGAACCAAGAATGTGGTAAGGTCTATGAGCTCATTTTCTATTTTTAAGTATTTTATTCTTGCGTCTTATTATACTCTGTTCATGTAGAACAAGTGCCTAAACCTGAAGAACAATTGTTCTAATTTAAGATTCCATTGCTATCATAGTTCAAAAAAGCGCTAGGCATTAATTGTGCGTTTTGCCACCGCCTTGCGCTTTACTGACCAAAGCACATGCTTATGCGCAGTTATGCACAGATTATGCGTAGTTATGCGCAATGTGTTTTGCCAACGCCTAGAGCCTAGGCGCGCTTAAGCGCTCGCTTAGGCGCCCTTTTTTAACTATGATTGCTTTGCTCTTGTATCACTGTATTTACTGATACGAACTTATTTTTAAATTGAAGGATCCAATCAAAACTCCAATGGCACAGCAGGTATGTTCACGCATGTTTCTTTAACAGGTTTGCTCTTATCAATAGCTTCGTTGTTTTCAATTTCAATTGTGTATACAGTTGACTTTCATATCATGCACATTACTAGCATCACAACAGAGCCAATAGTGTTGTTGTACATGTAGACCCGTGGTACCCATCTGAAATCTTGTCGTGCCATGTAGTTTCCCATGCTTTGTATTCTTTCACTGCTGCTTTGTCTTGAACTGATATGATTTGAACCGTGTCTCTATTTTGATTTGGCAAGACAATGCAGTGACCATAGGACATAGATATATGTTTGTTTGATGCTTTTATTATGTACTAGTACTTGGCAATAAAAGACTTGGTAGTTTAATCCTGTCCACCTTACTAATGAACTGGTTCACCGAAATGAGTTTCATATACTAGTACATGCTAAACTTGTTATGTGTCTGCTTGTTTCTTCTTTTAGAATGCTGACAGAATATTGGGGAAGAGTGCCTTATTAAGCAATGGTAAAGGAAGTAATGCAGATAAGGTTCATGATAGTGACACATCCTTGTTGGTCTCCAACAAAGCTGATAAAACAGCTAAGGAAGACTATCTTGAAGACAGCGAGACAACCCCAAAGTCCTGTCTTGGTTTAGTGTTCGAGTTACTAGCCACTACCGCATGCACAAGCTATTCAAACTCACTGTCTGAATCAGTTCGGTTTCTTGAGTCTCAACTACAAGCTAAAAGACATCGATCAGCTATGCTGCGACAAGAAGCGGAAGGACTGCGGAAGTCCCTGGAGCATTCAGATGCATACTTTCTGGTGCAACAGCAAGCGTTGGAGAATTTTAGCGCCAAACAGGACAAAGCTAATCAGCTTGCTAAGCTTATTGCCAGCATGGTGGATACCCAGGATAACGTTTCTTGAGCTCTTATGAAGTTGTTTCAGTTATGCTCTTGTTTTGCTGCCGCGTTTATTTGCACTGGTGGCCAATTTTGATGGCCAAGTGTATGTAATATGCTGCTTTGTTCCCTATATTTGCACTGGTGGCGAACTTTGATGCCCAGTGGATGTAATATGTGTAATAGCGGTAATAGGCTAGCCTTAATGCTTGCTTATTTATTTCCTTATTGTCTTGTTTAGTTGTTTGCTTGTAGTCACTGCAGTTCTTTTTCTGTGTTTTTCTAGTGGCCACAATAGCCTATTTTTGGTAACTAGACCAAAATAATCATGGCAACACACGGACTGTTGTAACCATGGGCCTCCTGCAGCCCGTATGATCCATGGGCCTTCGTTCGGCCGTAGGACCATTGGCCTTCTATACGGGCCGTAGGATCCATCGGCCTTCTATACGGGCCTTAGGGATCAATGGGCCTTCTACGGGCCGTAGGGTCCATGGGCCTTCTACGGGCCATACTATCCATGGGCCTCATACGAGCCGTAGGATCCATGGGCCATCTACGGGGCGTATCATCATTTCGCCAATCATGGGTCATACTATTCGTGGACCATAATGGGCCGTTAATAGGCCGTATTTGATAACTCTATGAAAACAGCCCAACGGTTTTTTTGACATAAAAACGGCCCAACTTATTAACGGTTCGCAAACTGGCGGACTGTAACGACAGGCTGAATTTGGCCCACAAGCAGAAAATGACAGTAACGGGCCGTATGTAACCGAATGCTGCAAATGAGCCCAAGAATCAATGGGCCCTGAGAAGGCCGAAAGATAACTTGGGCTGGAAACGGTCCAATGCAATAACGGGCCGTTAATGGGTATAAAGTGATACACTGTTCATTACGGGCCAGTTTCACCACGAGCCATTAATGGGCAAAGAGTTACAAAGGTCCTCATATGGGCCGAAAGAAGTCATGGGCCACACATGGGCCGGAAGTTAAAACGGGCTGAATCATATTGGACGGCCCAAATGACGCTACTGGGCCTAATTCGGATAGGGCGTAACGGGCCCTGGGTTAGCGGGCTGTAAATGGGCTATATGCGAACAGGTCGTTAACAGGCTTTCCGTGGGCCGGCCCGCCACCTTTTGACCAAGTCAAACGGGTTGGCCTTTTCACAGGAATGGGCCTCTGTTGGGCCGTGCCACATGTCACCGTATCATAGGCGCCTTCGGTCCAATGAGCGGATGACATCTGTCCCAACGGTGAGCCGACACGTGTTTCCTCTAGCCAATGATGATTTTACACGTGGAAAATCCCCATTGGTCGGGGCTGTTAACGGGTTATCGGATCCAAAACCCGGCCCGATAGCTTAACAGCGTTCCGTTACGGTGGATGCCACGTGTCGGTCACCCTTGACGAAAGCAGTTCTGTGACGCGCGATTTATCGTCATGGAGGTGGACACTTCCGTGATGATAATTTTGGTAATGTCATGGAACACTTCTACGACAACACAGGTATGACTATCTTGATTCTGTCATAAATTTGTCATGGATGTACATGCATGACAAAAAATGCGACCTACTGTGACAAACACGTATCATCACGGAAGTGTATTTTTTTTGTAGTGTACGGAGCACACCTAGCACGTGCCTCACAGCCAAAGAAATAGTGTATTCTCCATTACATACCTCAAAGCCTCTGAGCAGGCTTGTGAATGCTTCATTCAAACCGCTGGTAGTAGATGAAATCTTCTGGAGCACCGCGCTCATTAATAAGCAGTGCTCCTCCGAGAGCGCAGCTCGCTCCAGTAAGCCCGTCAGTGCGTCCGGCCGGACATTAAACTGCGCTGGACCCTTCCCATCGCCACTCGTGGGAGCCAAAAGCCCCGGGCTCTGGGGCTGACGCATTGACTTCCGGCTTCGGCAAATTCGGACTCCTCCGTGATGACACCTCGGTGTTGCCCGCTTCATGAGCCGGAGAGGTAGATGGGGTCTCGCTCTCCATCATCTTCGGAGGAAGATCCCCCGAAGACGAACTCTGTCGAGAAGAGCTGCTAGCTGGACTGCAAAAAACGAATCCTGGTTATTGATCTAGGAGAAGCACAGTACCTTCGAATTAATGATTGACTTACAGCTCGGTGGAGGGCTGGCCCATTGGAGGGCATGGTGCGGTGAGGGTGCCCGTCGGGGCAAGGCCCCCTCGGGATGTCTTTTTCCCTGATTTGGGCATCTCTGCCTCCAAGTTTTTGGAGGCTGCCATCTTCTTCCCGCGCGGGGAGGAGGACTTAGCCTCCCTTTCCCGACTATCCTCCTTAAGGGAGGTAGCAATTCGCCCGGTTCGGATGCGTAGCGTGTGGAGTTCGGTTTCTTCGTTCTCCCCCTTGTATTTCCCCGAGGGCATCCTGCTGAGTACCCGGTCAAGCATCTTGGCCATGGTGGGACCAGGCGAACCTTCGGGAAGTGGCGCCGGACACCTGATTCTCTCTGCCTTGTTAAGTCATTCCTAGCCACGGATGATTTTCAGAATAAACAACTATGACAAACTCAAAACAGGGTGTCCGCTGTCAAGATTACTTACTTGGGTATCTAGGGGATTGCAGCTTAGGCCCGCATCCTCGGTGGTGTCCGGACACTCTACTTTCGGTCCAAAAAATAATTTGCACATCTCTCCGAGCTTCAAGCCGAAGAAGTGCTTGACATTCCGCGGACCCTCCGGATTGAACTCCCACATCCAGAGAGGCCGGCGTTGGCACGGCAACATCCGTCGGATTAACATCACTTGCATTACACTGACGAGGTTGATGTCCCTCTCGAGAAACTCCCGGATGCGATTCTGCAGCACTGGTACATCACCAGTGGGCCCCAACTCCGCCCTACGTCGGTCCAAGATGCTAGTTGTGACGGAGGGCCCGAGCGGAACTCGGGAGCAACCACCCACTTCGTGCCTCTGGGAGCCGTGACATAAAGCCACCTCCGTTGCCATACATCGGATACTTCCGGGAAAGAACCCTCTGGCCATGGGGCATCGGCGCTCCTGCTTATTACGACACCTCTGCACTCCGCATGCCGCCCCTCGATCACTTTCGGCTTCACGTTGAAGGTCTTAAGCCATAAGCCAAAGTGTGGGGTGACATGGAGAAAGGCCTCGCACACGATAATGAACGACGAGATATGGAGGATGGCGTCCGGAGCCAGATCATGAAAATCCAACCCATAATAGAACATGATCCCGCTCACAAAGGGGTCGAGGGTAAAGCCCAGGCCGCGGAGGAAGTGTGGGACAAAAACGACGCACTCATTAGGCTCCGATGTGGGGATGACCTGCCCTGGAGCAGGAAGCCTATGCTGAATATCAGCGGTCAGGTATCCGACCTCCCTAAGCCTCGCAATGTCTTCCTTTTGAATCGAGGAGGCCACCCATCAGCCCTGAGGGACGGATCCGGACATATTGGAGGATCTGGGCTGTTGAGGCTTGGGTTTCGGGTGTTAGAACTTGAGGTGCGAGAAGGCGCGAGGAAGGTGGAAAGGAGGCATAGACCTCGACCCCTTTATAAAGAGGGTGAATATCAAGAGTCCTCGGTGTGACCGTTCGAGGTTTATCTAAAAGCACGTGGAGTTATACCAACGGCCGTCGTGGGGTCACGCACACCCATTTTAGTGGAAAATCCCGTAATAAGGGGACATGATCTCTGCTTTGACAAGACGTGTCAAGGAAACCGCCTCGCAATACGCGCTGTGGCTGTTTGTGCAAAAAACGGTTCAAATAATGATCCGACCGTGATTACACGCCTTGTTGTCTAAAAATTTGTCAACAGATTGCGTTCGTGAAATATTGTTCTCTCTACGGCGGCATATGAAGATCATCTTGCAGATCCGAACACGGTCCACGTGTTCGATAACTACTTTGGGGTATTCGGAGAAGGAACCCGCCTTGCAATGCCGAAGACAATACTGCGTGCCGGACTCATCGTCATTGAAGCCTGGTTCAGGGGCTACTAAGGGAGTCCTGGATTAGGGGGTATCCGGACAGCTGGACTGTGTACAACGTCCGGACTATTGAAGTGTGAAGATACAAGACTCAAGACTTCGGCCCGTGTCCAGATGGGACTTTCCTTTGCATGGAAGGCAAGCTTGGCGATCCAGATATCATATTTCCTTCCTTGTAACCGACTCCATGTAAACCCTAGCCCTCTCCGGTGTCTATATAAATCGGAGAGGTTGGTCCGTAGAAGGTCGATCACAATTACAATCATACCATCATAGGCTAGCTCTTAGGGTTTAGCCTCTACGATCTCGTGGTAGATCTACTCTTGTACTACCCATATCATCAATATTAATCAAGCAGGAAGTAGGGTTTTACCTCCATCGAGAGGGCCCAAACCTGGGTAAACATCTGTGTCCCTTGCTTCATTTTACCATCAGCCTTGATGCACAGATCGGGACCCCCTACCCGAGATCCGTCGGTTTTGACACTGACAGTGGGCCTGGCCCACTGTCACGTCCCATCAGGAGCGTGTGGTGGCAGGCTGGCCAGGCTGATGTGCGCCGCGTGGCGTGATCATGGGGGCGGCAGGCCTGGGGAAGCTTAGCAGGCACACCATCCGTTTCCTGCCTTGGTGTTCGAAATTGGCGGGCGATCCCGCCTTGTCAAATCGACTCCGGCAGTCGGCGCATCACAAGGCGGACCGAGCGTTCGTTCAGAGCGCGGCAAGAGGGGAAGCTACTGAGACTTCATGGCCCGTCA
The DNA here is from genome assembly GCF_002162155.2 of Triticum dicoccoides. Taxonomy (NCBI): domain Eukaryota; kingdom Viridiplantae; phylum Streptophyta; class Magnoliopsida; order Poales; family Poaceae; genus Triticum; species Triticum dicoccoides. The sequence goes on from NC_041385.1 coordinate 438,291,949, forward strand.
GCCACGACGCCTCACCGGCTTCGGGGACTACTGTCGGAGTATTGCGCCACGGGTACCTCACCCGAGTCCCTGGGCCTTTCAAGACTTTGGGTCGGGTTCACCCCACGAGACCTCAGAATAAAGCGCCGCCCTTCGGTAGCCGGCTGGCTCAACGGTCGGCTGCCTGAGGATGGCCAAGCCCTAGCAGACGGCACCAAGACGGGCCGACTCCTAGCAGACGGCCTCTGTAGAGGCCGGCTTCTAGCAAGTGGCCACCCAGCGCCCTCAGAGTATGCGCCCTTCATCAAGAGGACAAGATAGGGTGAGGCTACAGTGTAGTCCCTCACCCCCGAATCCCGGACCTGGCATGGCCACAGTGCCCCGTACAGGCGGGGATCTCTACGGCGCGGCACTGTTACCACTCCCCCTTGACGTCACTCATGATGGACGGAGCCCTGTTCCCACGACGGCCTGTCGGTACGGCCTGTAGGCGGCAGGCCCTTCTATTAGTGAGAGTCCGGAAGACGGCGGAGGCCGGACCAGCCGGACCTGAGGGAGGCCGGCCTCCAGCAGGCGGCCAGTTCTTCCCTCGAGGCCCGTGCACCATTAACCAGATAAGACACGGAGTGGCTACAGTGATCTCCCACCAGGCGGCGGGACTGTAGCCACGCTCCATTGACCAAGCCTGCGTCATTAGCATCACAACTACAATGATCAGCCACCAACCAGACCCGCCAGCGGCGGGGGCAGCCTGTCGGCTCCATACCAGACCAGCCGGCGGGGCCCACCAGGCGGCGAGCCCCAGCTGCCGGCGGAGAAGCTGGCAACTAGAGACACTGACATCCGGGTCCAGCACCCGGCCAGATTACCATTGTACCCCTTGGTGGTAGGCCTATATAAACCCCCCAGGGCACCCATGCAAAGGGTTCCCAACCTGTTAGAACTAGCCCCTGCCTCCTTCTACCTTTAGCATACAACTCAAGGAGCACCATTGTATTCACTAGTGCCTTAGTGATCATGCGGAGACCCCGCAGAGCAGGACTAGGGGTGTTATCTCCTAGGAGAGCCCCGAACCTGGGTAAAGTGCGCCGGCGTTCGTGTCTACGCCTCATCCCGCTTCCAGGCACCGGTGACGTTCTACTCGCTCCCACCATGATAAGCCATCCGTTGGCATATGTCGCACCCAACCCCCGACAATTGTCACAAAAGATTTTCATTGGACCCGATGCACTAGGTATAACACCTAGATCGGATATGAACTCCTTCATCCAGACTCATTCATTTGTTGCTTCTGAAGCAGCTATGTACTCCAGTTCACATGTAGATCCTGCCATGACGCTTTGCTTGGAACTGCACCAACTAACAGCTCCACCATTCAATATAAACACGTATCCGGATTGCGACTTAGAGTCATCCGGATCAGTGTCAAGCTTGCATCGGTGTAATCATTTACGATGAGCTCTTTGTCACCTCCATAAACGAGAAACATATCCTTAGTCCTTTTTAGGTACTTCAGGATGTTCTTGACCACTATCCAGTGCTCCACTCCTGGATTACTTTGGTACCTCCCTGCTATACTTATGGCAAGGCACACATCAGGTCTGGTACACAGCATTGCATACATGATAGAACCTACGGCTGAAGCATAGGGAATGACTTCCATTTTCTCTCTATCTTATGCAGTGGTCCGGCATTGAGTCTGACTCAACTTCACACCTTGCAACACAGGCAAGAACCCTTTCTTTGACTGATCCATTTTGAACTTCTTCAAAACTTTATCATGGTATGTGCTTTGTGAAAGTCCAACTAAGGGTCTCGATCTATCTCTATAGATCTTGACGCCCAATATGTAAGCAGCTTCATCGAGGTCTTTCATTAAAAACTCTTATTCAAGTATCCCTTTATGCTATCCAGAAATTCTATATCATTTCCAATCAACAATATGTCATCCACATATAATATTAGAAATGCTACAGAGCTCCCACTCACTTTCTTGTAAATACAGGCTTCTCCAAAAGTCTGTATAAAACCATATGCTTTGATCACACTATCAAAGCATTTATTCCAACTCCGAGAGGCTTGCACCAGTCCATAAATGGATTGTGGGAGCTTTCACACTTTGTTAGCACCCTTTGGATCGACAAAACCTTCTGGTTGCATCATATACAACTCTTCTTCCAGAAATCCATTAAGGAATGCAATTTTGACGTCCATCTGCCAGATTTCATAATCATAAAATGCGGTAATTGCTAACATGATTCGGACAGACTTAAGCATTGCTACAGGTGAGAAAGTCTCATCGTAGTCAACTTCTTGAAAATGTCGAAAACCTTTCGCGACAAGTCGAGCTTTGTAGACAGTAACATTACCGTCAGTGTCGGTCTTCTTCTTGAAGATCCATTTATTTTCTATGGCTTGCCGATCATCGAGCAAGTCCACCAAAGTCCACACTTTGTTCTCATACATGGACCCCATCTCAGATTTCACGTCCTCAAGCCATTTCGCGGAATCTGGGATCATCATCACTTCCTCATAGTTCGTAGGTTCATCATGGTCTAGTAACATGACTTCCAGAACAGGATTACCGTACCACTCTGGTGCGGACCGTACACTGGAAGACCTATGAGGTTCAGTAGTAACTTGGTCTGAAGTTTCATGATCATCATCATTAGCTTCCTCACTAATTGGTGTAGGAATCACTAGAACTAATTTCTGTGATGAACTACTTTCCAATTCGGGAGAAGGTACAATTACCTCATCAGGTTCTACTTTCCTCCCACTCACTTCTTTCGAGAGAAACTCCTTCTCTAGAAAGGATCCATACTTAGCAACAAATATCTTGCCTTCGGATCTATGATAGAAGGTATACCCAACAGTTTCCTTTGGGTATCCTATGAAGACACACTTCTCCTATTTGGGTTCGAGCTTCTCAGGTTGAAGCTTTTTCACATAAGCATCACAACCCCAAACTTTAAGAAACGACAACTTTGGTTTCTTGCCGAACCACGGTTCATAAGGCGTCATCTCAACGGATTTTTATGGTGCCCTATTTAAAGTGAATGCAGCCGTCTCTAAATCACAAACCCAAAACGACAACGGTAAATCAGTAAGAGACATCATAGATCGCACCATATCTAATAAAGTACGGTTACGATGTTCGGACACGCCATTATGTTGTGGTGTTCCAGGTGGCGTGAGTTGCAAAACTATTCCACATTGTTTCAAATGAAGACCAAACTCGTAACTCAAATATTTGCCTCCACGATCAGATCGTAGAAACTTTATTTTCTACACTTCACTCTGAAATTCTTTGAAGTTTTCAAATGTTTTAGACTTATGTTTCATTAAGTAGATATAACCATATTTGCTCAAATCATCTGTGAAGGTAAGAAAATAACGATACCCACCACGAGCCTCAACACTCATTGGACCGCATACATTGGTATGTATTATTTCCAATAAGTCAGTAGCTCGTTCCATTGTTCCGAAGAATGGAGTTTTAGTCATCTTACCCATGAGGCATGGTTCGCAAGCACCAAGTGATTCATAATCAAGTGATTCCAAAAGCCCATCAGTATGGAGTTTCTTCATGCGCTTTACACCAATATGACCCAAACAGCAGTGACACAAATAAGTTGCACTATCATTATCAACTTTGCATCTTTTGGCTTCAATATTATGAACATTTATATCTCCACGATCGAGATTTAATAAAAATAGACCACTCAACAAGGGTGCATGACCATAAAAGATATTACTCATATAAATAGAACAATCTCTGATTTAAATGAATAACAGTCTCGCATCAAACAAGATCTAGATATAATGTTCATGCTCAATGCTGGCACCAAATAACAATTATTTAGGTCTAAAACTAATCCCGAAGGTAGATGTAGAGGTAGCATGCCGACGGCGATCACACTGACCTTGGAACTATTCTCGATGCGCATCGTCACCTTGTCCTTAGCCAATCTCCATTTAATCCATAGCCCCTGTTTTGAGTTGCAAATATGAGCAACAGAACCAGTATTAAATACCCAGACGCTACTACGAGCATTAGTAAGGTACACATCAATAACATGTATATCAAATATACCTTTCACTTTGACATCCTTCTTATCCGCCAAATACTTGGGGCAGTTCCGCTTCCAGTGACCAGTCCCTTTGTAGTAGAAGCACTCAGTTTCAGGCTTAGGTCCAGACTTGGGCTTCTTCCCCGGAGTAGCAACTTGCTTGATATTCTTCTTGAAGTTCCCCTTCTCCCCTTGCCCTTTTTCTTGAAACTAGTGGTCTTGTTGACCATCAACACTTGATGCTCCTTCTTGATTTCTACCTCCGCAGCCTTTAGTATTGCGAAGAGCTCGGGAATCGTTTTCGTCATCCCTTGCATATTATAGTTCATCACGAAGCCTTTATAGCTTGCTGGCAGTGATTGAAGAACTCTGTCAATGACACTATCATCAGGAAGATTAATTCCCAGCTGAGTCAAGTGGTTATGGTACCCAGACATTCTGAGTATGTGTTCACTGACAGAACTATTTTCCTCCATTTTGCAGTTGTAGAACTTGTTGGAGACTTCATATCTCTCAACTCGGGCATTGAAATATTAACTTCAACTCTTGGAACATCTCATATGCTCCATGACGTTAAAAATGTCTTTGAAGTCCCGATTCTAAGCCGTAAAGCATGGCACACTGAACTATCGAGTAGTCGTCATCACACGTCTGCTAGGCATTCACAATGTCTGCAGTTGCTGGCGCGGGTGGTACACCTAGCGGTGCTCCCAGGACGTAATTCTTTTGTGCAATAATGAGGATAATCCTCAAGTTACGGACCCAATTTGTGTAATTGCTACCATCATCTTTCAACTTAGCTTTCTCTAGGAACGCATTAAAATTCAAGGGAACGGTAGCACGGGCCATTGATCTACAATAACATAGACATGCAAAAACTATTAGGACTAACTTCATGATAAATTCAAGTTCAATTAATCATATTACTTAAGAACTCCCACTTAGATAGACATCCCTCTGGTCATCTAAGTGATCATGTGATCCAAATCAACTAAACCATGTCCGATCATCACGTGAGATGGATTAGTTTTCAATGGTGAACATCACTATGTTGATCATATCTACTATATGATTCACGTTCGACCTTTCGGTCTTAGTGTCCCGAGGCGATATCTACATATGCTAGGCCCGTCAAGTTTACCCGAGTATTCTGCATGTGCAAAACTGGCTTGCACCCGTTGTATGTGAACATAGACCTTATCACACCCAATCATCACGTGATGTCTCGACACGATGAACTATAGCAACGGTGCATACTCAGGGAGAACACTTATACCTTGAAATTTAGTGAGGGATCATCTTATAATGCTACCGCCGTACTAAGCAAAATAAGATGCATAAAAGATAAACATCACATGCAATCAAAATATGTGACATGATATGGCCATCATCATCTTGTGCTCATGATCTCCATCACCAAAGCATCGTCATGATCTTCATCGTCACCGGCTTGACACCTTGATCTCCATTGTAGCATCATTGTCGTCTCGCCAACTATTGCTACTACGACTATCGCTACTGCTTAGTGATAAAGTAAAGCAATTACATGGAGATTGCATTTCATACAATAAAACAACAACAGTATGGCTCCTGCCAGTTGCCGATAACTCCATTACCAAACATCATCATCTCATACAACAATTTATATCACATCATGTCTTGACCATATCACATCACAACAAGCCCTGCAAAAACAAGTTAGACGTCCTCTACTTTGTTGTTGCAAGTTTTACGTGGCTGCTACGGGCTTCTAGCAAGAACTGTTCTTACCTACGCATCAAAACACAATGATTTTTTGTCAAGTGTGCTGTTTTAACCTTCAACAAGGACCGGCCGTAGTCAAACTCGATTCAACTAAAGTTGGAGAAACAGACACCCGCCAGCCACCTATGTGCAAAAGCACGTTGGTAGAACCAGTCTCATGAACACGGTCATGTAATGCCGGTCCGGGCCGCTTCATCCAACAATACCCCGAATCAAAGTAAGACGTTGGTGGTAAGCAGTATGACTATTATGACCCACAACTCTTTGTGTTATACTCGTGCATATAACATCTACGCATAGACCTGGCTCGGATGCCACTGTTGGGGAACGTAGTAATTCAAAAAAAATCCTACGATCACGCAAGATCTATCTAGGAGATGCATAGCAATGAGATGGGAGAGTGTCTCCACGTACCCTCGTAGACCAAAAGCGGAAGCGTTTAGTAACACGGTTGATGTAGTCCAACGTCTTCACGATCCAACTGATCCAAGTACCGAACGTACAGCACCTTCGTGTTCAGCACACGTTCAGCACCATGACGTCCCTCGAGCTCTTGATCCAGTTGAGGACGAGGGAGAGTTTCATCAGCACGACATCGTGGCGGCGGTGTTGATGATGTTACCAGCGCAGGGCTTTGCCTAAGCACTACGACGATATGACCGAGGTGTTAAGCTGTGGAGGGGGCACCACACACGGCTAAGAGAACAAGTGTTGTGCTTTGGGGTGCCCCTTGCCCCCGTATATAAAGGAGGGAGAAGGAGGAGGCCGGCCTAGTAGGGGCGCGCCTATAGGGGGAGTCCAACTAGGATTTCCAATCCTAGTTGGAGTCCCCTTCCTATTCCAAGAGGGGGAGAGGGGGAAAGAGGTGGAGAGGGAGACGAAAAGGGGGGGCGCCGTGTAAAACCCCGGATTCGATGCGCCAGGTGTCCTCTAGTTATTCGCCGTCATTGCCTTGTCATTCGCTTGCGTGTTGCATTTTATCATGTCATCATGTGCATTTTATTTTGCATACGTGTTCGTCTCATGCATCCGAGCATTTTCCATGTTGTCCGTTTTGCAATCCGGCACTCCTATGCCCTCCAGCGTTCCCCATTTGTCTCCTGTTGTGAGTGGGTGTTGAACATTCTCGGAATGGACCGAGTCTTGCCAAGCGGCCTTGGTATAGCACCGGTAGACTGCCTGTCAAGTTTCGTGCCATTTGGAGGTCGTTTGGTACTCCAACGGTTAACCGGGTAACCGTAAAGGCCTCTATTGTCTTGCAGCCCAACACACTTCCAAAATGGCCCAAAACCCAGCAAACTCCCCTCCATGCTCTCGGTCGTTCGATCACGATCGTGTGGGCGAAAACCGCTCCTCATTTGGACTCTCCTAGCTCCCTCTACC
>NC_041385.1:438299475-438306440 GCF_002162155.2 Triticum dicoccoides
CTTGCCGTGCTGGGCCCGCCTCCTCCCGCCGCCTCTGCCCGGCTCCGCCCCGGCCGCCCGTGCCCGGTGCCGCCTCCGCCGCCCCTCGTCGCTCGTGGACCCGGCCCCGAGCGCCGCCCGTCCTCCGAAGCCGCCGCCAGCTCCCTCGCCGGCCGGCGCTCGTCGCCGCCTCGGCGACCACGCCCGTGCGCCGCGCCGCCCCAGCGCCGCCCGGCTTCCTCCGCCTCGCGCCGCCTCCCTCCGGTCGTCCCCGGCCTCCTCCGGCGCCGCCTCGCCCTCCGGCCGTCGTCGCCGGCCGCCTCGTCGCCGGATCTGGCGGGTGGGATGAGATCCACCCGCCCGGCCATCCAAACACCCCGCTCCGTCCCGGAACCCCTCCGTCCACTTTTTCCCGGGGTGAGATTTTTGCTAAGTCCCGAATATTTTTGCATAATCATGCCATGCTCATCGCATTGTATCTCAGCATCCGTAGCTCCGTTTCGTGCGTGTAATATGTCAAATTGTTTGCCTCAACGAGTACATCATTTCATTCCATTGCATCATATTCATTTGAGATCATCTTGATGCATGAATCATTGTTGCAAGAGTGCTTCATAATGTTTTCGGCTGTCTGTTAACAGAACGAGCTCTTTTGTCATTTTTGCCATGATTGATGTGTGCATCCTATGAGGTTGATGTCTACATGTGTTTTGATCTATGCCATGCCATCTTTACAGTGGTGTATGCCATGTATTTTTGTGATCTCTGTGGTGACTAGAACAAGCATGTAAACTAGGCCTCGTGATATTGCTGATTTCAGTCCCTGTTCTGCTGTTATTTTTATGTCATGTAAACTTGATGCTACAGAGAGATCCATGCTTATTTTGAGATACTTCAGTAAGGATGTTTTGTACATATGGTTATGAGCTATCCATCCATGCCCCTGGTTGCATTTATAGCTTGCTGTAGATTGTTCATATCTTGCTCCAAACTTGCTAAATGATGTTGCTGTCAGCCTGTTAACATGAAGTTCAATGTTGCCATGATTGTTGTTAGTTATCCATGCATCCAATGAACTTGTTCTTGCCATGCTTGGCTTCATAAATATGTCTTCTTACTGTTGGTTGCCTTGCCATGCCATGTATTGCTCTGTGGTGAGTGGTACAAGCTCATCTATATGCCTTCGTATCGTTGTTCCTGCCATGTTTGAATCTGTAATATAACTTGCCATGTTTACATGGGTGCCATCATATTTTCTGATCCTTTTTGGCTTATGGTCAGTAAAGGACTTCTGATCTATGCTTTGAGTAGAATCATGCCATGCCTTTGTTTGCCATGATAAGTTCCTGTAACATGTTGTTTGATAGCTCTAAACATTGCAACCTGATGTTATTTTCTGCAAAGTCTGAACTGTTATTATTTGCAATCTTTCCATGTGTGTTTGAGCATGTTCTAGTGATTTCTGGAGATAGCTCAGTGTTCATGTTTTGTTATACTTTACCTGTACATCATGCCCATGTCTTTTGTTTTCATGTTGAGATGCTGTAGCATGTTGTTTTGATGCTTGCAATATGCCTAGTTGCTGTTTTGGACAGATTGTTGCTATAACTTGTATAGTGTGTGTGTGTTGAACCGTTGCTCCATTTTGAGTGTGCTCTATATGAAACTTGCGTAAAATTGCATGTAGCTTCATATTATCATGTTGCATCCTTGTGTTGGTGTGTTTGCTTGATGTTTGGGTGCATTTTGCATCAATGCCATGTTTAACTTGTGTTGCTCATATGTTCTAGGCCGTAGCTCCGAACTAAGTGAACTTTATATGTAACTTGACTAGAATCTCGTGTAGATCATCTTGGTGCATCTTAACTTGCTGTTTAACAACTTGAACATAAGGTTTATCCAGATCTGGACCAACTTCGAAATTTGCATATGAGGACTTACCGGAATTGTTATATGTTGTTCCCGACCTCATTTAAACTTGCCTTGTTGTGTTGCTCTTGTATGCATCATTTCTTGCCATGAGTAGCTTCATGTAGTCTTGTCTTGCATCATGTTTGGTTGTGCATCTTGTCTTGCCTATGTGTGGTGTGTTTACCATGTTGTGTGCTTCTTCTCGATAGTTCCTGTTTCGTTGCGATCGTGAGGATTCGTTCGTCTATGCTGGGTTCGTCTTCGTCGCTTCATCTTCTTCATGGACTCGTTCTTCTTCCTTGCGGGATTTCAGGCAAGATGACCGCTACCCTGGATCTCACTACTATCATTGCTATGTTAGTTGTTTTGTTCTATCGCTATGCTGTGCTACCTATCACCTGTTTATCAAGCCTCCCATATTGCCATGAACCTCTAACCTTTGACACCTTTCCTATGAAAACCGTTGTTTGGCTATGCTACCGCTTTTGCTCAGCCCCTCTTATAGCGTTGCTAGTTGCAGGTGAAGTTGAAGATTGCTCCATGGTGGATAGGATTTTGGTTGGGATATCACAATATCTCTTATATTATTAATGCATCTATATACTTGGTAAAGGGTGGAAGACTCGGCCTTATGCCTGGTGTTTTGTTCCACTCTTGCCGCCCTAGTTTCCGTCATACCGGTGTTATGTTCCCGGATTTTGCGTTCCTTACGCGGTCGGGTGATTTATGGGACCACCTTGACAGTTCGCTTTGAATAAAACTCCTCCAGAAAGGCCCAACCTTGGTTTTACCATTTGCCTCACCACCACCTATACCTTTCCCTTGGGTCGGCCAACCCGAGGGTCATCTTTATTTTAGCCCCCCCATGCCAGTGCTTGTCTAAGTGTTGGTCCGAACCGAGTAGACTGCGGGGCCCCCTCGGGGAAACTCGAGGTCTGGTTTTACTCGTAGGATGTCTCATCCGGTGTTGCCCTGAGAACGAGATATGTGCAGCTCCTATCGGGATTGTCGGCGCATCGGGCGGCTTTGCTGGTCTTGTTTTACCATTGTCGAAATGTCTTGTAAACCGGGATTCCGAGTCTGATCGGGTCTTCCTGGGAGAAGGTATATCCTTCCTTGATCGCGAGAGCGTATCATGGGCTAAGTTGGGACACCCCTGCAGGGTATAATCTTTCGAAAGTCGTGCCTGCGGTTATAGGCAGATGGGAATTTGTTAATGTCCGGTTGTAGATAACTTGTCACCAGATCCGAATTAAAACGCATCAACCGCGTGTGTAGCCATGATGGTCTCTTTTTGGCGGAGTCCGGGAAGTGAACACGGTTTCTGGGTTATGATTGACGTAAGTAGGAGTTCAGGATCACTTCTTGATCATTGTTAGCTTCACAGCCGTTCCGCTTGCTCTCTTCTCGCTCTTATTTGCGTATGTTAGCCACCATATATGCTTAGTCGCTACTACAACCTCACCACTTTACCCCTTCCTTTCCCTTTAAGCTTTGCTAGTCTTGATACCCATGGTAATGGGATTGCTGAGTCCTCGTGGCTCACAGATTACTACAACAACAGTTGCAGGTACAGGTTATCTGATGATCATGACGCGAGAGCGATGTTTGCTTGTTTTGGAGTTCTTCTTCTGCTCCTTCTTCAATCAGGGGATAGGTTCCAGGTCGGCAGCCTGGGCTAGCAGGGTGGATGTCGTTTGAGTTTCTGTTTGTGTTTCATCCGTAGTCGGATGATGCTCTTTTGTATTGTGATGTTGTATTCGTGTGGCATTGTATGCCTTATGTATGTATCCCCATCTATTATGTAATGTTGATGTAATGATATCCACCTTGCAAAAGCGTTTCAATATGCGGGTCTATCCTTGGTGGGACCTTCGAGTTCCTTTTGGATAGGGTCGCATATTGGGAGTGACAAGTTGGTATCAGAGCCTCGACTGACCCTAGGAGCCCCCTTGATTGATCGTGTAGTTTGGCCGTTGTTGAGTCTAGAAGGAAAACTTTTTCTGAGTCTAGTTATATTGTAGAGTAGAAATTCTTTTTACTCCTCGGCCCCTTCGTCGCTCTAGTGAGGAATCTTGACGTAGGTGTTTTGAATTATTTCTCTTCCCCTTCAAATTTTTCTTTAGGATCACGCAGTTGGTTTTCTGATCGTTGGTTCTCAGCTTTTTGATCCGGTGCATTTCTCGTCAAGTTTGACTCGAGCCTCTTCATCTTTGCCAAGTTCAATCCTCAGTTGTTTTCTTTTCCCACCCGCCCACCCTTCTTCTTCTCGAAATCGGAGTCCGTAATCGAGTATTCTTCCTACTCGTGCGACGTCTTTGCTTTCTTTCCTCAATGATTTCAACCGGTGTTTTCTCTTCACGATATTCGTCGGTTCCCCCTTCAAAGTTGACTTTTTTTCCCGCCCTCCCACCCTCTTCTTCCCGGAGCCTCAATCCATTTCGAGCATCAATTTCATTCGTGCAGAGTATCTTCAGTCTTTCCTCAATTATTTCAACCGACGAATTCTCGTCTCGTTCGTCATTCTTCATCCCTTTCTTTTCTGGTGCACTCTATTCAAGTTTTTCAGGAGATCACATTCTTTTCCTTGGTTAAAGTATTTTCCCTACTCGTTCGTCTCTCGCCAGTTTATCCTTCCGGAGTGTTCGGAAGACATCTCAGGAGATTCGTCTGTGTTCCAATTAATTCGAGGTTGTCACCTCATTCAAATATTTCAATTGTTCCGGTGCATCATCTATCTTTTCAAGAATCCTTTTCAACGGTGTTATCTCTTTAGTGGCCCCTAACCCACAGGTCTTTTTTCCCAGGATCTTACCTGACTCTTCTAATTTCCTCGGAGTTACTCCCAATTCTTTTCGAAGAGTGACGTAAGAATGAATTTCATCAGTCACATGCCTTCTCCAAGATTGCTTTCAAATTCTTTTCATTGTTGGCTCAACCTTTTTGGTTTTCATTCTCCCGGAGTGTCTCGGTAATTTTGGTGGTGTTTCTTGTCGCCGTTTGAAGACCGAAGAAGATTTTTCCCTCCCAATCTTGTCCATCCTCTCGAAGAGTCGTGGTTCTAGCTTCTTATCATCATCTCGATTTATTCCATTTGTCAGATATTCTTTCTTACCCATCAGGAGTTTGTCAGGAGTTGATTATGTTTCTTTCACCGGAGGCCATTATTCCAGTTATCATTCTCTATTTATCCCGGCGATTCGTTCAAGTGTTCTTTAATCAGATCATGATCTTTTTGTTCTTTTGCATCTAAAACCCCTCGAGCATATTGGCTCTTCTAATTCTTCCCGGTGATTCTTTCTCTTTCATCAGTCATTTCCAAATTCTTATGGTGGTTCGTTCAAGATTCTTTTTCTTTGATTGTCATTTTAATCCATTCGTTCTTTTCAATCTTACCGGTGGTTCATGAAGACCTTCTCAAGTTTGCGATATGTCACTTCTCAATCCTTTTCAAGAAGAATAAGTAGTATGCAAAAATCCATTGCTTATCATCAATTTAATTTGATGAAGGATAAGCATACATTAAATCTTATTCTTATTTCATCAGAGTGATTAATCCCTTCCTTCGGAGTTTGTTCTTGATGAATAAATTCTAGTTCAAGTGTTTTCATCTTTTCTTTTCTGGAGTTCAAATTTCCTCGACCATTTCGTCGGAACCTCCATCTAAATCATCGCAATGCTCATCTTATTCTTTCATCCTTCAATTTTATCTCATCATCCTTTTGTCACCGGAGTTCTTCATAGTGGTTCTTCATGATTTAATTCATTCTTCAAGAGTTCATCAAGATTTTGTCGGTGGAGTTCAAGTATCTTTTCTTCTTCTCGCATCTCGAAGTGCAATTAATTCTCCGTATTTTTTGAAGTGGAGTTTTGCATTTCTTCGTTCTTCTCAGATGTCCAATCATTTCCGTTTGTGGTCGGTTACCACCTCATAATTTTTGAGATGTTATCCATAAGTCCACATCAAGCTTATTCTTTTCGTTGTTGATTTTCTCAACAACTCCATTCAATCCTTATTTCTAAATTCTTTTCATTCAATTCTATCAATTCTTTCGGAGGCATTGCATTGTTCATCTCGTCAAGTGCCATCTCTTTGGGTGAAGTTCATGTTCTAATCCTTCCATTTTCAGCCGGAGTGCTGCCTAAATCCTTTCAGTCTTATTCGTTTCTTATCGCGTTCTATCTGGAGTTGTTTCTTAGTCTATCTGATTTCGTGAGCTTTCGATTCTTGTCATTCTCGTCGTTCCTCTCTTCTTCTCGAGTGCTCTCGATTCTTTGCTTCTTCTCTTGAGTTCTTGTTTCACCTCTTCCTCTTTCCCTTCCGTCTCAGTCCTAAGATCTCGGGACGAGATCTCTTGTTAGTGGAGGAGTGTTGTAACACCCCGGATCCGATGCGCCAGGTGTCCTTCAGTTATTCACCGTCGTTGCCTTGTCATTTGCTTGCGTGTTGCATTTTATCATGTTATCATGTGCATTTCATTTTGCATACGTGTTCGTCTCATGCATCCGAGCATTTTCCCCGTTGTCCGTTTTGCAATCCGGCACTCCTATGCCCTCGTTCCCCTTTTGTCTCCTGTTGTGAGTGGGTGTTGAACGTTCTCAGAATGGACAGAGTCTTGCCAAGCGGCCTTGGTATAGCACCGGTAGACCGCCTGTCAAGTTTCGTGCCATTTGGAGGATGTTTGGTACTCCAATGGTTAACCGGGTAACCATAAAGGCCTCTATTGTCTTGCATCCCAACACACTTCCAAAATGGCCCAAAACCCAGCAAACTCCCATCCATGCTCTCGGTCGTTCGATCACGATCATGTGGGTGAAAACTGCTCCTCATTTGGACTCTCCTAGCTCCCTCTACCTATAAATTAGCCCCTCCCCCCGAATTCACGGTCTAATCCCCCCCGAAACCCTAGTTTTCTCCTCCGCGCCGCACTGGACATGTCCGTCCCCGGCCGGACACGTCCGCCGCCGCCCTCCCGCGAATCCGTCGCTGCCATGTGGGCCGCCGACTCCCTCCGCCGCCAGCCCGCTCGAGCCCGTAGCAGGCCCGCCCGAGCCCATCGGGGCCCGGGGCAGCC
>NC_041385.1:438306571-438315065 GCF_002162155.2 Triticum dicoccoides
CGGTGCCGCCTCCACCGCCCCTCGTCGCTCGTGGACCCGGCCCCGAGCGTCGCCCGTCCTCCAAAGCCGCCGCCAGCTCCCTCACCGGTCGGCGCTCGTCGCCGCCTCGGCGTCCGTGCCCGTGCGCCGCGCCGCCCCAGCGCCACCCGGCTTCCTCCGCCCCGCGCCGCCTCCCTCCGGTCGTCCCCGGCCTCCTCCAGCGTCGCCTCGCCCTCCGGCCGTCGTCGCCGGCCGCCTCATCGCCGGATCCGGCGGGTGGGATGAGATCCACCCGCCCGGCCATCCAAACACCCCGCTCCGTCCCGGAACCCCTCCGTCCACTTTTTCCCGGGGTGAGATTTTTGCTAAGTCCCGAATATTTTTGCATAATCATGCCATGCTCATCGCATTGTATCTCAGCATCCGTAGCTCCGTTTCGTGCGTGTAATATGTCAAATTGTTTGCCTCAACGAGTACATCATTTCATTCCATTGCATCATATTCATTTGAGATCATCTTGATGCCTGAATCATTGTTGCAAGAGTGCTTCATAATGTTTTCTGCTGTCTGTTAACAGAACGAGCTCTTTTGTCATTTTTGCCATGATTGATGTGTGCATCCTATGAGGTTGATGTCTACATGTGTTTTGATATATGCCATGCCATCTTTACAGGGGTGTATGCCATGTATTTTTGTGATCTCTGTGGTGACTAGCACAAGCATGTAAACTAGGCCTCATGATGTTGCTGATTTCAATCCCTATTCTGTTGTTATTTTTATGTCATGTAAACTTGATGCTACAGAGAGATCCATGCTTATTTTGAGATACTTCAGTAAGGATGTTTTGTACATATGGTTATGAGCTATCCATCCATGCCCCTGGTTGCATTTATAGCTTGCTGTAGATTGTTCATATCTTGCTCCAAACTTGCTAAATGATGTTGCTGTCAGCCTGTTAACATGAAGTTCAATGTTGCCATGATTGTTGTTAGTTATCCATGCATCCTATGAACTTGTTCTTGCCATGCTTGGCTTCATAAATATGTCTTCTTACTGTTGGTTGCCTTGCCATGCCATGTATTGCTCTGTGGTGAGTGGTACAAGCTCATCTACATGCCTTCGTATCGTTGTTCCTGCCATGTTTGAATCTGTAATATAACTTGCCATGTTTACATGGGTGCCATCATATTTTCTGATCCTTTTTGGCTTATGGTTAGTAAAGGACTTCTGATCTATGCTTTGAGTAGAATCATGCCATGCCTTTGTTTGCCATGATAAGTTCCTGTAACATGTTGTTTGATAGCTCTAAACATTGCAACCTGATATTATTTTCTGCAAAGTCTGAACTGTTATTATTTGCAATCTTTCCATGTGTGTTTGAGCATGTTCTAGTGATTTCTGGAGATAGCTCAGTGTTCATGTTTTGTTATGCTTTACCTGTACATCATGCCCATGTCTTTTGTTTTCATGTTGAGATGCCGTAGCATGTTGTTTTGATGCTTGCAATATGCCTAGTTGCTGTTTTGGACAGATTGTTGCTATAACTTGTATAGTGTGTGTGTGTTGAACCGTTGCTCCATTTTGAGTGTGCTCTATATGAAACTTGCGTAGAATTGCATGTAGCTTCATATTATCATGTTGCATCCTTGTGTTGGTGTGTTTGCTTGATGTTTGGGTGCATTTTGCATCAATGTCATGTTTAACTTGTGTTGTTCATATGTTCAACTAAGTGAACTTTATATGTAACTTGACTAGAATCTCGTGTAGATCATCTTGGTGCATCTTAACTTGCTGTTTAACAACTTGAACATAAGGTTTATCCAGATCTGGACCAACTTCGAAATTTGCATATGAGGACTTACCAGAATTGTTATATGTTGTTCCCGGCCTCATTTAAACTTGCCTTGTTGTGTTGCTCTTGTATGCATCATCTCTTGCCATGAGTAGCTTCATGTAGTTTTATCTTGCATCATGTTTGGTTTTGCATCTTGTCTTTCCTATGTGTGGTGTGTTTACCATGTTGTGTGCTTCTTCTCGATAGTTCTTGTTTCGTTGCGATCATGAGGATTCGTTCGTCTACGCTGGGTTCGTCTTCGTGGCTTCATCTTCTTCATGGACTCGTTCTTCTTCCTTGCGGGATTTCAGGCAAGATGACCGCTACCCTGGATCTCACTACTATCATTGCTATGTTAGTTGTTTCGTTCTATCGCTATGCTGCGCTACCTATCACCTGTTTATCAAGCCTCCCATATTGCCATGAACCTCTAACCTTTGACACCTTTCCTATGCAAACCGTTGTTTGGCTATGTTACCGCTTTTGCTCAGCCCTCTTATAGCATTGCTAGTTGCAGGTGAAGTTGAAGATTGCTCCATGGTGGATAGGATTTTGGTTGGGATATCACAATATCTCTTATATTATTAATGCATCTATATACTTGGTAAAGGGTGGAAGACTCGGCCTTATGCCTGGTGTTTTGTTCCACTCTTGCCGCCCTAGTTTCCATCATACTAGTGTTATGTTCCCGGATTTTGCGTTCCTTACGCGGTCGGGTGATTTATGGGACCCCCTTGACAGTTCGCTTTGAATAAAACTCCTCCAGCAAGGCCCAATCTTGGTTTTATCATTTGCCTCACCACCACCTATACCTTTCCCTTGGGTCGGCCAACCCGAGGGTCATCTTTATTTTAGCCCCCCGAGGCCAGTGCTTGTCTAAGTGTTGGTCCGAACCGAGTAGACTGCGGGGCCCCCTCGGGGAAACTCGAGGTCTGGTTTTACTCGTAGGATGTCTCATCCGGTGTTGCCCTGAGAATGAGATATGTGCAGCTCCTATCGGGATTGTCGGCGCATCGGGCGGCTTTGCTGGTCTTGTTTTACCATTGTCGAAATGTCTTGTAAACCGGGATTCCGAGTCTGATCGGGTCTTCCTGGGAGAAGGTATATCCTTCCTTGATCGCGAGAGCTTATCATGGGCTAAGTTGGGACACCCCTGCAGGGTATAATCTTTCGAAAGCCGTGCCTGCGGTTATAGGAAGATGGGAATTTGTTAATGTCCGGTTGTAAATAACTTGACACCAGATCCGAATTAAAACGCATCAACCGCGTGTGTAGCCGTGATGGTCTCTTTTCGGCGGAGTCTGGGAAGTGAACACGGTTTCTGGGTTATGATTGACGTAAGTAGGAGTTCAGGATCACTTCTTGATCATTGTTAGCTTCACGACCGTTCCGCTTGCTCTCTTCTCACTCTTATTTGCGTATGTTAGCCACCATATATGCTTAGTCGCTGCTACAACATCACCACTTTACCCCTTCCTTTCCCTTTAAGCTTTGCTAGTCTTGATACCCATGGTAATGGGATTGCTGAGTCCTCGTGGCTCACAGATTACTACAACAACAGTTGCAGGTACAGGTTATCTGATGATCATGACGCGAGAGCGATGTTTGCTTGTTTTGGAGTTCTTCTTCTGCTCCTTCTTCGATCAGGGGATAGGTTCCAGGTCGGCAGCCTGGGCTAGCAGGGTGGATGTCGTTTGAGTTTCTCTTTGTGTTTCATCCGTAGTCGGATGATGCTCTTTTGTATTGTGATGTTGTATTCGTGTGCCATTGTATGCCTTATGTATGTATCCCCATCTATTATGTAATGTTGATGTAATGATATCCACCTTGTAAAAGCGTTTCAATATGCGGGTCTATCCTTGGTGGGACCTTCGAGTTCCTTTTGGATAGGGTCGCATATTGGGCGTGACACGCCGCCCCCTCCTAGTCCAATTTGGACCAGCCAAGGGGGAGGGGCGCACGGCCATCCTGCGGCCCTCCTCTCCACTAAAGCCCAATAAGGCCCATTACTTCCCTGGGGGAGGGGGTCCGGTAACCTCACGGTACTTTGAAAAATGCCCGATCCTTTCCGGAGTCCGAACATAACCTTCCAATATATCAATCTTTATGTCTCTACCATTTCGAGACTCCTCATCACGTCCGTGATCTCATCTGGGACTCTGAACAAACTTCAGTCATCAAAAATACATAACTCATAATACAAATCTTCATCGAACGTTAAGTGTGTGGACCCCACGGGTTCGAGAACTATGTAGATATGATCGAGACACATCTCTGATTAATAAGCAATAGAGGAACCTGGATGCTCATATTGGCTCCTACATATTCTACAAAGATCTTTATCGGTCAAACCGCATAACAACATACGTTGTTCCCTTTGTCATCGGTATGTTACTTGCCCGAGATTCGATCGTCGGTATCATCATACCTAGTTCAATCTTGTTACCGGCAAGTCTCTTTACTCGTTCCCTAATACTTCATCCCACAACTAACTCATTAGTCACATTGCTTGCAAGGCTTATAGTGATGAGTATTACCGAGAGGGCCCAAAGATACCTCTCTGAAACACAGAGTGACAAATCCTAATCTCGATCTATGCCAACCCAACAAACACCTTTGGAGACACATGTAGAGCATCTCTATAATCACCTAGTTACGTTGTGACGTTTGATAGCACACAAGGTGTTCCTCTGGTATTCGGAAGTTGCATAATCCCATAGTCTAAGGAACATGTATAAGTCATGAAGAAAGTAGTAGCAATGAAACTGTAACGATCATAATGCTAAGCTAACGGATGGGTCTTGTCCATCACATCATTCTCCTAATGATGTGATCCCGTTCATCAAATGACAACACATGTCTATGGTTAGGAAACATAACCATCTTTGATCAACGAGCTAGTCAAGTAGAGGCATACTAGGGACACTATGTATTGTCTATGTATTCACACATGTACTAAGTTTCCGGTTAATACAATTCTAGCATGAATAATAAACATTTATCATGATATAAGGAAATATAAATAATAACTTTATTATTGCCTCTAGGGCATATTTCCTTCACATAGTTACCAGGCCGCTCATGTCATACTTATCAGGTATCTCCACTGGATGTTCTCCGGCACTACTGCAGTCGGTGACGCCTCCACCGAAGACGCAATTAGAGAGGTGGGCGAGGTGGTGATGAGAGTCCACCAGATGTCTTGGGATACAATCCAACCACGTCGTTGTAGTACTCTGGTGCGAGATGGGTCTCATGTGTAGAGACTATATATGCAGATGTCACAATTGCCAACATAGCAATTATGTAGTTACCAGGGTAGTCATGCTAAAGTTACCGACTTACTCATGTTATAGTTACGAGGATGGCCATACTAAAGTTACCAGGGCTCTCTCGTGCTAAATTTACTACGCTAGTCATGATATAGTTACCAGGCCGCCCATATTAAAATTGCCAAACTTCCCGTGCTACAGCTACTAGGTCGCTCATGTTATAGTTACTAGGTTGCTCGAGTAGCCACTCCATTACTAACATCATCTATAGTTACCAAACATGATGCCAATGATGGACTTGAGAAATCCAACAAAAATACAAGAGAAGATAATTTTTGCTGACATGGAAGTAAAAAAAGGTTCAAATATCATGTTCATGTATAATTAACAACAAACTAAAGGTGTCCGAGTTGGTTATTGGGTTGAGTAACAACCTAATAAACCTAGGTAAAAATCATCTTTGAAGCATTTTCTTTCTCTCGCCCACCAAGGCTAACCACAATACTAATAGAGCAGACATCTAACAAGAACATGGATGGGCGAAAAATGGGAAAAGCAAAACCGGTGCAACCACATGAGGTGCAATGCGAACGATGGACACAAAAAATCCAGAAAAAGACTTTGAAAAGGGGCCAAATGGTTAATTTTCGTTACTAGACATCGTTTCCTTCATGGTGAGTTGATTGTTGGGCCATGTTTATTTAGAACTTAGGAGGTGTGGGTTCAAAATTTGGAACACCCATCTTTTTCGCGACATGTATTGCACACCCATGTGCGATTATTTTTCACAGCATGTATTGTATACCTATACATGAAATTATTTTTCACGGCACGTATTGTTTAGGTGATCGCGTTCGTCGATGGCAATCAAACAACTGGCAGATCGTCCGGCGCTACCCCTAAAAGCCGAACGTTCGTTAGTTAGTACAATCCATTTTTTCCATTAAAAAAAACAGGATGTTGTAAGTCCACCGGGACCTACCGTTCAGCGTCCTATCCACCGGAGCCGTCAAAGCAAATGAAGCGGACGAGGGGAACTCTCCGGGACAAACAAGCAAAGGGGAAGGGGGTAGCTATCCTTCGAACTCGCCCCGTGTTGGAATCTTGTACAGAGTTCGATTCCCGGCGGTGCAATTGCCATGGACGAGCAGTTTATCCTCCGCGTGCCCCCATCCGTGGCGGAGCAGATCGAGCGTCTTATGAACGAATCTGCCGCCGGCTCATCCTCCAACCCCGACGACGCCTCCCTCGACCTCTCCTTCTCAGGTGCCCTCCGCCTCTCTTCCTCCTCGCCCCGCGAATTCTACTTCCCGTTTCCGCGGGAAATTGTTGTAGAGCAGTAGAACTGCGGATCTGTGATTAAGGCTGTTGTACTCATCGATGCCCTAAATTTGCACTGATAAGTAGGTTCGAATATGCTGATAGCACAATTATCAGTTGTGACTGCCTCGTTAAAAATATAGTGTACAAATTAGCTTGCTTGCTGATGCAGATTAACAGAGAACGAAGTATCACTGTAACACAAAACTTTACGCCTGCATAATTTCTTTGTAGCTTAACAGTTGTTAAATTCTGGGTTCTTACCTACGGATGATATGAGATCAATCTCAAGTTCTCACTTAATTGGTGTTTGTGTTCATATTCCCCTTTGCAAGTTACTGCGGTTGCATGTCTTGGCTCAGATATGATTAACTTATCTTATGATCTTATCTGTACAAAACCATGAAACCAGTCAGTATTGGTAATAAAAAGGAAACTTGGATTCAGTAAATATCTGACTCTGAAGAGCTTAGGCCTTTCATCATGGCATGTCAGGCTCGTACTAGACAACCTTTGCAATTATAACCTTCAAATGCTGATTACCAAACTTCCGATGTAACACTGTCTATGTGCAGTCAGTTTATGCACTTGTTTCCACTAATAGTAAAATGCAATGGTCTCTCTTCATTTTAAAGAATACAATACAGTAGTCTTCAATTGTTAACTGAACTTTACTTAATCCTTATTGCCTTTTGATCGATGGTAATTTTCCTCTTACAGAGGATGGAAGGAGTGGCACATTTATGATTGGAAACCAGAGGTTTCCTGCATCTCTCTTGGATCTTCCAACCGTTGTGGAGTCATATAAGACATATGATGATTCCTTTTTAGTTAAAACTGCTGATATTGGTCAGGTAAAAGCGAAGATTTGTGTATATGTCTTGTTAATTTGTAGGCCTCGTAATCATTTTAAACTGGAACAGATGGTAATGGTAAGAGAAGAAAATGATCCTGCTCCAGAAGGAGCTGAATACAAGCATGGACTTACCCCTCCCATGAGGGATGCACGCAGGCGACGTTTTCGCAGAGAGCCCGACTTGAATGTATATGAAATTGACTACCCTTCAGCCATATTTGTTTCCCATGTTGATGAAAACACACTGTTAATCAGGAGGCTAAATCTTGCATGCACCCATTTCTGCAGGCAGAGCTTGTTCACCGAGTTGAGAAGGATCTTATAAGTATTATGCAAGGAGTGCCTGTCAGTATCCTTTTGATCTGTGAGATTTTGCCAAATGCTTCGGCCTATTGCAATAGAACAAATGACTAGTAATTTGTTTTGTTCTGTATTATTTAGTTGGTAGTCCTGCACTTCCATTGGCTCATCAACTTCGTAATGAATCAACTGCTTGCCCTTTACTTTAGAAGCCATGATGTCTATATGTAGTTCCCTTGTTGATAAGGATAACGTTCAGAATCTCTTAAGCATGTCATTATAGTGATCGCATATAAAGGGTTCCAAACCTAACCTTCAAAACCTGGAATGCCTCGTCGAAAGTTGTATTCTATCCCGACGGCATCACGTTCATGGGTCAAACCATCATAAAAAGAAACCTCGCTGTTTATATGCAAATCTGTCTGCGTGTGAAGTTCTTTAACTTGTTTGTAGACCAGAATGCTAGTGTAGCTGGAGGCGGTGAAGGTGGTGATCGCAAGAAAGCTGCACCAGCTCTTGCACCCAAGCCTAACGTTCAAGAGCCTGCTGCAAATGGCGAAGAAGCTGAGGCTGATCGGAGCGACTCTGACGAGTCAGACAGCTGAAGTGGACCAGAATACCAGAATAGACACTGCAGCTTCAGTTGGCCGAGCAAACCCAGTGTATGTATTAGGCGATTCAGATCAAAGAATGCGCACTTTTACCAAGCAAGCGCGCTTGTTGTCTCCTACTGTACTGATCATCATCTCATCAGTAATAATAAGAGTGCGACGACTTTCCATTATGGTGGAAGAGTGTCCGTATCAAGGTGGTGCTCGAGTCCTTATTTGTTTCAGCCGGATGTTGATTACCAGTGCCGCAATGTTGCTGATTTCATAAGATTCAGTTGTGAATGCTGAAGATTCCGTGAACTTCATTTTGTGGCAGCGCTAT
>NC_041385.1:438315311-438519697 GCF_002162155.2 Triticum dicoccoides
ATTCTCTGGTCACGATGTCAAGGCGTTTGACATCTTTTTTCTAACCGGGCATAAACCGCTTAACGTTAATGGGAAATGCAAGCATCCAAACCATAGTTAAGAGGGGGCGGGAAAGGGGAAGCAAGTTCAACGCATAGCCGGGAAATCCACCACCACAGGTGCTCGTCATCGAAACACCCGTTATGGGGACGAAAACACGACGACACCAGAATCCATCCATCCTATTAACACTTTTAAACGCCCACGCAGGAGCACCACAAGGCAAAACACCCACACAGGGGCAAGGGCACTCACAGGTATCAGGATTAAACCCAGGAACAAAATACCACATACTGAAACAAAATTAGACCATCACCAGCAACAGAATCAGTTGCACCTCCTGCCATCAGCCTAGCCTGAATGCTGTTGTGCTGCTGCACAGATCCTCATCATCTTGTTGGCGTTGTCCTTCAGCATCATGGCTCCTCTCCTCATCCCTTCCCATTATAATAAAGAAGCACTGGAAGCAAAGACAATTCCAACTGGAGATTTAGGAAACTTACATTCGAACGTCGCCCTATTACGGCAGTTCCATATAGCCCAGCAAACAGCAGCCATACCGACAGTATAAAAAGCTTTCCCCTTCTGGGAAGAAAGCACAGCTCCAAGTATAGAATTGCCGAATGTTATTAGGGGATAAATCAGTACCAAAAACCAAAGCGACAGTCCACCAGGCAATACTGGCCATTGGACATCAAGGCGTTCGACTTGATCTGCTAAAACAAAAGAGCTTCTGCTCTTCCTGCTTTGGCTGCTGTCTGCGATCCTCTTCCCAGGTACAGAATTTAGGAAGTAAAATAAGACAAAGATCACTGGAACAAAGACTTTCTGAAGTTACGGTCCAGTGGTCCATGTTACATTTTCCCCTCCATATCCAGATACTTCGATTGTGTTGTCAACAATCTTTTGTGCAGTGCAATTGACGGCAGAAAGTCCACCCACGAAATCATATACTTAATGAACAATCCAACAACATGAGTTCCACACATTCTTGCAGTTCTTCAGTATCATCACAAGTCTAAAGTCTAATTCCAACATACCAACAAACAGAATAACCACCATCAATACAAACCCCAAAATTACAACAACAACAACAACAACAACAGACACTGGGGTATTCATACAAATCCATGTTACATCCTCTTAGAAATCATGCTGATGCTCATTCGCAAAAGAGGGAAGCCATGTTTAAGTCAACAGCATTCTGGAACTGAGAGACAGTTGATGGCGGTGAAATCATGCGGCGGCACACCCAGTTTGATTATCCAGCACTCCTGCCTCCTGCAACCAAAAAGGGCAACATTGAGATCCAAGGCAGAACAAAATATTACTCCCTCCGTTCTAAAATAGATGACTCAACTTTGTACTAACTTTAATACAAAATTGAGTCATCTATTTTGGAACGGAGGGAGTACAAGTAGAAGCAAAGATATGATCGTGTCAAAGTGTCTGCATTTATACTACTTCAAAAAATCCTAGCAATACTTGTAGCTGTGATGTGCACATTTACGTCAGTGTCAACTATCAGGAGAACAGTTCACAAAAGAAGGAAAACAAAGAAATCTAGGTATAACATTTACAATGTCAAATACAAAACATTACTATGATTGTCTCATGCTTCAAAGCATCCTAACAGCACTTGTAAATGCAAGTAGCAGACATGCAGCAACTCCACGTGAATAATATGGACCACAAACTAGTATTTGTGGTAGATTTCCTTTCCATTAGTGTGCGCAAAAAAAGAAGCAAATTTTCAAGCCTCAAAATGCCAAATCAACTAGATTAGTGATCATGACTACTCAAAACACAAGTCACTAACAAGGTACAGATCCACAAACTCTCAGTTCAAAATCCAACAGACTATACTCAACAATATTGCTAGTATTTTGAAACATTATGTCAAAAGCTCCCTTTGTTCACAAATGTACAACCATTGGAAGTTGTGACAGATTCACGTCCGGCTAAAAATGTGGGTTGATGAGATGGTTAGAGACTTAGTATTCTTCGGGATGTGGTTGCAAAGCCGGTTAATCCAGGTCAATGACCCAGCAATAAAGCTCTTTATTCTTAAGTTAGATAACAATTTTATTCTAATCCAAGCATATATTTGGGAGTTCTCTGATGAGTACCAGAGGTAGTGGCTTCAGGTCCCGGTGACTATTGAAAACTTGAAATCATCATACTTAAATCAAAACGAAAGTCTCATCATCTCTCAGCATTCAATTCCCTCTCCAGACAAAACAACCTACCAGTTGCCAGGCAGCAAGCTTATCTTAATAGCTAAGGAAAACTACCAGACCAGACCTATATTACTACTATGCTACAAGACACAAGGATTATGCTAACAAGATCCAAAACATTCAGGTATTTCACATCTCACGGTACACGGTGAATCAGCTAAAACACAATATGCCTACTTCTCAGTTGTCACAGCTTTAGGAGGATCTCGAACAATCATCCTGTGTATGTTCCTCGGAGCATATATAACATAGCATGGTCTGGGAAAACCAAAGTATCACATGGCATTCTAAAGCCTGGAATAGCATGTTTTACTGTAACATATTCATTTACAAAAAAAAAAAAAAACTGTAACATATTCTAGATAGCTCTCATAAATTCTTTGGAGTAACTTTTCCATGCCAATCTAACATTATCACTAATGCATCTCACAGAAAACAATGAAAACCTTCCAATTAGCTACACGAGGGAAGAATGACAAAGCACAAACTCCAACGATCAAAATATACAACTCCTTGATGAGAGTATTCAATTTCTGATCCAAGAGCTATGGGCAGGATGAACTGCAGCCAATCTGGTTCGTCCACACGAAATCTAATAGGTGAAATCCTAGAAAGAGCGAATTGCGCTATTAATACAAGAAGTTGTCCAGGAAGTTCGGTTCCATACATCAAGTATCAAATTTTACACTTGGGTACATGATGTTGCATTAATGATATAAAACAGCTCAGCCCAACCACGCGAGGCCAACGGGGCAATGCCATGGGGTCGTTTGGATTATAGCCCCAAGCTGCCGCGCCAAAAAAATTGGGGTTCATTGCTATAGGACGGGCAGCCGCTTGGATGGACGCCAGATTTTGGGAGCCATGCCAAAATATTGGGCAGTTCAATTTTTACGCCCACGAGCGGGCGAAACGCTGGCGGCCGATTCCCTCGCCAATATATTAGCGCGCCAGCTATTGGTAGGGCGTGCGCGGGTGGAAACCAAACAGTCCCATGTACCAATTCACCTCTAATGGCTGGAGTTTTTCTTTTTTGAAAACTTGCAGTTACAACTTATTACTTTGGTCCTTCTTGATCATTTAGTCTTCAAAATAGCAATTGGCCCTAAATTCTCAAATCAAGCGTCAAATCCCTAGTTCAATCGCCATTCCTCTCGTCCCCAAATCCAGCGGCGGCACTCATGCCACCCCTCTCTCACATGCCCCATGTCCCACTCACTCAACCCAGGGACGACGCCATGGCCGAACGGCAAGGCGGAGCCATAGGACCGCGCTGCACATGCCGTTGGCGAAGTGCACGTCTTGCCAGAAAAAAACCATGGTGATATTTCCAAAGTGAACTGATGAACATCATTGCTTACATTGTAAGATTCAATTGAAAGATGTCAACTTTCTAAGTATTTGCATGAACATATGTGAAAAAAGGGCATTGCAATCCTAACAGAGCAATCTATCAAAACAGTAAACTACTGATACACTTACCACTTAATACCGTACAACATTCGCAAAACTACTACTACCTCCATCTCAAAATAAACGTCTTATATTTTGAGACGGAGGTAGTACCATTAACTACCAATTACAGAGAGATTAATCAAGAGCATGAAACCCTAGTTGAAATTGACAGAACGAACTGCAAAGAGCACAAAAAACTAGAGGCCACAACCACAACTAATTCCGGCTGCACATGTCCCTTCCGCTCCCCCTCACGTGCCGCTCACGCGCGAAAAATACCGCCCAAACGCTCCAGATCAAAGTGGCATTCCACGTCGGCATCACGTGAGTGAGTCGGGCTGTTTTGTACCATTTATATAGCATCATGTACCCAAGTGTAAAATTTGATATTTGATGTATGAAACTGAACTTCTTGGACAACTTCTTGTATCAAGAATGCAATTCAGTCTCCCAGAAAGGCATGGTGACAGAGGTAGTACAAATTTGTGTCATTAACTACCAGTTACAGAGAGATTAATCAAGAGCATGTGAAAAACCTAATTGAGATTGACAGAAAGAACTGCAAAGAGCACAAAAAACTACAGGACATAACCACAACCGATTCCGGCTGCACACGTCCCTCCCCCTCCCCTCCCCTCACGTGCCGCTCACGCGCAAAAAATACTTCCCAAACGCTCTGGATCAAAGTGGCATTCCACGTCGGCATCGAGTGAGTGAGTCGGGCTGTTTTGTACTCCCTATGTCCCATAATGTAAGATGTTTTTTGACACTACACTAGAGTCAAAAAACGTCTTACATTATGGGACGAAGGGAGTACCATTTATACAGCATCATGTACCCAAGTGTAAAATTTGATACTTGATGTATGAAACTGAACTTCTTGGACAACTTCTTCTATCAACAATGCAATTCACTCTCCCAAAAAGGCATGGTCACAAAATCACTACCAATTCCAAAATGACGAAAATATTCACCTGTCTGTCCCCAAAATGGGAATTTCTTCATAATGATATTGTTAGATCATCAAAAAATAGGTAAATGCAAGCGTACCCCACGAAATTCCATCTTTAACACAGCCTACACGAGCACGTTTGGACAAGATCGCTAAACAACATTGCAATAAAGATGGACAAGATTGCTACCAAGCATCGCAAAAATTATGCTGCCCAAATCAGAAACACAAGGACTCCAAATGGACAAGATAATTACCTTCCTCATGGTGGCGAGAGCGAGCAGCCACTCGAGCTTGTCAAGAGTCGCCTCGTCGGCCTTGTCCAAATCCACCTCAACCCTCCCATCCACCTCCTGGATCCACCCGCCGATGTCCTTCATAATGACGACCGCTTTCCCCTGCAAGTCCACCGGCAGCCGAGGCAGCTCATCCTTGAGCCTTGCCCTACGCATGGCAACCGGCGGCGGCGACTGGAGCGTTGCAGAAATGGAGGCCCACCCTGACTCGAAGATGCGAGAGAGCACATCAGCACTTTTGTAGACATCATCACGCTTGTAGTTGTAGGTCATGGCGTTGCGGAAGGTACGCCGGACATCACTGGCAAAGCAGAGCGGGTTCTGGTAGCGACACCGTTCAAGGCGGCGGCGGACGGTGCCGAGATCCATGGGTTGGCAGATTTCGGAGTGGTAGTCGCCGAGTCCGGGTTCGTATGTATCCACCGGCTTGGCGAACACCCACCCGTCCTCATGTTGCAGCAGCTCGTCTAGCAGCACGCGACAGCGTTCGAGGGCACGGGGAAGATCGGCGGCGGGGTAGTTCGTAGGTTTAGGGAAACCGGGCGGCGCTCCGGCCGGGCTGCTTTGGGACGCCATAGCTAGGGCCGGCCGAGGGAATTTGGGTGGGAGTCAAATTTGGGTCAGTTTCAAAACCACGAATCCGGATGCCCTACCCTTTTATAGGACACGGCTAGGAATGAGGCCGGTGCATGGCCCTTGGATCAAGTTATCGTGGACCGTCAGATTTACTTCCTCAAATTACCAACCAATTTTTTTATTGTTTTTTGCGAAATCTCAAATTACCACCCATCTTGTTGTAGTTTCAAACTATAAACATCCTTGAAGCATCGATGCTTCCAAGTGTGCTCCCCATAATTACTATAGGATTAGATCTAGTAGTTTTCTCTGATCACGCATCTTTCAATAAATACTCTAGACAACAATAACTAATCCCGATATTGGAGGAAGCAAATATTGATGTATTTAGAAACATAAATTTTGTGATGGTTGAAGCATGAACGTAGCCAATCATTGTAATAATACCAGCGAAGCACATGTGTGAGTACGTAGTCAGACCAACGCAATCCTGCACTTCTTTTTTTGCTGGGACTACCCTTCATGCTTCGTTCTTAGTGTTTCATTTTATGCTTTGAAGCATGTATTGTTGGATTTGGATGTAAATTTCTATTTTCTGCTATGAAGCATGCATGGTTGGACATGGAAATGAAAGTTGAAGCATGAAAAGTATATAGTACCAAAATATTTTTCACCGTAGTCCAAGGAGTGAAGCACACATATATGTATTAGGAACATATTGTGTATGAGTTTGAAGCATGACATATCTTATACTGATGCATGCACATACGTAAGTATTAGGAAATATACTGTGTGTGTTGGAAGCACATCGCATATAATATTGAAGCACTTAAGCCAATGGATGGCATGCTCTCCTGACATGTTCGCCATTGCGGTAGAACCGAGGATCTCTATTGAGGTGTCCTTTATTGATTTAGGGCAACTAGCGTTCCGGAGACCGTTTGGCCGCCGGAGAATGCCGATTGGCAAGACTTGCTTATCTGCATCGCACTGCACGAGCCGGATCTGGACATTGGAGATGACCACACCAGGTGGCGGCTAGAGCCATCTGGTCAATTCTTCACTAAATCACTATACCAGGTTATCGCCTCCTCCCCGGGACCCGAGGCTCTCACCGCCATCTGGGAGATCCGGCTCCTCTTGAAGACGTGTGGCAATGGATCCGCGGCCGCCTCCCTTCCGACGTGGAGGTACTGAAGCGCAACGGCCCTGGTGACGGGCTATGCCCGCTCTGCGGGCCTAAAGAGGATTCGAACCATATCTTCTTCAACTGCTTGTCCGCTGGAGCTATTTCCGCGAAATAGTGGGTGGAAGCTGGGACCACAACAACTTCCCCGCTCTCTTCGCCGAACTCCAGGCATTACCACCCACGTCCCGCCACATTAGGTGGCTGACCATCGGAGTGCTAGCCTGGACGTTGTGGGCTGTTAGGAATAAGCTTGTGATTCAGCGTATACCTCTTCACCGCGCTACTGACGCTTTGTTCAAATGGTCTGGTTACTTGCAGCTTTGGCGGCCGCTTAGCCGCCCCAGGGAGAGAGACGCCATCAACTCCATCATCATCCAGCTTCACGCGATGGCTCTCCGGATGGCTCCGCCGCTTCCCCCACCACCACTGGAACCAGATTAGATCTTCCCAGCCCCGTCGCCACCGCGTGTGTATGTGCGTGCTTGTTGTGCTTGTGTGTTGGGCTTGTTGTGTTGTGCCCACAGCTGAACCCTTTTGGTGTTTGTGTGGTTGTCTGTTAGACCTTCCCTGCGGTGGCGGTGTGTGCGTGTGTGTGTGTGTTATTCTGTTGGTACTTTGTTGACCTTGTGCTCGGTGGTTGCTTTATTTATAAAGCGGGGCAAAAGCCTTTTTCGGTAAGCCAATGGAAGCACACATGTATGCACTAGGTAGCTTGGTGTGCAAAATACCGAAGCTTTCCATCTACGCTAATGAAGCACTTATGTTACATGCATTCAGAAACCATTTGGGAAGATAGTATTCGAGGAGTGTTGCTGATATTATTGAAGCGGCTCTGCAGGGGGATGTGTGATGGTGACGCAGGATCAGCAACGAAATCCCTGTTGCAACCATCATCCCCAACATCGTTGATGTTCCGATCTTCCCATGGTGAAGGGCACCACAATTGCCTACGTGGCGATGGTGTTGCGGAACGTGGTATGTGGTGTTGGAGGTGGATCACTGGAGAACGTAAAGGAGGCACAATCGTTGGCACTATAGCTGCATCGAGGAGGAATGAAGGGGGTCAAATCTAGGCGACATGGTGGTGAGGTGCATTGCAACGAGATGCAATGGACTGAATCTGAGGTATATTGTTGGAGAGAACTCATGTGGCGCAGGTGGACGGCGAGAATGGCGATGAGGTGGATTGCAATCCAAAGAGAGATGAACATGATTGAGAATTAGTTCAAGGAGAGAAACGGACGAGAGGAGTTGGCAGGATTAGGCAAACGTGACTACATGAAAAACAGGAGTTAGAACAAGGTGAGGGATTTCGCTCGGATATCTCGGCCGTTGGATTAAAGTCGAGCTAACAGTGAACGAGAGGTCTGGTGAATAGCTCCTGTCAGACTATGGATAGGAAGGGTTTTCCTACTTTTATAGGCTGAAATTAAAATTTCAAAAGCAAAACTAAACGAGTAGTTCATGACTCGGCTCGAATCAAGCCGAACTCGATGACTAACGAGTCGAGCCGAATAACACGAGATCATTTATATTTTCCTTAAGAACAACTTACATCAGCTAATGGAAATTACATGAAATGTTTATGTCGGCCGGCGGCTGGCCGTACCATATATGCCGCACAATGCACTCTTTGCAAGATGGTGGACATCAACATTTGATCTTCTTTCTTCATATTGAAAAATCACGGATTCGAAGCGTCTCATCATTTGCTTGATTTCAGGAACCACGTGACCGAAGATTTCCATGCTTCGAGTATTTAACAAAAAACTACCACAATTTGTGAAACCGTGCTTACAAACTACCACTTTACGGATTTGTGCGAAAAACTACCATTTTCTTATTAATCCTTAACTAAAAACTACCATGTCTGAAAAGTGTCCGATTTGGCTCTTTTAAACGCGTTTCTGACTAGTTGGGCCCACATATAAGCGGGCTTGCAATCAGGTCCCTAGTTTTTTTAAAGCAATACAGTCCTCCTTCTCCTCCTCGTCGCCGGCCTCCTCCTTCCGCGGCCGTTTGCCGCCGGCGGACGGGAACGGCTGCTGCTGCGGCGAGTCCTCGTCGTTGTCGAGGCCCGGCGGCGGGTGGTCGTAGAGGAGCACGTCGGGGGCCTTGCTGTCGCCGCCGGTGACCCCGGCGGGTTCGAGCAGTGCTGCAGCCTCGTCGTCGCCTGCCGCCAGGCCGCACGGAAGCATGCCCGCCCCTTGCATGGAGACGAGCTGCCAGCCGAAGTCGACGCCGGCTATGCCTCCTCTCTCCTCCGTAGGTGCGCGCGCTCAGGGCGGTCGCCTGCTGTGCGCTCTGGTGGGAGAGGCTCCGCCTTGCGCACCGCTACCCGACGATCGGCGGCTCCCCAATCTGCCTCGTCGCGCGGCATCTTCCGGCGACCTGCTAGCCAAGGCGGAGGCGGGAATGAACTCGCCGGCAACAGGGACTTGATTGCTTTTTTCCATGTTTTTGCAGGGACCTGATTGTGTTTTTATTTTTTTCTTAATCGAGTTTAGTTTTTAGTCAAAGATTAATGAAAAATGGTAGTTTTTCGCATAAATTTATAAAAGTGATAGTTTGTAGACATGAATTCCATAAATTATGGTAGTTTTTTGTTAAATACTCTCATACTTCCTTTATTCATCACTCTAACCACTTCATCACAGTTAGAGGTTAGGACGAATCTCCTCACTCCCAGGTCGGCGGCCAGTGTTGGCCCTTCTCGACACGCACAAGCCTTGAGTGTGGCCGGATGAGCACTCCCTTCATGAGCGTCCATTGAAGCTTCAAGGAACGCCTCATTGCCATCCCGAATTACTGCCGCTGGTGAGTTTGAATGCTTGGTCTTGGGCAACGCCGCGTCAACATCTATCTTTAGAGCATCTTCAACGGTCGCACAAAAATTTCGCGCCCAATAAACGTTATAGCGCGCCATTGTATCACTTTTAAAGCGCCGGGACCAACTTTGCTTTAGCAGGTGCCCAAAAATACGTGTCCAAAAAGCAGACAGTGCAAATTGTGAAGCGCGCGCAATCCGGCGCTCCAAATATGCTACGCGCAATAGCGTTTTTCAGCGCGCGCCCAAAAACTTTTAGCGCTACAGCTTCTGCCGGAGCCGTCCGGCGCACAAAAAACAAACTTTTAGTGCGCGGAGCTCTTTTTAGGCGCCTGTTGGAGATGCTCTTAGACTGTCTGTCGGGAGCGACGTCCATCTCATAAACTTCCACCAAAAAATTGTGCACAAAAGCATGTGTGGAGAGGGGGCTCTCATAAACTTCCTTATGTATTGCCTTTCTGTCAAATTGCCCATTTTGTCTTTTTTTTTTGTTTTTGAGGGGAACGTTGCTAATTCATTTAGCTCTCTAAACCTCCATCAGAGGCTAAGTCCGAGCTTACAAAATCCGGCGCCACATGACGTCATACATAACATAACGATCTACAACAACCTTCCCTAGCAAGTCTATGCGCGACTTTGTTTGCGGAACGCCGGACCCATCTGACTTTGCATTCTTGAAATTGAGTTAACAGTTCCTTTATATCTTGGACAATCTGCCCGCTTGCCGATAGGTCTTTCTGCAAGTTATTAATCTTCCCTACCGAAGACAGTGAGTCCATCTCGACCACCACCTTCTGAGCTTCATGTTCTTGAGCCAGTCAAACCCCTTGCCGACACGCCAATAGCTCTGCAAGTTCTGGATCTGCAGCAACCGGAAAAAATGGCACGTTCCTGCCACGAACACGGCATGGTGGTCCCTGAGGACCGCTCCACCTCCTCCCGGTCCATCCTCCTTTGCAATCGCTCCGTCCATGTTCACCTTCACCCAGCCATCGTCGGGTTTCTCCCACACTTCTCTCTCCCTCTCTCTCACACACACACAACACGTAGACCAACTGCAGAGAAGTGCGGAAAAACCTCACCAAGAAAAGAGCACTCCAAAATCAAAGGCGTGCGCACGGAGAGCTCTGCTCCATCCAAACAACAAGAAAATAAGAAAATACTCAGTGGAGCCACCCGAATCGTTGGTCAAGCACAGAAGAACAGATCAATCACCCAAAGAACTTCACACACGAGTCACCTCTGAAGTACCCGAATCAAAACAGAAAGAAAAAGTGTAAAACAAAATGTAGACCTTTCCTCCTCCCTCACGGTGAAAACAAAAGAGCTTCTACTCTTCCCGCTTTGGCTGCTATCCATGATCCTCTTCCCAGGTACGTACTAAATTTTGGAAGTGAAACAAGACAAAGATCACTAGAACAAAGACTTTGTGAAGTTACGGTCCAGTGGTCCATGTTACATTTTCCCTCCAAATCCATATACTTCAATTGCATTGTCACCAATCTTTTGAGCAGTGCAATTCATGGCAGAAAATCCGCCCACGAAATCATATATTTAATGAACAATCGAACAACATGACTTCCACACATCGTTGGTTACTTTGGAATACAAAGCGGGGGGAAACCCTTTTTCGGTAAAGTGCATTTGACACTTAAATTATATTTTGTTGTGATGACAATATGGTTAGTGGAACTAATATCGGTTACAAAAGTTTATCTCAGGATATTGGTTTCATATTGCGTTTGATGGAGATGTGCGACCTCCAATTCAAAAAGATCAAAGGCGTGGTCTACTGGCGATTCAAAGGTTTATTTTTTGATTCGATTCGAGTCGTAAGAAAGACCGCACTATAAAGAGGGGTATCTGAGGAAGTGTGTCGTGTGGGAATGCTATTGCCAAAACCTATACACCTAGACTACCTACTCCTATCACCTTTCTATGCATTGTGTGTTGTCGGTACCCAGAAAGCTTGCAACAGAATGTTGCTGGATACCCGTGTGCACGAGGTCTTTTGACCCCGTGCGCA
This sequence comes from Triticum dicoccoides, assembly GCF_002162155.2. Classification (NCBI taxonomy): domain Eukaryota; kingdom Viridiplantae; phylum Streptophyta; class Magnoliopsida; order Poales; family Poaceae; genus Triticum; species Triticum dicoccoides. Next base: position 438,326,912 of record NC_041385.1, read on the forward strand.
CGGGGTAGTCAGAAACCCCCACACGGGGTCATTAGAGTCTAGGTGTTCGATAGTCTCTCCCCCTCCTTTTCTTTGGGAAACCCAACACACAGACCAACTGCAGAGAAGTGCAAAAAACCACACCAAGAAAAGAGCTCTCCAAAATCAAAGGCATGCGCACGGAGAGCTCTGCTCCATCCAAACAAGAACAAAATACTCAGTGGAGCCACCCAAATCGTTGGTCGACCATGGAAGAACAGATCAATCACCCAAAGAACTTCCCACACGAATCACCTCTGAAGTACGCAAATCAAAACAGAAAGAAAAAGTGAAAAACAAAATGTAGACCTTTCCTCCTCCCTCACGGTAAAAACAAAAGAGCTTCTGCTCTTCCCGCTCTGGCTGCTGTGCATGATCCTCTTCCCAGGTACGTACTAAATTTTGGAAGTGAAACAAGACAAAGATCACTAGAACAAAGACTTTGTGAAGTTACGGTCTAGTGCTCCATGTTACATTTTCCCTCCAAATCCATATACTTCGATTGCATTGCCACCAATCTTTTGAGCAGTGCAATTCATGGCAGAAAATCCGCCCACGAAATCATATATTTAATGAACAATCGAACAACATGACTTCCACACATCGTTGGTTGCTTTGGAATACAAAGCGGGGGAACCCTTTTTCGGTAAAGTGCATTTGACACTTAAATTATATTTTGGTGTGATGACAATGTGGTTAGTGGAACTAATATCGGTTGCTAAAGTTTATCTCAGGATATTGGTTTCATATTGCGTTTGATGGAGATGTGCGAACCCCAAATCAAAAAGATCAAAGGTGTAGTCTACCGGCGATTCGAAGGTTTATTTTTGATTCGATTCAAGTCGTAAGAAAGACCGCACTATAAAGAGGGGTATCTGAGGAAGGGTGTCATGTGGTAATGCTATTGCCAAAACCTATACACCTAGACTACCTACTCCTATCACCTTTCTATCCATTTTGTGTTGTCGGTACCCAGAAAGCTTGCAACCGAATGTTGCTGGATACCCGAGTGCACGAGGTCTTTTGACCCCGTGCGCACGGGGTAGTCAGAAACTCTCACACGAGGTCATTAGAGTCTAGGTGTTCGATAGTCTCTCCCCCCTCCTTTTCTTTGGGAAACCCAACACGTAGACCAATTGCAGAGAAGTGCGAAAAAACCTCACCAAGAAAAGAGCTCTCCAAAATCAAAGGCATGCGCACGGAGAGCTCCGCTCCATCCAAACAAGAAGAAAATACTCAGTGGAGCCACCCGAATCTTTGGCCGACCACGGAAGAACAGATGAATCACCCAAAGAACTTCACACACGAGTCACCTCTGAAGTACCCAAATCAAAAAAGAAAGAAAAAGTGAGAAACAAAATGTAGACCTTTCCTCCTCCCTCACGGTGAAAACAAAAGAGCTTCTGCTCTTCCCGCTCTGGCTGCTGTCCATGATCCTCTTCCTAGGTACGTACTAAATTTTGGAAGTGGAACAAGACAAAGATCACTAGAACAAAGACTTTGTGAAGTTACGGTCCAGTGGTCCATGTTACATTTTCCCTCCAAATCCATATACTTCGATTGCATTGCCACCAATATTTTGAGCAGTGCAATTCATGGAAGAAAATCTGCCCACGAAATCATATATTTAATGAACAATCGAACAACATGACTTCCACACATCGTTGGTTGCTTTGGAATACAAAGCGGGGGGAAACCCTTTTTAGGTAAAGTGCATTTGACACTTACATTATATTTTTGTGTGATGACAATGTGGTTAGTGGAACTATTATCGGTTGCTAAAGTTTATCTCGGGATATTGGTTTCATATTGCGTTTGATGGCGATGTGCGACCCCCAATTCAAAAAGATCAAAGGCGTGGTCTACCGGCGATTCGAAGGTTTATTTTTTGATTCGCTCGTAAGAAAGACCGCACTATAAGAGGGGTATCTGAGGAAGTGTGTCGTGTGGGAATGCTATTGCCAAAACATATACACCTAGACTACCAACTCCTATCACCTTTCTATCCATTGTGTGTTGTCGGTACCCAGAAAGCTTGCAACGGAATGTTGCTGGATACCCGTGTGCACGAGCTCTTTTGACCCCACGCGCACGGGGTAGTCAGAAACTCTCACACAGGTTCATTAGAGTCTAGGTGTTCGATAGTCTCTCCCCACTCCTTTTCTTTGGGAAACCCAACACCCAAACCAACTGCAGAGAAGTGCGAAAAAACCTCACCAAGAAAAGAGCTCTCCAAAATCAAAGGCATGCACACGGAGAGCTCTGCTCCATCCAAACAAGAAGAAAATACTCGGTGGAGCCACCCAAATTGTTGGTCGACCACGGAAGAACAGATCAATCACCCAAAGAACTTCACACACGAATCACCTCTGAAGTACGCGAATTAAAACAGAAAGAAAAAGTGAAAAAGAAAATGTAGACCTTTCCTCCTCCCTCACGGTGAAAACAGAAGAGCTTCTGCTCTACCCGCTCTGGCTGCTGTCCATGATCCTCTTCCCAGGTACATACTAAATTTTGGAAGTGAAACAAGAAAAAAGATCACTAGAACAAAGACTTTGTGAAGTTACGGTCCAGTGGTCCATGTTACATTTTCCCTCCAAATCCATATACTTTGATTGCATTGCCACAAATCTTCTGAGCAGTGCAATTCATGGCAGAAAATCCGCCAACAAAATCATATATTTAATGAACAATCGAACAACATGACTTCCACACATCATTGGTTGCCTTGGAATACAAAGCGGGGGGAAACCCTTTTTCGGTTAAGTGCATTTGACACTTACATTATATTTTTGTGTGATGACAATGTGGTTAGTGGAACTAATATCGGTTCCTAAAGTTTATCTCAGGATATTGGTTTCGTATTGAGTTTGATGGAGATGTGCGACCCCCAATTCAAAAAGATCAAATGTGTGGTCTACCGGCGATTCGAAGGTTTATTTTTTGATTCGATTTGAGTCGTAAGAAAGACCGCACTATAAAGAACGGTATCTGAGGAAGTGTGTCGTGTGGGAATGCTATTGCCAAAACCTATACACCTAGACTACCTACTCCTATCACCTTTCTATCCATTGTGTGTTGTCGGTAGCCAGAAAGCTTGCAACAGAATGTTGTTGGATACCCGTGTGCACGAGGTCCTTTGACCCCGTGCGCACGGGGTAGTCAGAAACTCTCTCACGGGGTCATTAGAGTCTATGTGTTCGATAGTCTCCTCCCCTCCTTTTCTTTGGGAAACCCAACACGCAGACAAACTGCAGAGAAGTGCGAAAAAACCTCACCAAGAAAAGAGCTCTCCAAAATCAAAGGCATGCGCACGGAGAGCTATGCTCCATCCAAACAAGAAGAAAATACTCAGTGGAGCCACCCGAATCGTTGGTCGACCACGGAAGAACAGATCAATCACCCAAAGAACTTCACACACGAATCACCTATGAAGTACCCGAATCAAAACAGAAAGAAAAAGTGAAAAACAAAATGTAGACCTTTCCTCCTCCCTCACGGTGAAAACAAAAGAGCTTCTGCTCTTCCCGCTCTGGCTGCTGTCCATGATCCTCTTCCCATGTACGTACTAAATTTTGGAAGTGAAACAAGACAAAGATCACTAGAACAAAGACTTTGTGAAGTTACGGTCCAGTGGTCCATGTTACATTTTCCCTCCAAATCCATATACTTCGATTGCATTGCCACCAATCTTTTGAGCAGTGCAATTCATGGCAGAAAATCCGCCCACGAAATCATATATTTAATGAACAATCGAACAACATGACTTCCACACATCGTTGGTTGCTTTGGAATACAAAGGGGGGGGGGAACCCTTTTTCGGTAAAGTGCATTTGACACTTACATTATATTTTTGTGTGATGACAGTGTGTTTAGTGGAACTAATATCGGTTGCTAAAGTTTATCTCAGGATATTGGTTTCATATTGCGTTTGATGGCGATGTGCGACCCCCAATTCAAAAAGAGCAAAGGCGTGCTCTACCGGCGATTCGAAGGTTTATTTTTTGATTCGCTCGTAAGAAAGACCGCACTATAAGAGGGGTATCTGAGGAAGTGTGTCGTGTGGGAATGCTATTGCCAAAACATATACACCTAGACTACCTACTCCTATCACCTTTCTATCCATTGTGTGTTGTCGGTACCCAGAAAGCTTGCAACGGAATGTTGCTGGATACCCGTGTGCACGAGCTCTTTTGACCCCGTGCGCACGGGGTAGTCAGAAACTCTCACACGGGGTCATTATAGTCTAGGTGTTCGATAGTCCCTCCCCCCTCCTTTTCTTTGGGAAACCCAACACACAGACCAACTGCAGAGAAGTGCAATAAAACCTCACCAAGAAAAGAGCTCTACAAAATCAAAGGCATGCGCACGGAGAGCTCTGCTCCATCCAAACAAGAAGAAAATACTCAGTGGAGCCACCCAAATCGTTGGTCGACCACGGAAGAACAGATCAATCACCCAAAGAACTTCACACACGAATCACCTCTGAAGTACCCGAATCAAAACAGAAAGAAAAAGTGAAAAACAAAATGTAGACCTTTCCTCCTCCCTCACGGTGAAAACAAAAGAGCTTCTGCTCTTCCCGCACTGGCTGCTGTCCATGATCCTATTCCCAGGTACGTACTAAATTTTGGAAGTGAAACAAGACAAAGATCACTTGAACAAACACTTTGTGAAGTTATGGTCCAGTGGTCCATGTTACATTTTCCCTCCAAATCCATATACTTCGATTGCATTGCCACCAATCTTTTGAGCAGTGCAATTCATGGCAGAAAATCGGCCCACGAAATCATATATTTAATGAACAATCGAACAACATGACTTCCACACATCGTTGGTTGCTTTGGAATACAAAGCGTGGGGAAACCCTTTTTCGGTAAAGTGCATTTGACACTTAAATTATATTTTGGTGTGATGACAATGTGGTTAGTGGAACTAGTATCGGTTGCTAAAGTTTATCTCAGGATAATGGTTTCATATTGCGTTTGATGGAGATGTGCGACCCCCAATTCAAAAAGATTAAAGGCGTGGTCTACCGGCGATTCGAAGGTTTATTTTTTGATTCGATTTGAGTCGTAAGAAAGACCGCACTATAAAGAGGGGTATCTGAGGAAGTGTGTCATGTGGGAATGCTATTGCCAAAACCTATATACCTAGACTACCTACTCCTATCACCTTTCTATCCATTGTGTGTTGTCGGTACCCAGAAAGCTTGCAACAGAATGTTGTTGGATACCCGTGTGCATGAGGTCTTTTGACCCCGTGGGCACGGGGTAGTCAGAAACTCTCTCACGGGGTCATTAGAGTCTAGGTGTTCGATAGTCTCTCCCCCTCCTTTTCTTTGGGAAATCCAACACGCAGACCAACTGCAGAGAAGTGCGAAAAAACCTCACCAAGAAAAGAGCTCTCCAATATCAAAGGCATGCGCACGGAGAGCTCTGCTCCATCCAAACAAGAAGAAAATACTCAGTGGATCCACCCGAATCGTTGGTCGACCACGAAAGAACAGATAAATAACCCAAAGAACTTCACACACGAATCACCTCTAAAGTACCCGAATCCAAACAGAAAGAAAAGGTGAAAAACAAAATGTAGACCTTTCCTCCTCCCTCACGGTGAAAACAAAAGAGCTTCTGCTCTTCCCGCTGTGGCTGCTGTCCATGATCCTCTTCCCAGGTACGTACTAAAATTTGGAAGCGAAACAAGACAAAGATCACTAGAACAAAGACTTTGTGAAGTTACGGTCCAGTGGTCCATGTTACATTTTCCCTCCAAATCCATATACATCGGTTGCATTGCCAACAATCTTTTGAGCAGTGCAATTCATGGCAGAAAATCCGCCCACGAAATCATATATTTAATGACAATCGAGCAACATGACTTCCACACATCGTTGGTTGCTTTGGAATACAAAGCGGGGGGAAACCCTTTTTCGGTAAAGTGCATTTGACACTTACATTATATTTTGGTGTGATGACAATGTGGTTAGTGGAACTAATATCGGTTGCTAAAGTTTATCTCAGGATATTGGTTTCATATAGCGTTTGATGGAGATGTGCGACCCCCAATTCAAAAAGATCAAAGGCGTGGTCTACCGGCGATTCGAAGATTTATTTTTTGATTCGATTCGAGTCGTCAGAAAGACCGCACTATAAAGAGGGGTATTTGAGGAAGTGTGTCGTGTGGGAATGCTATTGCCAAAACCTATACACCTAGACTACCTACTCCTATCACCTTTCTATCCATTGTGCGTTGTCGGTACCCAGAAAGCTTGCAACAGAATGTTGCTGGATAGCCGTGTGCACGAGGTCTTTTGACCCAGTGCGCATGGGGTAGTCAGAAACTCTCACAAGGGGTCATTAGAGTCAGGGTGTTCGATAGTCCCTCCCCCTCCTTTTCTATGGGAAACCGAACACTCAGACCAACTGCAGAGAAGTGCAATAAAACCTCACCAAGAAAAGAGCTCTCCAAAATCAAAGGCATCCGCACGGAGAGCTATGCTCCATCCAAACAAGAAGAAAATACTCAGTGGAGCCACCCAAATCGTTGGTCGACCACGGAAGAACAGATCAATCACCCAGAGAACTTCACACACGAATCATCTCTGAAGTACCCGAATCAAAACAGAAAGAAAAAGTGAAAAACAAAATGTAGACCTTTCCTCCTCCCTCACGGTGAAAACAAAAGATCTTCTGCTCTTCCCACACTGGCTGCTGTCCATGATCCTCTTCCCAGGTATGTACTAAATTTTGGAAGTGAAACAAGACAAAGATCACTAGAACAAAGACTTTGTGAAGTTACGGTCCAGTGGTCCATGTTACATTTCCCTCCAAATCCATATACTTTGATTGCATTGCCACCAATCTTTTGAGCAGTGCAATTCATGGCAGAAAATCCGCCCACGAAATCATATATTTAATGAACAATCGAACAACATGACTTCCACACATCGTTGGTTGCTTTGGAATACAAACGGGGGGAAACCCTTTTTCGGTAAAGTGCATTTGACACTTACATTATATTTTGGTGTGATGACAATGTGGTTAGTGGAACTAATATCGGTTGCTAAAGTTTCTCTCAGGATATTGGTTTCATATTGCGTTTGATGGCGATGTGCGGCCCCCAATTCAAAAAGATCAAAGGCGTGGTCTACGGGTGATTCGAAGGTTTATTTTTTGATTCGCTCGTAAGAAAGACCGCACTATAAGAGGGGTATCTGAGGAAGTGTTGTTGGAGAACGTAGTAATTTCAAAAAGATTCCTACGCACACGCAAGATCATGGTGATGGCATAGCAACGAGAGGGGAGAGTGTTCGTCCACGTACCCTCGTAGACCATAAGCGGAAGCGTTATGACAACGCGGTTGATGTAGTCGTACGTCTTCATGATCCGACCGATCCAAGCACCGAACGTACGGCACCTCCGAGTTCAGCACACGTTCAGCTCGATGACGATCCCCGGGCTCCGATCCAGCAAAGCTTCGGGGATGAGTTCCGTCAGCACGACGGCGTGGTGACGATGAGTATGCTCTACCGGCGCAGGGCTTCACCTAAACTCCGCGACGATATGACCAAGGTGGAATATGGTGGAGGGGGCACCGCACACGGCTAAGGAACGATCCGTAGATCAACTTTTTGTGTTCTGGGGTGCCCCCTTCCCCCGTATATAAAGGAGGGAGGGGGAGGTGTGGCCGGCCCCCTTGGGGTGCGCCTGGAGGAGTCCTACTCCCACCGGGAGTAGGACTCCCCCCTCTTGCCTTGGTGGAGAAGGAAAAGGGGGAAGGGGAAAAAAGGAAATGGGGGCTCCGCCCCCCCCCCCTTCCTTGTCCTATTCGGACAAGGGGGGAGGGGGCGCGCGGCCTGCCCTGGCCTGCCTTCCTCTTCTCCCTCATGGCCCACTAAGGCCCATTAACCCCCGGGAGGGTTCCGGTAACCCCCCGGCGTTCCGGTAAAATCCCAATTTCACCCGGAACCTTTCCGATGTCCAAACATAGGCTTCCAATATATCAATCTTTATGTCTCGACCATTTCGAGACTCCTCATCATGTCCGTGATCACATCCGGGACTCCGAACAAACTTCGGTACATCAAAACTTATAAACTCATAATAAAACTATCATCGTAACGTTAAGCGTGCGGACCCTACGGGTTCGAGAACTATGTAGACATGACCTAGAACTATTCTCGGTCAATAACCAATAGCGGGACCTGGATGCCCATATTGGTTCCTACATATTCTAAGAAGATCTTTATCGGTCAAACCGCATAACAACATACATTGTTCCCTTTGTCATCGGTATGTTACTTGCCCGAGATTTGATCGTCGGTATCCAATACCTAGTTCAATCTCGCTACCGGCAAGTCTCCTTACTCGTTCCGTAATACATCATCTCGCAACTAACTCATTAGTTGCATTGCTTGCAAGGCTTAAGTGATGTGTATTACCGAGAGGGCCTAGAGATACCTCTCTGACAATCGGAGTGACAAAACCTAATCTCGATTTATGCCAACCCAACATGTACCTTCGGAAACACCTGTAGAGCACCTTTATAATCACCCAGTTAGGTTGTGACGTTTGGTAGCACACAAAGTATTCTTCCGGTAAACGGGAGTTGCACAATCTCATAGTTGCAGGAACTTTGTATAAGTCATGAAGAAAGCAATAGCAATATACTAAACGATCAAGTGCTAGGCTAACAGAATGGGTCATGTCAATCACATCATTATCCTAATGATGTGATCCCATTAATCAAATGGCAACACATGTCTATGGTTAGGAAACATAACCATCTTTGATTAATGAGCTAGTCAAGTAGAGGCATACTAGTGACTATATGTTTGTCTATGTATTCACACATGTATCATGTTTCCGGTTAATACAATTCTAGCATGAATAATAAACATTTATCATGATATGAGGAAATAAATAATAACTTTATTATTACCTCTAGGGCATATTTCCTTCAGTCTCCCACTTGCACTAGAGTCAATAATCTAGATTACATAGTAATGATTCTAACACCCATGGAGTCTTGGTGCTGATCATGTTTTGCTCGTGAGAGAGGCTTAGTCAATGGGTCTGCAACATTCAGATCCGTATGTATCTTGAAAATCTCTATGTCTCCCACTTGGACTTGGTCCTGAATGGAATTGAAGCGTCTCTTGATGTGCTTGGTTCTCTTGTGAAATCTGGATTCCTTTGCCAAGGCAATTGCACCAGTATTGTCACAGAAGATCTTCATTGGTCCCTATGCACTAGGTATGACACCTAGATCGGAAATGAACTCCTTCATCCAGACTCCTTTATTTGCTGCTTCCGAAGCAGCTATGTACTCTGCTTCACATGTAGATCCCGCTACGACGCTTTGTTCAGAACTGCACCAACTTACAGCTCCACCGTTTAATAAAAACACGTATCTGGTTTGCGATTTAGAATCGTCCGGATCAGTGTCAAAGCTTGCATCGACGTAACCGTTTACGACTAGCTCTTTGTCACCTCCATATACGAGAAACATATCCTTAGTCCTTTTCAGGTATTTCAGGATGTTCTTGACCGCTGTCCAGTGATCCACTCCTAGATTACTTTGGTACCTTCCTGCAAAGCTTATTGCTAAGCATATGTCAGGTCTGGTACACAGCATTGCATACATGATAGAGCCTATGGCTGAAGCATAGGGAACATTTTTCATTTTCTCTCTATCTTCTTATGTGGTCGGGCATTGAGTTTGAGTCAACTTCACACCTAGTAGCACAGGCAAGAATCCTTTCTTTGCCTGATCCATTTTGAACTTTTTCAAAATTTTGTCAAGGTATGTGCTTTGTGAAAGTCCTATTAAGCGTCTTGATCTATCTCTATAGATCTTGATGCCCAATATGTAAGCAGCTTCACCAAGGTCTTTCATCAAAAAACTTTTATTCAAGTATCCTTTTATGCTATCCAGAAATTCTATATCATTCCCAATTAATAATATGTCATCTACATATAAAATTAGAAATGCTACAGAGCTCCCACTCACTTTCTTGTAAATACAGGCTTCTCCAAAAGTCTGTATAAAACCATATGCTTTGATCACACTATCAAAGCGTTTATTCCAACTCCGAGATGCTTGCACCAGTCCATAAATGGAATGCTGGAGCTTGCACACTTTGTCAGCACCTTTTGGATCTACAAAACCTTCCGGGTGCATAATATATAACTCTTCTTCTAGAAATCCATTCAAGAATGCAGTCTTGACATCCATTTGCCAAATTTCATAATCATGAAATGCAGCAATAGCTAACATGATTCGGACGGACTTAAGCATCGCTACGGGTGAGAAAGTCTCATCGTAGTCAACCCCTTGAACTTGTCGAAAATGTTTTGCAACAAGTCGAGCTTTATAGACAGTTATATTACCATCAGCGTCAGTCTTCTTCTTAAAGATCCATTTATTCTCAATGGCTTGCCGATCATCGGGCAAGTCAACCAAAGTCCATACTTTGTTTTCATACATGGATCCCATCTCAGATTTCATGGCTTCTAGCCATTTTGCGGAATCTGGGCTCATCATCGCTTCCTCATAGTTCGTAGGTTCATCATGGTCAAGTAACATGACTTCCAGAATAGGATTACCGTACCACTCTGGTGCGGATCTTACTCTGGTAGACCTACGAGGTTCAGTAGAAACTTGATCTGAAGTTTCATGATCATTATCATTAGCTTCCTCACTAATTGGTGTAGTTGTCACAGGAACCGGTTCTCATGATGAACTACTTTCCAATAAGGGAGTGATACATGTTGGGGAACGTAGTAATTTCAAAAAAATTCCTACGTACACGCAAGATCATGGTGATGGCATAGCAACGAGAGGGGAGAGTATCCGTCGACGTACCCTCGTAGACCGTAAGCGGAAGCGTTATGACAACACGGTTGATGTAGTCGTACGTCTTCACGATCCGACCGATCCAAGCACCGAACGTACGGCACCTCCGAGTTCAGCACACGTTCAGCTCGATGACGATCCCCGGGCTCCGATCCAGCAAAGCTTCGGGGATGAGTTCCGTCAGCACGACGGTGTGGTGACGATGATGATGCTCCACCGGCGCAGGGCTTTGCCTAAACTCTGCGACGATATGACCGAGGTGGAATATGGTGGAGGGGGGCACCACACACGGCTAAGGAACGATCCGTAGATCAACTTGTGTGTTATGGGGTGCCCCCCTGCCCCCGTATATAAAGGAGGGAGGGGGAGGTGCGGCCGGCCCCAAGGGGTGCGCCTGGAGGAGTCCTACTCCCACCTCTTGTCGTGTTGGAGAAGGAAAGGGGGGAGGGGAAAGAGGAAGGGGGCGCCGCCCCCCTCTCCTTGTCCTATTCGGACTAGGGGGGAGGGGGCGCGCGGCCTACCCTGGCCGGCCCTCCTCTTCTCCCTCATGGCCCACTAAGGCCCATTATCCCCCGGGAGGGTTCCGGTAACCCCCCGGTGTTCCGGTAAAATCCCGATTTCACCCGGAACCATTCCGATATCCAAATATAGGCTTCCAATATATCAATCTTTATGTCTTGACCATTTCGAGACTCCTTGTCATGTCCGTGATCACATCCGGGACTCCGAACAAACTTCGGTACATCAAAACTTATAAACTCATAATAAAACTGTCATCGTAACGTTAAGCATGCGGACCCTACGGGTTCGAGAACTATGTAGACATGACCTAGAACCATTCTCGGTCAATAACCAATAGCGGGACCTGGATGCCCATATTGGTTCCTACATATTCTACGAAGATCTTTATCGGTCAAACCGCATAACAACATACGTTGTTCCCTTTGTCATCGGTATGTTACTTGCCCGAGATTTGATCGTCGGTATCCAATACCTAGTTCAATCTCGTTACCAGCAAGTCTCTTTACTCGTTTCGTAATGCATCATCCCGTAACCAACTCATTTGGTCACATTGCTTGCAAGGCTTATAATGATGTGCATTACCGAGAGGGCCCAGAGATACCTCTCCGACAATCGGAGTGACAAAACCTAATCTTGAAATACGCCAACTCAACATGTACCTTCGGAGACACCTATAGTACTCCTTTATAATCACCTAGTTACGTTGTGACGTTTGGTAGTACCCAAAGTGTTCCTCCGGTAAACGGGAGTTGCATAATTCTCATAGTTATAGGAACATGTATAAGTCATGAAGAAAGCAATAGCAGTATACTAAACATTCAAGTGCTAGGCTAACGGAATGGGTCATGTCAATCACATCATTCTTCTAATGATGTGATCCCATTAATCAAATGACAACACATGCCTATGGTTAGGAAACATAACCATCTTTGATTAATGAGCTAGTCAAGTAGAGGCATACTAGTGACTATATGTTTGTCTATGTATTCACACATATATCATGTTTCCGGTTAATACAATTCTAGCATGAATAATAAACATTTATCATGATATGAGGAAATAAATAATAACTTTATTATTGCCTCTAGGGCATATTTCCTTCAGTCTCCCACTTGCACTAGAGTCAATAATCTAGATTACATAGTAATGATTCTAACACCCATGGAGTCTTGGTGTTGATCATGTTTTGCTCGTGAGAGAGGCTTAGTCAACGGGTCTGCAACATTCAGATCCGTATGTATTTTGCAAATCTCTATGTCTCCCACTTGGACTAGGTCCCGAATGGAATTGAAGCGTCTCTTGATGTGCTTGGTCCTCTTGTGAAATCTGGATTCCTTTGCCAAAGCAATTGCACCAGTATTGTCACAGAAGATCTTCATTGGTCCCGATGCACTAGGTATGACACCTAGATCGGTAATGAACTCCTTCATCCAGACTCCTTCATTTGCCGCTTCAGAAGCAGCTATGTACTCCGCTTCACATGTAGATCCCGCCACGACGCTTTGTTTAGAACTGCACCAACTTACAGCTTCACCGTTTAATAAAAACATGTATCCGGTTTGCGATTTAGAATCGTCCGGATCAGTGTCAAAGCTTGCATCAACGTAACCATTTACGACTAGCTCTTTGTCACCTCCATATACGAGAAACATATCCTTAGTCCTTTTCAGGTATTTCAGGATGTTCTTGACCGCTGTCCAGTGATTCACTCCTGGATTACTTTGGTACCTTCCTGCCAAGCTTATTACTAAGCATACGTCAGGTCTGGTACACAGCATTGCATACATGATAGAGCCTATGGCTGAAGCATAGGGAACATCTTTCATTTTCTCTCTATCTTCTGCTGTGGTCGGGCATTGAGTTTGACTCAACTTCACACCTTGTAGCACAGGCAAGAACCCTTTCTTTGCCTGATCCATTTTGAACTTTTTCAAAATTTTGTCAAGGTATGTGCTTTGTGAAAGTCCTATTAAGCGTCTTGATCTATCTCTATAGATCTTGATGCCCAATATGTAAGCAGCTTCACCGAGGTCTTTCATTGAAAAACTTTTATTCAAGTATCCCTTTATGCTATCCAGAAATTCTATATCATTTCCAATTAATAATATGTCATTTACATATAAAATCAGAAATGCTACAGAGCTCCGACTCACTTTCTTGTAAATACAGGCTTCTCCAAAAGTCTGTATAAAACCATATGCTTTGATCACACTATCAAAGCGTTTATTCCAACTCCGAGATGCTTGCACCAGTCCATAAATGGATCGCTGGAGCTTGCACACTTTGTTAGCACCTTTTGGATCAACAAAACCTTCTGGTTGCATCATATACAACTCTTCTTCCAGAAATCCATTCAAGAATGCAGTTTTGACATCCATTTGCCAAATTTCATAATCATGAAATGCAGCAATAGCTAACATGATTCGGACAGACTTAAGCATCGCTACGGGTGAGAAAGTCTCATCATAGTCAACCCCTTGAACTTGTCGAAAACCTTTCGCAACAAGTCGAGCTTTATAGACAGTTATATTACCATCAGCGTCAGTCTTCTTCTTAAAGATCCATTTATTCTCAATGGCTTGCCGATCATCGGGCAAGTCAACCAAAGTCCATACTTTGTTTTCGTACATGGATCCCATCTCAGATTTCATGGCCTCTAGCCATTTTGCGGAATCTGGGCTCATCATCGCTTCCTCATAGTTCATAGGTTCATCATGGTCAAGTAACATGACTTCCAGAATAGGATTACCGTACCACTCTGGTGCGGATCTTACTCTGGTAGACCTACGAGGTTCAGTAGAAACATGATCTGAAGTTTCATGATCAATATCATCAGCTTCCTCACTAGTTGGTGTAGTTGCCACAGGAACCGGTTCTTGTGATGAACTACTTTCCAACAAGGGAGTAGATATAGTTATCTCATCAAGTTCTACTTTCCTCCCACTCACTTCTTTCGAGAGAAACTCCTTCTCTAGAAAGGATCCGATTTTAGCAACGAAAATCTTGCCCTCAGATCTGTGATAGAAGGTGTACCCAATAGTTTCTTTTGGGTATCCTATGAAGACACATTTCTCCGATTTGGGTTCAAGCTTATCTGGTTGAAGTTTCTTCACATAAGCATCGCAGCCCCAAACTTTAAGAAACGACAACTTTGGTTTCTTGCCAAACCATAGTTCATAAGGTGTTGTCTCAATGGATTTTGATGGTGCCCTATTTAACGTGAATGCGGCCGTCTTTAAAGCATAACCCCAAAACAATAGCGGTAAATCAGTAAGAGACATCATAGATCGCACCATATCTAGTAAAGTACGATTACGACGTTCGGACACACCATTTCGTTGTGGTGTTCCGGGTGGCGTGAGTTGCGAAATTATTCCGCATTGTTTCAAGTGTAGACCAAACTCGTAACTCAAATATTCTCCTCCACGATCAGATCGTAGAAACTTTATTTTCTTGTTATGATGATTTTCCACTTCACTCTGAAATTCTTTGAACTTTTCAAATGTTTCAGACTTGTGTTTCATTAAGTAGATATACCCATATCTGCTCAAATCATCTGTGAAGGTGAGAAAATAACGATACCCGCCGCGAGCCTCAACATTCATTGGACCACAAACATCAATATGTATGATCTCCAACAAATCAGTTGCTCGCTCCATAGTTCCGGAGAACGGCGTTTTAGTCATCTTGCCCATGAGGCACGGTTCGCAAGTACCAAGTGATTCATAATCAAGTGATTCCAAAAGCCCATCAGTATGGAGTTTCTTCATGCGCTTTACACCGATATGACCTAAACAGCAGTGCCACAAATAAGTTGCACAATCATTATCAACTCTGCATCTTTTGGTTTCAACACTATGAATATATGTATCACTACTATCGAGATTCAATAAAAATAGACCACTCTTCAAGGGTGCATGACCATAAAAGATATTACTCATATAAATAGAACAACCATTATTCTCTGATTTAAATGAATAACCGTCTCGCATCAAACAAGATCCAGATATAATGTTCATGCTCAACGCTGGCACCAAATAACAATTATTTAGGTCTAAAACTAATCCCGATGGTAGATGTAGAGGTAGTGTGCCGACCGCGATCACATCGACTTTGGAACCATTTCCCACGTGCATCGTCACCTCGTCCTTAGCCAATCTTTGCTTAATTCGTAGTCCCTGTTTCGAGTTGCAAATATTAGCAACAGAACCAGTATCAAATACCCAGGTGCTACTGCGAGCATTAGTAAGGTACACATCAATAACATGTATATCACATATACCTTTGTTCACTTTGCCATCCTTCTTATCCGCCAAATACTTGGGGCAGTTCCGCTTCCAGTGTCCAGTATGCTTGCAGTAGAAGCACTCAGTTTTAGGCTTAGGTCCAGACTTGGGTTTCTTCTCTTGAGCAGCAACTTGCTTGCTGTTCTTTTTAAAGTTCCCCTTCTTCTTCCCTTTTCCCTTTTTCTTGAAACTGGTGGTCTTGTTAACCATCAACACTTGATGCTCCTTTTTGATTTCTACCTCCGCAGCTTTTAGCATTGCGAAGAGCTCGGGAATAGATTTGTTCATCCCTTGCATATTATAGTTCATCACGAAGCTCTTGTAGCTTGGTGGCAGTGATTGGAGAATTCTGTCAATGACACTATCATCAGGAAGATTAACTCCCAGTTGAATCAAGTGATTATTATACCCAGAAATTTTGAGTATGTGTTCACTGACAGAACTATTCTCCTCCATCTTGCAGCTATAGAACTTATTCGAGACTTCATATCTCTCAATCCGGGTATTTTCTTGAAATATTAACTTCAACTCCTGAAACATCTCATATGCTCCATGACGTTCAAAACATCGTTGAAGACCCGGTTCTAAGCCGTAAAGCATGGCACACTGAACTATCGAGTAGTCATCAGCTTTGCTCTGCCAGACGTTCTTAACGTCGTCAGTTGCATCAGCAGCAGGCCTGGCACCCAGCGGTGCTTCCAGGACGTAACTTTTCTGTGCAGCAATGAGGATAATCCTCAGGTTATGGACCCAGTCCGTGTAATTGCTACCATCATCTTTCAACTTTGCTTTCTCAAGGAACGCATTAAAATTTAACGGAACAACAGCACGAGCCATCTATCTACAAACAAACATAGACAAGCAAAATACTATCAGGTACTAAGTTCATGATAAATTTAAGTTCAATTAATCATATTACTTAAGAACTCCCACTTAGACAGACATCTCTCTAGTCATCTAAGTGATCACGTGATCCAAATCAACTAAACCATGTCCGATCATCATGTGAGATGGAGTAGTTTCAATGGTAAACATCATTATGTTGATCATATCTACTATATGATTCACACTTGACCTTTCGGTCTCCTTGTTCCGAGGCCATATCTGTATATGCTAGGCTCGTCAAGTTTAACCCGAGTATTCCACGTGTGCAACTGTTTTGCACCCGTTGTATTTGAACGTAGAGCCTATCACACCCGATCATCACGTGGTGTCTCAGCACGAAGAACTTTCGCAATGGTGCATACTCAGGGAGAATACTTCTTGATAATTAGTGAGAGATCATCTTAAAATGCTACCGTCAATCAAAGCAAGATAAGATGCATAAAGGATAAACATCACATGCAATCAATATAAGTGATATGATATGGCCACCATCATCTTGTGCTTGTGATCTCCATCTTCGAAGCACCGTCGTGATCACCATCGTCACTGGCGTGACACCTTGATCTCCATCGTAGCATCGTTGTCGTTTACGCCATCTATTGCTTCTACGACTATCGCTACCGCTTAGTGATAAAGTAAAGCAATTACAGGGCGTTTGCATTTCATACAATAAAGCGACAACCATATGGCTCCTGCCAGTTGCCGATAACTTTGGTTACAAAACATGATCATCTCATACAATAAAATATAGCATCACGTCTTGACCATATCACATCACAACATGCCCTGCAAAAACAAGTTAGACGTCCTCTACTTTGTTGTTGCAATTTTTACGTGGCTGCTACGGGCTTAGCAAGAACCGTTCTTACCTACGCGTCAAAACCACAACGATAGTTCGTCAAGTTAGTGATGCTTTAACCTTCGCAAGGACCGGGCATAGCCACACTCGATTCAGCTAAAGTGAGAGAGACAGACACCCGCCAGCCACCTTTAAGCACAAGTGCTCGTAACGGTGAAACCAGTCTCGCGTAAGCGTACGCGTAATGTCGGTCCGGGCCGCTTCATCTCACAATACCGCCGAACCAAAGTATGACATGCTGGTAAGCAGTATGACTTGTATCGCCCACAACTCACTTGTGTTCTACTCGTGCATATAACATCAACGCATAAAACCTAGGCTCGGATGCCACTGTTGGGGAACGTAGTAATTTCAAAAAAATTCCTACGTACACACAAGATCATGGTGATGGCATAGCAACGAGAGGGGAGAGTGTTGTCCATGTACCCTCGTAGACCGTAAGCGGAAGCGTTATGACAACGCGGTTGATGTAGTCGTACGTCTTCACGATCCAACCGATCCAAGTACCGAACGTATGGCACCTCCGAGTTCAGCACACGTTCAGCTCGATGACGATCCCCGGGCTCCGATCCAGCAAAGCTTCGGGGATGAGTTCCGTCAGCACGATGGCGTGGTGACGATGATGATGCTCTACCGGCGCAGGGCTTCACCTAAACTCCGCAATGATATGACCGAGGTGGAATATGGTGGAGGGGGCACCGCACACGGCTAAGGAACGATCCGTAGATCAACTTGTGTGTCATGGGGTGCCCCCCTGCCCCCGTATATAAAGGAGGGAGGGGGAAGGCCGGCCGGCCCTTGTGGGCGCGCCAAAGAGGAGGAGTCCTCCTCCTAGTAGGAGTAGGACTCCCCCTTTCCTACTCCTACTAGGAGGGGGAAGGAAGGGGGGGAGAGGGGAAGGAAAGAGGGGGGCGCCGCCCCCCCTCCTAGTCCAATTCGGACCAGAGGGAGAGGGGGCGCGCGGCCCACCCTGGCCGCCCCTCTCTCTTTCCACCAAGGCCCATGTGGCCCATTATTTCTCCCGAGGGGGTTCCGGTAACCCTCCGGCACTCCGGTTTTCTCCGAAAACGTCCGGAACACTTCCGGTGTCCGAATATAGTCGTCCAATATATCAATCTTTATGTCTCGGCCATTTCGAGACTCCTCGTCTTGTCCGTGATCACATCCGGGACTCCGAACAAACTTCGGTACATCAAAACTTATAAACTCATAATAAAACTGTCATCGTAACGTTAAGCGTGCGGACCCTACGGGTTCGAGAACTATGTAGACATGACCTAGAACTATTCTCGGTCAATAACCATAGCAGAACCTGGATGCCCATATTGGTTCCTACATATTCTACAAAGATCTTTATCGGTCAAACCACATAACAACATACGTTGTTCCCTTTGTCATCGGTATGTTACTTGCCCGAGATTTGATCGTCGGTATCCAATACCTAGTTCAATCTCGTTACCGACAAGTCTCTTTACTCGTTACGTAATGCATCATTCCGTAACCAACTCATTGGTCACATTGCTTGCAAGGCTTATAGTGATGTGCATTACCGAGAGGGCCCAGAGATACCTCTTCGACAATCGGAGTGACAAAACCTAATCTCGAAATACGCCAACTCAACATGTACCTTCGGAGACACCTGCAGTGCTCCTTTATAATCACCCAGTTACGTTGTGACGTTTGGTAGTACCCAAAGTGTTCCTCAAGTAAACGGGAGTTGCATAATCTCATAGTTACAGGAACATGTATAAGTCATGAAGAAAGCAATAGCAATATACTAAACGATCAAGTGCTAGGCTAACAGAATGGGTCATGTCAATCACATCATTCTCCTAATGATGTGATCCCATTAATCAAATGACAACACATGTCTATGGTTAGGAAACATAACCATCTTTGATTAATGAGCTAGTCAAGTAGAGCCATACTAGTGACTATATGTTTGTCTATGTATTCACACATGTATCATGTTTCCGGTTAATACAATTCTAGCATGGATAATAAACATTTATCATGATGTGAGGAAATAAATAATAACTTTATTATTGCCTCTAGGGCATATTTCCTTCAGTCAGAAACTCTCACACGGGGTCATTAGAGTCTAGGTGTTCAATAGTCTCTCCCCTCTCCTTTTCTTTGGGAAACCCAACAAGCAGACCAACTATAGAGAAGTGCAAAAAAACCTCACCAAGAAAAGAGCTCTCCAAAATCAAAGGCATGCGCACGGAGAGCTCTGCTCCATCCAAACAAGAAGAAAATACTCAGTGGAGCCACCCAAATCGCTGGTCGACCACGGAAGAACAGATCAATCACCCAAAGAACTTCACACACGAATCACCTCTGAAGTGCCTGAATCAAAACAGAAAGAAAAAGTGAAAAACAAAATGTAGACCTTTCCTCCTTCCTCACGGTGAAAACAAAAGAGCTTCTGCTCTTCCCGCACTGGCTGCTGTCCATGATCCTCTTCCCAGGTACGTACTAAATTTTGGAAGTGAAACAAGACAAAGATCACTAGAACAAAGACTTTGTGAAGTTACGGTCCAGTGGTCCATGTTACATTTTCCCTCCTAATCCATATACTTCGATTGCATTGCCACCAATCTTTTGAGCAGTGCAATTCATGGCAGAAAATCCGCCCACGAAATCATATATTTAATGAACAATCGAACAACATGACTTCCACACATCGTTGGTTGCTTTGGAATACAAAGCGGGGGGAAACCCTTTTTCGGTAAAGTGCATTTGACACTTAAATTATATTTTGGTGTGATGACAATGTGGTTAGTGGAACTAATATCGGTTGCTAAAGTTTATCTTAGGATAATGGTTTCATATTGCGTTTGATGGAGATGTGCGACCCCCAATTCAAAAAGATCAAAGGCGTGGTCTACCGGCGATTCGAAGGTTTATTTTTTGATTCGATTCGAGTCGTAAGAAAGACCGAACTATAAAGAGGGGTATCTGAGGAAGTGTGTCGTGTGGGAATGCTATTGCCAAAACCTATACACCTAGACTACCTATTCCTATCACCTTTCTATCCATTGTGTGTTGTCGGTACCCAGAAAGCTTGCAACAGAATGTTGTTGGATACCCGTGTGCACGAGGTCTTTTGACCCCATGCGCAGGGGGTAGTCAGAAACTCTTTCACGGGGTCATTAGAGTCTAGGTGTTCGATAGTCTCTCCCCCCTCCTTTTCTTTGGGAAATCCAACACGCAGACCAACTGCAGAGAAGTGCGAAAAAACCTCACCAAGAAATGAGCTCTCCAAAATCAAAGGCATGCGCACGGAGAGCTCTGCTCCATCCAAACAAGAAGAAAATACTCAATGGAGCCACCCGAATCGTTGGTCGACCACGAAAGAACAGATCAATCACCCAAAGAACTTCACACAAGAATCATCTCTGACGTACCCGAATCAAAACAGAAAGAAAAGGTGAAAAACAAAATGTAGACCTTTCCTCCTCCCTCACGGTGAAAATAAAAGAGCTTCTGCTCTTCCCGCTATGGCTGCTTTCCATGATCCTCTTCCCAGGTACGTACTAAAATTTGGAAGTGAAACAAGACAAAGATCACTAGAACAAAGACTTTGTGAAGTTACGGTCCAGTGGTCCATGTTACATTTTCCCTCCAAATCCATATACTTCGATTGCATTGCCACCAATCTTTTGAGCAGTGCAATCATGGCAGAAAATCCACCCACGAAATCATATATTTAATGAACAATCGAATGACATGACTTCCACACATCGTTGGTTGCTTTGGAATACAAAGTGGGGGGAAACCCTTTTTCGGTAAAGTGCATTTGACACTTACATTATATTTTGGTGTGATGACAATGTGGTTAGTGGAACTAATATCGGTTGCTAAAGTTTATCTCGGGATATTGGTTTCATATTGCGTTTGATGGAGATGTGCGACCCCCAATTCAAAAAGATCAAAGGTGTGGTCTACCGGCGATTCGAAGGTTTATTTTTTGATTCGATTCGAGTCGTAAGAAAGACCGCACTATAAAGAGGGGTATCTGAGGAAGTGTGTCGTGTGGGAATGCTATTGCCAAAACCTATACACCTAGACTACCTACTCCTATCACCTTTCTATCCATTGTGCGTTGTCGGTAACCAGAAAGCTTGCAACAGAATGTTGTTGGATACCCGTGTGCATGAGGTCTTTTGACCCAGTGCGCACGGGGTAGTCAGAAACTCTCACAAGGGGTCATTAGAGTCTAGGTGTTCGATAGTCCCTCCCCCCTCCTTTTCTTTGGGAAACCCAACACACAGACCAACTGCAGAGAAGTGCAATAAAACCTCACCAAGAAAAGAGCTCTCCAAAATCAAAGGCATGCGCACAGAGAGCTCTGCACCATCCAAACAAGAAGAAAATACTCAGTGGAGCCACCCAAATCGTTGGTCGACCACGGAAGAACAGATCAATCACCCAAAGAACTTCACACACGAATCACCTCTGAAGTACCCGAATCAAAACAGAAAGAAAGAGTGAAAAACAAAATGTAGACCTTTCCTCCTCCCTCATGGTGAAAACAAAAGAGCTTCTGCTCTTCCCGCTCTGGCTGCTGTCCATGATCCTCTTCCCAGGTACGTACTAAATTTTGGAAGTGAAACAAGACAAAGATCACTAGAAGAAAGACTTGGTGAAGTTACGGTCCAGTGGTCCATGTTTCATTTTCCCTCCAAATCCATATACTTTGATTGCATTGCCACCAATCTTTTGAGCAGTGCAATTCATGGCAGAAAATCCGTCCACGAAATCATATATTTAATGAAGAATCGAACAACATGACTTCCACACATCGTTGGTTGCTTTGGAATACAAAGCGGGGGGAAACCCTTTTTCGGTAAAGTGCATTTGACACTTACATTATATTTTGGTGTGATGACAATGTGGTTAGTGGAACTAATATCGGTTGCTAAAGTTTATCTTAGGATATTGGATTCATATTGCGTTTGATGGAGATGTGCGACCCCCAATTCAAAAAGATCAAAGGCGTGGTCTACCGACGATTCGAAGGTTTATTTTTTGATTCGATTCGAGTCGTAAGAAAGATCGCACTATAAAGAACGGTATCTGAGGAAGTGTGTCGTGTGGGAATGCTATTGCCAAAACCTATACACCTAGACTACCTACTCCTATCACCTTTCTATCCATTGTGTGTTGTCGGTACCCAGAAAGCTTGCAACAGAATGTTGCTGGATACCCGTGTGCACGAGGTATTTTGACCCCGTGCGCACGGGGTAGTCAGAAACTCTCACACGGG
This sequence comes from Triticum dicoccoides, assembly GCF_002162155.2. Lineage (NCBI taxonomy): Eukaryota > Viridiplantae > Streptophyta > Magnoliopsida > Poales > Poaceae > Triticum > Triticum dicoccoides. The sequence goes on from NC_041385.1 coordinate 438,349,614, forward strand.
GTCATTAGAGTCTAGGTATTCGATAGTCTCTCCCCACTCCTTTTCTTTGGGAAAGCCAACACGCAGACCAACTGCAGAGAAGCGCCAAAAAACCTCACCAAGAAAAGAGCTCTCCAAAATCAAAGGCATGCACACGGAGAGCTCTGCTCCATCCAAACAAGAAGAAAATACTCAGTGGAGCCACCCAAATCGTTGGTCGACCACGGAAGAACAGATCAATCACCCAAAGAACTTCACACACGAATCACCTCTGAAGTACCCGAATCAAAACAGAAAGAAAAGGTGAAAAACAAAATGTAGACCTTTCCTCCTCCCTCACGGTGAAAACAAAAGAGCTTCTGCTCTTCCCGCTCTGGCTGCTGTCCATGTTCCTCTTCCCAGGTACGTACTAAATTTTGGAAGTGAAACAAGACAAAGATCACTAGAACAAAGACTTTGTGAAGTTAATTGAAGAACTATGAGATTTCTTGGTTCCAAACGTTAGTTATCCTGTTCTCGAACTTTTTTTTTCCTGCTTTGTCTCAACGAAAGCTTTGGTCCAGTGGTCCATGTTACATTTTCCCTCCAAATCCATATACTTCGATTGCATTGCCACCAATGTTTTGAGCAGTGCAATTCATGGCAGAAAATCCATCCACGAAATCATATATTTAATGAACAATCGAACAACATGACTTCCACACATCGTTGGTTGCTTTGGAATACAAAGCGGGGTGAAACCCTTTTTTGGTAAAGTGCATTTAACACTTACATTATATTTTGGTGTGATGACAATGTGGTTAGTGGAACTAATATCGGTTGCTAAAGTTTATCTCAGGATATTGGTTTCATATTGTGTTTGATGGAGATGTGCGACCCCCAATTCAAAAAGATCAAAGGCATGGTCTACCGACGATTCGAAGGTTTTTTTTTGATTCGATTCGAGTCGTAAGAAAGACCGCACTATAAAGAACGGTATCTGAGGAAGTGTGCCGTGTGGGAATGCTATTGCCAAAACCTATACACCTAGACTACCTACTCCTATCACCTTTCTATCCATTGTGTGTTGTCGGTACCCAGAAAGCTTGCAACAGAATGTTGCTGGATACCCGTGTGCACGAGGTCTTTTGACCCCGTGCGCACGGGGTAGTCAGAAACTCTCACACGGGGTCATTAGAGTCTAGGTGTTCGATAGTCTCTCCCCACTCCTTTTCTCTGGGAAACCCAACACGCAGACCAACTGCAGAGAAGTGCGAAAAAACCTCACCAAGAAAAGAGCTCTCCAAAATCAAAGGCATGCACACGGAGAGCTCTGCTCCATCCAAACAAGAAGAAAATACTCAGTGGAGCCACCCAAATCGTTGGTCGACCACGGAAGAACAGATCAATCACCCAAAGAACTTCACACATGAATCACCTCTGAAGTACCTGAATCAAAACAGAAAGAAAAAGTGGAAAACAAAATGTAGACCTTTCCTCCTCCCTCACCGTGAAAACAAAAGAGCTTCTGCTCTTCCCGCTCTGGCTGCTGTCCATGATCCTCTTCCCAGGTACGTACTAAATTTTGGAAGTGAAACAAGACAAAGATCACTAGAATAAAGACTTTGTGAAATTACGGTCCAGTGGTCCATGTTACATTTTCCCTCCAAATCCATATACTTCGATTGCATTGCCACCAATCTCTTGAGCAGTGCAATTCATGGCAGAAAATCCGCCCACGACATCATATATTTAATGAACAATCGAACAACATGACTTCCACACATCGTTGGTTGCTTTGGAATACAAAGCGGGGGGAAACCCTTTCCGGTAAAGTGCATTTGAAGCTATGGGAGAGAGTCATTGATCACCGCTTAAGAAGAATGACAAGCGTGACCAAAAATCAGTTTGGTTTCATGCCTGGGGGGTCGACCATGGAAGCCATTTTCTTGGTACGACAACTTATGGAGAGATATAGGGAGCATAAGAAGGACTTGCATATGGTGTTCATTGACTTGGAGAAGGCCTATGATAAGATACCGCGGAATGTCATGTGGTGGGCCTTGGAGAAACACAAAGTCCCAGCAAAGTACATTACCCTCATCAAGGACATGTACAATAATGTTGTGACAAGTGTTCGAACAAGTGATGTCGACACCGATGACTTCCCGATTAAGATAGGACTGCATCAGGGGTCAGCTTTGAGCCCTTATCTTTTTTGCATTGGTGATGGATGAGGTCACAAGGGGTATACAAGGAGATATCCCATGGTGTATGCTCTTTGCGGATGATGTGGTGCTAGTTGACGATAGTCGGACGGGGGTAAATAGGAAGTTAGAGTTATGGAGACAAACCTTGGAATCGAAAGGGTTTAGGCTTAGTAGAACTAAAACCGAGTACATGATGTGCTGTTTCAGTACTACTAGCTGTGAGGAGGAGGAGGTTAGCCTTGATGGCCAGGTGGTACCTCGGAAGGACACCTTTCGGTATTTGGGGTCAATGTTGCAGGAGGATGGGGGTATTGATGAAGATGTGAACCATCGAATCAAAGCCGGATGGATGAAGTGGCGCCAAGCTTCTGGCATTCTCTGTGACAAGAGAGTGCCACAAAAGCTAAAAGGCAAGTTCTACAGGACGGCGGTTCGACCCGCAATGTTGTATGGCGTGGAGTGTTGGCCGACTAAAAGACGACATGTTCAACAGTTAGGTGTGGCGGAGATGCGTATGTTGAGATGGATGTGTGGCCACACGAGGAAGGATCGAGTCCGGAATGATGATATACGAGATAGAGTTGGGGTAGCACCAATTGAGGAGAAGCTTGTCCAACATCGTTTGAGATGGTTTGGGCATATTCAGCGCAGGCCTCCAGAAGCTCCAGTGCATAGCGGACGGCTAAAGCGTGCGGAGAATGTCAAGAGAGGGCAGGGTCGACCGATTTTGACATGGGAGGAGTCCGTTAAGAGAGACCTGAAGGATTGGAGTATCGACAAAGAGCTAGCTATGGACAGGGGTGCGTGGAAGCTTGCTATCCATGTGCCAGAGCCATGAGTTGGTTGCGAGATCTTATGGGTTTCACCTCTAGCCTACCCCAACTTGTTTGGGACTAAAGGCTTTGTTGTTGTTGTTGTTGTTTGTTTGCATTTGACACTTAAATTAATTTTGGTGTGATGACAATGTGGTTAGTGGAACTAATATCGGTTGCTAAAGTTTATCTCGGGATATTGGTTTCATATTGCGTTTGATGGAGATGTGTGACCCCCAATTCAAAAAGATCAAAGGCGTGGTCTACCGGCGAGTCGAAGGTTTATTTTTTGATTCGATTCGAGTCGTAAGAAAGACCGCACTATAAAGAGGGGTATATGAGGAAGTGTGTCGTGTAGGAATGCTATTGCCAAAACCTATACACCTAGACTACCTACTCCTATCACCTTTCTATCCATTGTGTGTTGTCGGTACCCAGAAAGCTTGCAACAGAATGTTGCTGGATACCCGTGTGCACGCGGTCTTTTGACCCCGTGCGCACGGGGTAGTCAGAAACTCCTACACGGGGTCATTAGAGTCTAGGTGTTCGATAGTCTCTTCCCCCTCCTTTTCTTTGGGAAACCCAACACACAGACCAACTGCAGAGAAGTGCGAAAAAACCTCACCAAGCAAAGAGCTCTCTAAAATCAAAGGCATGCGCACGGAGAGCTCTGCTCCATCCAAACAAGAAGAAAATACTCAGTGGAGCCACCCAAATTGTTGGTCAACCACGGAAGAAAAGATCAATCACCCAAAGAACTTCACACACGAATCACCTCTGAAGTACCCGAATCAAAATAGAAAGAAAAAGTGGAAAACAAAATGTAGACCTTTCCTCCTCCCTCACGGTGAAAACAAAAGAGCTTCTGCTCTTCCCGCTGTGGCTGCTGTCCATGATCCTCTTCCCAGGTACGTACTAAATTTTGGAAGTGAAACAAGACAAAGATCACTAGAACAAAGACTTTGTGAAGTTACGGTCAAGTGGTCAATGTTACATTTTCCCTCCAAATCCATATACTTCGATTGCATTGCCACCAATCTTTTGAGCAGTGCAATTCATGGCAGAAAATCCGCCCACGAAATCATATATTTAATGAACAATCGAATAACATGACTTCCACACATCCTTGGTTGCTTTGGAATACAAAGCGGGGTGAAACCCTTTTTCGGTAAAGTGCATTCGACACTTAAATTATGTTTTGGTGTGATGACAATGTGGTTAGTGGAACTAATATCGGTTGCTAAAGTTTATCTCAGGATATTGGTTTCATATTGCGTTTGATGGAGATCTGCGACCCCCAATTCAAAAAGATTAAAGGCGTGGTCTACCGGCGATTCGAAGGTTTGTTTTTTGATTCGATTTGAGTCATAAGAAAGACCGCACTATAAAGAGGGGTATCTGAGGAAGTGTGTCGTGTGGGAATGCTATTGCCAAAACCTATACACCTAGACTACCTACTCATATCACCTTTCTATCCATTGTGTGTTGTCGGTACCCAGAAAGCTTGCAACAGAATGTTGCTGGATACCCGTGTGCACGAGGTCTTTTGAGTCTAGGTGTTCGATAGTCTCTCCCCCCTCCTTTTCTTTGGGAAACCCAACAGGCAGACCAAATGAGAAGTGCGAAAAAACCTCACCAAGAAAAGAGCTCTCCAAAATCAAAGGCATGCGCACGGAGAGCTCTGCTCCATCCAAACAAGAAGAAAATACTCAGTGGAGCCACCAAAATCGTTGGTCGACCACGGAAGAACAGATCAATCACCCAAAGAACTTCACACACGAATCACCTCTGAAGTACCCGAATCAAAACAGAAAGAAAAAGAGAAAAACAAAATGTAGACCTTTCCTCCTCCCTCACGGTGAAAACAAAAGAGCTTCTGCTCTTCCCGCTCTGGCTGCTGTCCATGATCCTCTTCCCAAGTATGTACTAAATTTTGGAAGTGAAACAAGACAAAGATCACTAGAACAAAGACTTTGTGAAGTTACGGTCCAATGGTCCATGTTACATTTTCCCTCCAAATCCATATACTTCGATTGCATTGCCACCAATCTTTTGAGCAGTGCAATTCATGGCAGAAAATCCGCCCGCGAAATCATATATTTAATGAACAATCGAACAACATGACTTCCACACATCGTTGCAGTTCTTCAGTATCATCACAGGTTTAAAGTCTAATTCCAATATACCAACAGACAGAATAACCGACCAGCTACAAACCCCCAAATTACAACCACACTGACACTGGGGTATTCATACAAATCCAGAGCAGGGATATCTAGGCTAGCGATGTTACGGCCACTTAGAAATCATGCTCATACTCATTCGCAAAAGAGGGAAACCATGTTTAAGTCAACAGCGTTCTGGAACTGAAAAGCAATTGATGCTGGTAAAATCATGCAGCGCCGCATCAAATTTGATTATCCAGCGCTCCTGCCTCCTGCAACCAAAAAGGGCAACATCATGATCCAAGGCAAAACAAAATATTAGATATGATCATGTCAAAAGTGTCAGCATTTATACTCCTTCAAAACATCCTAGCAATAGTTGTAGGTGTGATGTCCAGGAAAACATTACAACTAGAAGGAAAGATATGATCATGTCAAAAGTGTCAACTATCAGGAAAACACTTCACAAAAGAAGGAGAACAAAGAAATCTAGGTATAAGATTCACAATCTCAAGGAATACAAAATTACTATGATTGATGCTTCAAAGCATTCTAACTGCAGTTGTAAATGCGAGTAGCAGACATGCAGCAACTCCCCATGAATAATAATGACTACAAACTACTCCCCCGATCCAAAATAAGTGTTGTGGTTTTAGTTCTGAACTAAAACCACGACACTTATTTTGGATCGGATGGAGTAGTATTTGCGGTAGATTCCTTTCCATCAGTGCGTAAAAAAAGAAGCAGATTTTCAAGCCTCAAAATGCCAAATCAACTAGAGTAGTGATCATGACTACTCAAAACACAAGTGAGTAACAAGGTAGACATCCACAGACTCTCAGTTTAAAATGTAACAGACTATAATCAGCAATATTAGTATTTTGAAGTGAAACATTATGTCAAAAGCTCCCTCCGTTAAAAATGTACAACCATTGGAAGTTGATGAGATTATTAGAGACTTAGTGTTCTTCGGGATGTGGTTGCAAAGCTGGTTAATCCAGGTCAATGACCCAGCAATGAATCTCTTTATTCTCAAGTCAGATAACAATTTTATTCTAATCCAAGTATATTTGGGAGCTCTCTGACGAGTACCAGAGGTAGTGGCTTCAGGTCCCAGTGACTATGGTTGAAAACTTGAAATCATCATACTTCAGTGAAAATGAAATTCTCACCATCTCTCAGCATTCAATTCCCTCTCCAGAAAAAACAACCTACTAATTGTCAGGCAGCAAGCTTATACTATTATGCTACAGGACACACTAACAAGATCCAAAATATAGATGCATGACACAAGGATTCTGTACTCCCTTTACAGAGGGAGTACCATTTATGCAGCATCATGTACCCAAGTGTAAAATTTGATACTACTTGATGTATGAAACTAAACTTCTTGGACAAAACTTCTTGTATCAACAATGCAATTCACCCTCCCAGAAAGGCATTGTGACAATATCACTACCAATTCCAATATGACGAAAATATGCACCTTTCTGTCCCAAAAATGGGATTTTCTTCACGTTGGTACAACCTGACACCCTGGAATTCTTATTATATCATCAAAAATAGGTTTCCATCTTTAACACAGCCTAGACGAGCACGTTTGGAATAGATCGCTAAACAGCATTGCAATAAATATAGTCGCTTTGGACAAGATTGCTACCAAGCATTGCAAAATTATGCTGCCCAAATCAGAACCATAAGGACTCCAAATGGAGAAAATAATTACCTTCCTCATGGTGGCGAGAGCGAGCAGCCACTCGAGCTTGTCAAGAGTCGCCTCGTCGGCCTTGTCGAAATCCACCTCAACCCTCCCATCCGCCTCCTGGATCCACCCGCCGATGTCCTTCATAATGACGACCGCTTTCCCTTGCAAGTCCACCGGCAGCCGCGGCAGCTCATCCTTGAGCCTTGCCCTGCGCATGGCGACCGGCGACGGCGACGGGAGCGCCGCCAAAATGGAGGCCCACCCTGACTCGAAGATGCGAGAGAGCTTAGCAGCACTCTCGTACACATCGTCTCCCTTGTTGTTGTAGGTCATGGCGTTGCTGAAGGTACGCCGGACATCCTTGGCAAAGCAGAGCAGGTTCGGGTAGCGACGCAATTCAAGGCGGCGGCTGACAGTGCCGAGATCCATGGGTTCGGCGATGATAGAGTGGTAGTCGCGGAGTCCGAGTTCGTATGTATCCACCGGCTTGGCGAACACCCACCCGTCCTCATGTTGCAGCAGCTTGTCCAGCAGCATGCGGCAGCGTTCGAGGGCACGGGGTAGATCGGCGGCGGCAAGGTAGCACATAGGTTTAGGGAAACCGGGCAGCGCTCCGGCCGGGCTGCTTTGGGACGACATAGGGCCGGCCCGAGATGATTTGGGGGGAGGGGGGGGGGAGTGAATTTGGGTCAGTTTCAAACCACGAATCCGGATGCCGTACCCCTTTTATAGGAGACCGCTAGGAATGACACCGGTGCCATGGCCCTTGGATCAAGTGATCGTGGACCGTCAGATTTACTTCCTCAAATTACCACCCATCTCTTGGGGTTTTCAAACTAAACATCCTTTACCATCGATGCTTTCAACTGTGCTCCCCATAATTACTCTAGGATTAGATCTAATTTTCTCTGATCACACATCTTTCACTAAATACTCTAGATAGCAACAATTAATCCTGACTAGCAGGCAGAGGCGCGGCAACACGCCGCGCCCAAGAGAGCCCATGTGAGCGCTTTGTGTTATAAAATGGATCAGTGAATAAGAGGAAGAAATCGGTCGAGCAGTATTTTTTGTTTATCGAGCGATTTCACGTAGGTCTTTGTGCATATTTTTTTAATCAGCAAAGACGTATGCATCAGACATGGCTGCCAACAGATAGATATGATTCTATATAAATACATATATGATCATTTGGTCGACCCTTTACCTCGCATAATATACATAGAACATTTTTGCAATAGACAACTGAAACATGTTGATTAGAATTCAGAAACTGAATCCTTCTGTGCATCATGAAGAGCTTCTCAGAGCAAGAAAGATCACATGAATAATTAAAGGAAAAGGAGAGACAACTTAGTAGAGAGGAAAGGAAAGGGAGAGGATGCATACCAACACAGATCGAGGATGACATGGACCGTATTGTTTAATCCTTCTGTTTCATCAGTATTGAGCTACCGTAGCAGCATATCAAAGCATGAAGTATCAAAGTTTTAACCAGATCCATGTACTGTAAGTTGCATTGACACCTCAAAACAATCGCCTTGCACCTATATTTCTTATATCTAGGCTTCTCACATGAGATATTTAACTTCAAAAAACAGTTTTGAATATGCCTGTTCTACAATATTTCATTTTGTATAATTTGGTACACACTCGTGTATACAACAACAGTGAAAGAAAATGTCAATCAGAGGTTGAATTTAACAGAGGGCAGAAGGATCAAATATAGGGGGCGCAAGCTATTTTGAGATATAATTGTTCAGCTGTAGAATGAAACCTCCGCGAACGCAAGAAAGCCTTCCTGGCTGCCATCCAAGCACTGGACACCCGCGCTGACACTTCCGTGATTTCCCCGGATGAGTGGATGCTGAGATATGATCTCGAGGATCAGCTCTCGACCATCTACACGGACGAAGAAGCTTACTGGAGGCTCCGCGGCACCCAACGGTAGGTGCTCCGTGGAGACGCTAATACGGCTTACTTCCAGGCGATCGCCAATGGGCGGCGATGACGGAACTCCATCCATTCTCTGTGGGATGGAGATGCCCAGCTCGTTCGCCCCTCGGACATCCGAGTCCACATAGATGGCTTCTATAAAGCCCTATTCTCCCCCACCCCTCGGGGGCCCGGCCCCGAGGGGGGGCAGGGGGGGGCGGCCGCCCCGGGCCCCCCAAACCCCCGGGCCCCCTCCCAGATATTAACCCAAGGAAAGACGTAGTAATATAGGAAAGTACACCATACGCACCCAATCACATCGTCCAATCAGTACGATCCTGTCTCGTGACACGTGAGATCGCATCCCTAATTCACTGCCCTATTCTCTATTCCCCCGTCACGAACTCTCGATCACAAGTCGCAGGCCGCCGGCAGATACAATTCTCCAGTAGCTGGCTACAGCGAGCACTCAAGCACGTCGCCAGGCCACGGGAATTGACAGCGCCGAGCGCCTCCGGCCGGTATCCAGTTTCCAAGCGCTGGGCGTAAGATGTGGACTGCAAACGCGACACGTACATCGTTGAGTGCCTCATTGCTGACCATCTAATCAGGGAAGCCGATCCGATTGATATGAGGTATATCATCGTACTATTACCTATTCCCCAATCCTTATGTATGTTGCTAATTAAGTAATTTGCCTTCACATACATATATGATGCATATCTTGCACAGATAATGGTTTGGTAATACTATGCATCTATAAGAAACTGTTGGACAAAATTGACGTCGACCCGATCATAAATGAATTTGCATCGAGAATTATTTTAAGAGACTCAAACTTATGTATCTATGTATAGTTCTTTTGCCTTTGTTTGGTAATTCTGTAGTCGGGTTTTTGGATGTTTTCTAGGATCGGCAAATGTCTAACATTTGTAGTTTTCGTCTGTGCACATGTATGTCCTCAGTAGAAGAATGAGTGATCATGTGTCATGTGAATCATGAACTTAAGGTCCCCAATGCTCAGCGGGATGTTAGAATAAACCTTTAAGATAACATCTAAAAAAATTAGATGCAAATATCAAAATTGGGTCCATTAAAGTGTTTATTTGTAACAATTAAAAAAATGCCTTATTATTGTGTGACCTTTATATTAGGGGCCCCTGATTTTCTGCTTCGCCCCGGGCCCCCAAAATCGCAGGACCGGCCCTGCTCGGGGTGGGGCTGCACTGGCCCTCGATACTTGGTCGGTGGGCCAGTTAGTGTCCGACGAGACTAACGCTGCCTTGGTGGCACCGTTCTCGGAGGACGAGGTCCTCGCGGCGATCAAGGGTATGAACCCCTCCTCGGCCTCGGGTCCGGATGGATTACTAGTAACGTTTTTCAAAACGTTCTGGCAAACCATCAAACCGGAGGTCATGGCCCTCTTCGACGAATTCTTCTCGGGGACCATGGAACTTGGGCGCCTAAACTATGGGGTCATCACGCTCATCCCCAAAGTTTCGGGCGCCTCTGACATCCGCCAGTTCCGCCCTATCATTGTGATCAATGTGATATTCCGGATTCTGGCTAAAGGGTATGCCAATAGGGTGACCCTTCTAGCTGACTCCATCACCCAGCCCAGCCAATCCGCCTTCATCCAAGGCCGATATATTTTGGATGGGGTTTTGGTCTTCCACGAAGTTCTTCATGAAGTCCGGTCCAAGCACCATCGTGCGGTCTTCCTGAAGCTTGACTTCCATAAAGCCTATGATACGGTTCACTGGCCCTTCCTTCGAGAAGTATTGCTCCGTAAGGGTTTCGATGACCGGTGGGTGACCAGAGTTATGCAGCTCGTCTCCTGCGGTCGGACCGCGGTTAACATTAACGGTGAGATCGGGTCATACTTCCCCACTCTCTGTGGGGTTCGCCAGGGTGACCCGTTCTCCCCGTTTCTGTTCAACATGGTGGTCGATGCCCTTGCTGTCATCCTGGATAAGGCCAAAACATAAGGCCAAAACTTTGGCCTTATCCACGGCTTAGTCCCTCATCTGGTAGGAGGGGGAGGGGTTTCCCTCCTACAATATGCAGACGATACCATAATAATGGTGGAGGGCTCCGCGTCCGACATAGCGAACCTGAAGTTCCTCCTCCTTTGCTTCCAGCAGATGTCTGGGCTCACTATCAACTTCGATAAGAGCGAAGTGATGATCCTTGGCTATCCTCCGGAGGAGGCACAGTCCATTGTTGACCGGCTGAACTGCCGCCTGGGTACCTTCCCCACGACTTACTTGGGGATACCCATTAGTGACTCTCTACTCACCGTGGCTGACCTCCGCTCATCTGTGACCCGGATGCAGCACTGGGTTGAGCCCTAGAGGGGGAGGTGGCTCTCGAAAGCGGACCGGGTAATCCTCATCAACTCCTCGCTGGCCAGCCTACTCTGGTTTCTCATGAGCTTCTACAGCCTCCATGAGACTCTCCATCAGGAGATCACCAAATACCAGTCTAGGTTTTTCTAGGCGGGCGAGGGTGACAAGCAGAAGTACCATATGGTGAGCTGGCTAGACATTTGCAATCCCAAGGACCAAGGTGGTCTTGGGATCTTGTCTTCTTGGCGCATGAACATTGCCCTCCTGACCCGGTGGCTTTGGCGTATCGCCAATGGGGAGGGAGGACTCTGGCTTACCATCATCCAAAATAAGTACCTCAGGGGCCAACCTCTAGCCTTCTGTCAGTGCTCTGGTGGCTCCCAGTTCTGATAGGGCTGTTATTCAGCTCCTTCCCGTTCTCCCTATCGGCACGTCCATCTCGGTTGGCTCCGGGTCCTCGACCTGTTCTGGTTCGATCGTTGGTTAGGGGATTCCCCCTGGCTGCTCGATTCCTGGAACTTTTCGCCATTGCGGTTGACCCTCGGGTCTCTGTCGAGACAGCCCTTATTGACTTAGGGCGGCTCGCTTTCCGGCGCCCCTTCGGCCCCCCTGAGGTAGCCGCTTGGGACTCCCTCCTCCAGGACATCGCCCTTCTTCCGATGGATGTCGAGGGTACCCCTGACTCCTTCTCTTGGCGTCTGGAGCCCTCTGGCCGCTTCTCCACTAAGTCCTTATACGCTGCCATCGCCCCCTCGTCAGCCCCTGAGCTCTTTAGCCTGATCTGGGACATTCACTTACCTCTGAAGATCAGGATCTTCCTGTGGCAGTGGATCTGTGGACGTCTCCCTTCTGGGGTTGAGGTCCTCGTAATGGGCCAGGAGATGGGATGTGCCCCCTGTGCGGCACGGTGGAGGATGCTAACCACATCTTTTTCTCTTGCTCCACTATCCAGTTCCTGTGGTCCTGCTTCCGCGAGACAGTTGGTGGACAGTGGGGCAACACCAACTTCCCCGACTTACTTGCGGAGATCCACGCCTCCTCCCCTCGCTTCCGCCATATTAGATGGTTGTGCGTTGGGGTCCTCGCCTGGATGCTTTGGACCATCCGCAACAAGCTTGTTATTCAGAAAGTGCCTCTTCGACGTGCGACTGATGCAATCTTTAAAATGTGTGGCTACTTGCAGCTTTGGCGGCCGCTTAGCCGCCCCCAGGACCGGGACGCCATCAACAACCTCCTCGCCGACCTTTGATCGATGGCCTTCCGCGTGGCGCCCCCGCTTCCGCCCCCTCCACCGGAGCCCGACTAGATGTTGCTCGGGTTGCTGTGTTGAGTGTGTGTTTTGTTCTCAGGGCTTGTTGTGTTGTGCCCTCAGCATTGACCCTTATGACTACTCTGTGTGTTCGTGAGACCTCTTTGTGTGAGTGTGTGTGTGTGTGTTTGTGTTGAACCTTGTTGGATGTGTGCCTTGGGCGGTTTGCTTTATATATAAAGCGAGGCGAAAGCCTTCTCCGGTAAAGACCCCAGGCATAAATACTTGAAAGTGCAGACGAAAAATAATAATTCTAAAACATAATAAGAAATATCCAAGGAAAGGAAAATAGAACACACTAATTACCAATTTTGAAATATGTTTCCATAAATCTGATATTGTATAGCTGCTATAGCATGTTAAAAAAACTATGAGAAGCACCGGCCGGTGAGTGCACACACTAACTCAGTCCATTTGTTATGAAGAGTTAGCTAAGCTTTTCTTTTATGGATTTCATCAATGTTGGTTGGATCTGCGACCCACGGCTCAGGCTCAAGTGACAAACCAGGAATGCTTAGAGGACCATGATCAGAATATTTGAAAAAGATTACCATAAAACAGGGGAGCCATCATGCTGGAAACATAAGTTTTTGAAACTTTGCATTTTTATTCTTAATCACAACTTATGAACTTCCATATGATAAAAACAACTTTAGTACTGTCATGTGGACGCTCACCCTGTACTGTGCTATATGAATTCTTCAATTTTTTATCGGGAGATTTCCTTCAACTCTCAAAGTTGGAAAGATCATGGCTTTTGCTAAACTAGGAGCATTCATATGCCATGTCAGGCTTGAATTTTGATCTCTAACTAAAAGAGGGCCCGCTCAACTGAAAACATGTACTGCATGCACAACTACTGCCAGGAAAATAATTGTGGTAAAGAAGCATGATCAGCTAGGGCATCATCACTGGAAATTTGATTGACTATCCAAATTTTATCAGCACATCATGGTGCAGGTGTAACAATTATTCAGTCAACTGATTCTCAAAAGAATTTTTAAAAATGGCAGTATGATTCTAGCTCCTGCTCGCATAAGACAATTTGGTGTGATGTGGCATACCTCAAAGAGGGCTCAGATAGAAAGCTTGACACCATCCTTTTGAATGAGATAGGAAGGAGCCAAATCAATACCACTTTGAAACCACCACGATCTTTGGTGCACCAGGTACATCTACAGTTCAAAATTTCATCCTATTGAGTATTAAAGATCACAGTTTGTATGCATGAAGAACATTTGAATGACCTAAACTAAATGGAATTAGTCTCAGATTTCTAACATATATGGCCACACTTAAACTCAAAATTTACCCACTGTAGCAATTTTGCGGGCTTTTATATTTTATACATGAGTTGACATACATACTAAAAATGGTGGGCTGGGAATTAGATGATGACTTTGGTTAACGATTTAAAATATATGATGAAATGGAGCTACAGTACATATTTTACATAATGATATTTAAATTTTTGCCTCTTGGTGCATCTGTTTGAAAATAATGATAGATGAAATGCAATGTTAGAACAAACAGATCCTTGGGACGGAACCTAGAAGGATTAAAAGGCGACCATTAATAAACCTCCAAGTATGGTATAACACTAAAAGTGTTGAACGAAATATATAAGTTTAGAAAAATAAATTGTCCAGAGGATAAATATAAGCAGTGGGACAAAAAGATGAATGAACCAGTACTAGGAATAACAAAACAGATACTCTCCGTCCCAAAATTCTTGTCTTAGATTTGTCTAGATACGGATGTATCTAATACTAAAACGTGACTTGATACATCCGTATCTAGACAAATCTAAGACAAGAATTTTGGAATGGAGGGAGTAGAAGATAAGAAGGAATATGCAGAGCCTAAATTCAGGACACCTCTACCTATCTGCAAAGGTACTGGGAAGCAACTCCATTTTACATAAACAGAAATGTCGTCTTATTACCAGTACAAATTCTTTTCATTCTAGCATCAGCCAATGTCCCTCTTGCTGCTTTGCCAAGTGAAGAATCAATCAGGTGACAGACTCCAGAAATGTTCAGAGGTTTCAGCAAGCAAAGTTCATAAATTTCAGAGAAACGACTCAAGGTTCAGATGAGCCTCCCAGGGTTTGTATTGCTCCCAGAGAAAAGTGTTGCCAGGACCATGATATTGGATGCTAGGGAAGCCCAATTACAACAAAGTAGATGCCTCACTCGGCTTGAATCTAGTGATTCTATATATAGCCATTACAGTGCAGATTGCGGTAAATAAAAGGGAAACAGACAGAAATCTGGAGAGCGACACTTCAGAACTTAACATCAATCTAGAATGGAGCTGCGGTTGTTAAACTTGGATCGGAAGTTGTTACTTATTATGTGAATTGTGTCTCTACTTTCAGTTTCCACAGTTGGCTGGCAACACACATAAACATGGGTCTCAATCGAAGTCTTTCAAGATTTAAATCAATTCCATTCAAGCCAAATATTTTCCAATGTCGAACCTAACATATTATGAGAGAAAAATAAATAAATTACATTGCGAAAGACTGAAAATACCTACTTAGAATTCATGTAATGAGTTTTTCCTTCTGTACACGGTTGATGTATTTATTAAGTTGAGACCCGCAAGCTGCATATGGCAACCAATAAGAACAGAGAAACTCTTGTAGGCCCACTCCTTACCATGTTCCCTTTCTTGATCCAGCACACAATTTTTTTTCTTGAAATCCTGGTTGGAAAGTTAATTTGATAGCATTGTTTTAACACAAGATTTGATACAATTTGTTACTGGCAACACACATAAACATTCTGCTTGATGATGCATAGTCTAGTCTCTAGTGACATGTGTATGTAAATCAAACTGACAACTCAAGATAGAGAGTTCTAATTTTGCTTGTTCTAAGCATATATATACAGGTATTTTATATCTGCTATAAGTTTAACAAAGCTGAACCAGCAGAGGAAAAACAGGGAATACATGCAGATCAGAACATGTAGATGAATAGATCACCAGAGCGCTGCTCGATTGATTCGATTTCTCACCTCTGTATTCGGAGCTGCGGAGTTCCTTGAATTCTTTTTCTCCACAAGGATTCCTCAATCACACGGATTGGTCAGTTCAATCTGCAAAGCAATTAAGTGAGGCCAGCATAACCAAAATGGAGTATATAAGAGGTTTTGTAGTATAAGAATATCACTCCTTTTATCTTTGTTCACTCTAGAAGTTCTATAGTATAAGAATATCACTCCATTTATCTTTTTTTAGTATAACAAAAATGGAGCCACACAAATTAATTCTTGCAAAGGGGAAATGACCCATAACCTGAAGATTGGGAAATCAGAAGAAACAATTCGTCTACAGCTTGTGATCTATAATCTGACCACTGTGATTTCAGCCAAGGAGAGTGATGCTTCCAGTTTCCATCGAGTGTGACAAATCTGGAAAAACTAAACATGTAAATACGTGTTTCATCTGTATATTCATACATATCAGTAGGGATATCATACTATTTTTGCACCTACCAGAAAAAGGAATCGGATTTAAGCAGACAACTAAATATGGAACATGTGTTAGTTGTGGATGATAGAGTTGAACTTGATTAAATTAAACTTTATTTCAAAAAGATGGTGAGGTGCAAAATCACAATGATATCAAGTGATGCATATTTATTGTCCAACTGATGTGGAACAGATGTCTCTCCTTCAATTTCAATCCCCTGAAAATAATCACATCTAACCCACCCCATTCTACTGGCTTGATAATAGGTAGCCATAGAACAGATCCCAAAAGAGCAATTTCCAGCTACAGAGAGAAACGACAAGAGTAAATATACCTTGAAAGATTGTTTGGACCTTTCTCCATCTTATTCTAGAAAGGCAACATGATTTTATAATTCTGAAGTAAAAAAGGAACATTGGTAGCCGCTGGACCAAAGTAGCTCACGCCAAGTTGTCAAGCGTGGCTCCTTCACTCTACCTGTAACAAAAAAGAAACAAAGATGAGAAATCCCAAAAGAGAGAAGACAACAGGAAGCAAAACATGGTCCAGCCCGCCGGCAGGTACCTCTTGATATGGTGGCTCTACCCCCGTCCCTTCTCCTTCCTTGAATCATGGCCGGTGTATTGCAAGGAGGGAGAGAAAGGAGAAACGGAAGAGACAGCCATCGAGGCGTTCCTCATCGGTAGAGGTAGAATTTGAAGAAGGATAAGGTCCAGGGAGCCGTTTCCTCCGGAGGCACAGGTGAATGGCGACCGGCAGCAGCGAACCCTAGATCAGAGGACAATGATCGGTAAAATCGGCGAGGAGCTCGAGCAAGAGAATGGGGCGTGGGGAAGAAGAGATGAGAGAGGAGCCGGGAGTGGTGCATCGGCAACGACCGTTGGTGGATCACGGTGGGAGCGGAGCGCCCAGGGATGGACCGGTCGTGCTGGTGGTGGGGTGAATGGCATTTTTTAAGGGAAACGTTTGGGTTCGGCGCGCCGGCCGAACCCAGCGCCGGTCACATGCGAGGCGTTGGATCTGAAGCATCCGTCGAAAAAGTTTGGCAACGGCACACCGGCCGAAGTTTCAGCCGGTCGCGTCCACACGCAAACGCGCCTAGCGACTCGCCTAGCGACACGTAGGATGGGGGCTGCCCACGTGCGTCTTCTCCCTCCTGCCTTTTCTCTTCTTCCTCTCGGTCATCTCTCTCTTCTCTCTCCCTGTTGCCATGGTCAACCCGTCACCCGCGCCGGAGGCCTCCCAGGGGCGCCGCCATCATGGTAATCAGCCGATATGGCCGCCCTCGACCAGATCCGTGCGGATCCGCATGCATCGGAGCTCTGCCTACCTCGCCGGACCCGGCCACGCCGGAGCTGCAACCAGCCATGGCAGACTACACCCCCGCAGCGAATTTTTGCTGGAGACGGTTGTAGCAAATTCAATCGCCGGTGGTAGCAAAAATCTACTACGGTTGCAGCAAAACGGCGTTATCGTCATCGCAGGGGGTCGCAGCTAAGATAAGAAGTTTGAAGCTTTTTTCAACGTGGTTGTAACTTTTATAACTGGGTTGCAACTTTTCGTTTTTCGTCCATGGCTTCATTTCCACGGTTGAAACTCTTTTTATAGTTGGATAAAGCTTTTTTCATCGCTAGATGAAGCTTTTTCTGTCACCGGTTGTAATTTTTCTTGGTCATCCATAGCTCCAGTCGTATATTGGTTGAAGCTTTTTTCATAGCCGGTTGAAGCTTTTTCTATCGCTAGTTGTAGCTTTTTTGGTAGTTGGTTGTAGCACTGGGCATCTCCCCCGATGCTCAATTTCTTGTTGCAAGCTGCACACCGGGGATGAGCGGCGGCGAGCATGTCGGCGTTCTGGGAACGGGGGTACCCAGACTTGCTGCCTGCGGCCTGCGGCGTGGCTCAGGGAGTGGCCCAGTACGGCCCATCTTCATCAACACATACTCAAGACTCTCGCGAGGGGCCAAGCCTCGCGGGGCGGACGACAGGAGGCTTCCTCGGGCACAACCTCGTCAGGCTGGCTCGCAAGGAGGCGGAGAGATCAAGGCGGGGTACCTCACGAGGTGCCCATGACGCAAGTCATGATGACCGAGGCCAGGCGGGCGCCGGCCTGCGCAGAGTCCTTGTTTCCTCTTTGGTGCAAAGGGGGCAAGCGCAGGCAAGAGTATCAAGCAAAAGCAACCATTTCGGTGCAACAAGACCAAGACCAGAATGACGGCAGGATGAAGGTCATCGTGGAGCCCAAGTCGACGTCACCGTCAGGGTCTTTGACAGGCGAGGACCGACTTTAGTCAGGATAAGTGTACTAGATGTTCTCCTTCAAAATGGCCAATTGTTGGCACCCTTCCCGCTCAATATTTGGGAAGAGGCCCAGGGCCTCCGCCTATAAATAGGACTAGCCACCCCCAAGGTGAGGAGGAACCAGACACAGAGAGATCTTGGGCAAGGGGAGATCAACCAGAGAGAGAGAGAGAGAGAGAAGCGACTGAACTCACCCTAGCAGTTCATCGCACCAGCTCAAGAGCAGACCCTCGCGAGGCTGTTCTTCCTTGTACTATTCATCATCAGCCCCTGAGGCAATCCATCATACCACACACTGGAGTAGGGTATTACACCACAATGGTGGCCCGAACCAGTATAAACCTCGTGTCCCTTGTGTTGTTCTTCGTGTAGTTAGATCCTTGCGAGGCGACGAGACGTGGGTAGGCGGGAGGTGTGATCCCCGCGTGCACCCCAGAGTTCGAACCTTGAGGGTCTGCTGGAACCCGAAATCCGACATTTGGCGCGCCAGGTAGGGGTGCGCCGGAATCCGCCTTCCCTCGCCTCGTGTTTCGCCGCCCGTCGCATCCATGTCAGACGCTCGTCGAGCCCGCGCCGAGCGCCGGGCCGCTCTCGCCACTCGCGTCGCCCAGACGGCCCCCGTCGGTGGCCGCCCCCGCCGTTCCCCGTCGCCTGCCGTCAACGCCGCCACCGGCCCGGCGGGGAACGCGCAGCAGGCGTCGTCCCTGCACCCTTCGTTGAGGCGGGAAGGCCGCACCGCCACCCCATCGCTGACTCCAGCCGTTTCCTCGTCCCACGCCCGCCGCGCTCCTGCGGATGCGCACGCCGTGCTGCTCCTGGCACAGGAGCTCCTGCACTACCGTCCCGTCGACGACCTCTACAACGAGTGGCTCGCCCGCATCACCGAGCTCGTCAGCGTCGCTGGGGGTTCCCCTGCGCCATCCCTCTCGCTGCACCGCACCCCGCCCTGCACGGGCGACGAAGCTCCGGGGGTGCCTCAACCGCCTCCCCCTCAAGAAGGCACCTTGGCCCCAAGGCGCGTGGCCCCTGGGCGGAACCCACTCCGTCCGGCGCCAGCATAGCAAGAGAAGAGTTTCCAAGAGATCCCTCGTCCCCAAGAAGCTGCTCGTGTGCTCCCCGCACCGGCCCGGCACGAACGCGCTCCTGCTCCAGCGCACCAAGACCCCGCACTGCTCCTGGTGGCAGCGCACAGAGACTTCCAAGATCAAGCTCTCCGTCACCAAAGGCCTCCCGCGGCCAGTGCAGGCTGCCGTGCCTTCATCGCCGAGCTGCGCAGCGTGGCCTGGCCGGGCAAGTTCAAGCCAGATCTGCCCCCGCGCTACGATGGCACGGTTGACCCTACGGAGTTCCTCCAGCTCTATGAGCTGGGCATCGAAGTCGCCAACGGGGACGAGAAGGTCATGGCGAACTGGTTCCCATGGCGCTCAAGGACGGTGCCTGCACCTGGCTCCTGAACCTGGCTCCTCGCACGATCTCCTCCTGGAAAGAGATGCGCACCCGATTCATCGCCAACTTCCAAGGCACCCGCGACCGGCCCCCAACCAAGAGTGACTTGTGCCGCATCAAGCAGCAGCCAGGAGAGACCCTGCAGAAGTTCATCCAGCGTTTCAACAACGCTCGCCTTAAGATCCCCATGGTGTCTGAGGAGGCCATCATCTCAGCCTTCTCTGACGGCGTGCGTGACGTCAAGATGAAGGAGGAGCTTGCGATCCATGAGGACCTGTGCACCTCCCTGGAGCTGTTCAATTTGGTGACCAAGTGCGCTAGGGCTGAGGAAGGGCGCCTTTCCCTCCTTGAGCTGCCAGCTGTCGACCCAGAAGAGAAGAATCCCAAGGTCAAGGACATGAAGCGCAAGGGGGCTGCCATGCTTGCAGCAGAGCCGGACACCAAGTGAGGCAGGGATCATCCTGAGTCATCCAAGGGCAGCCGGTACTGCGTGTACCACGACCTCCACACCCACAACACCAACGAATGCCAAGAGCTCAGGGCCGTGCGGGACGTGCGTGCCGGTGACGCCCCGAGCGCAGCGACCTGGGCTATGGCCGAGGAGGAGGAAGAGGTGGAGGACGATGGGAAGACCGTGGCCCTCGCCAAGGGTGGCGTGACCGACCTCGCAAGGACCGCTGGCAGGACCAGCCTCGTGAGGGAGGTTGGAGGGACCCGCCTCGCGAGGGAGGCTGGAGGGATCAGCCTCGCAAGGATCGCCCACAAGGCAACGCGGGCCTCCCTCCTCTGCCACCACAGCCGAGGAGGAATGAAGACCATCATCAGAACGAGGGGGCTGGAGGCTTCCAGGAGCCACGCGCAATCGCTTGCATCTTGGGCGGCGCTCAAGCCCCGACCACTCAGCACATCTTCAAGCAGTTTGCTCGCGAAGTGAATGCAGTCCTCCCCAAGCTTGAGGCAACACGCCCTCTTAGGTGGTCAGCATGCGCCATCACGTTCAGCTCAGCGGATCAGCTCAAGTGCGCGGCCACAGCCGGAGTCCTCCCGATGCTTTGTTCCCCAATCATCAGCAATGTGCAAGTCACCAGGACCCTCATCGATGGCGGAGTAGGGCTCAATGTCCTATCCGTCGAGACGTTCAACAATCTCCAAGTGCCATACAATCAGCTGCAGCCAACCAAGCCTTTCTCAGGAGTCACTGACGGTTCCACTGTTCCGATAGGGCAGGTCCGCCTGCCTGTTACCTTCAGGAAGCGCGACAACTACCGCATCGAGCTCATTGACTTCGACGTCGCTCACATTCGCCTGCCGTACAGTGCCATCCTCGGGTACCTAGCCCTGGCCAAGTTCATGGCCGTGACTCATCACGGCTACAATGTCCTCAAGATGCCAGGAAGCGGTGGAGTCATCACGGTGCCTTGTGAAGAGAGAGACGATGTGTGTTCTCTGGAACGTGCTTTCCAAGCCGCGTCAATTGAAGATCCAGATCACAGGAGCGGAAGGCTTCCCGAGGCTGCCCCTAAGAAGAAGAAGACATCGGCTGGTCCGACCCCTCGGGAGGCAGGCCCCTCAGGGTCCGCGCCTGTTCAGGGGGCGCCTCCATCTGTCACATAGGAAGGCGCGCCTGGCGCCCTCCTCGATCAAGGCTCGGGGGCTCTCTCCTGGAGGGCCGTCGACTTTGCTAGGATCATGAGGGAGGTGCTCGGGCGCCACTTGGAGGCGTGCTTCAAAGCACATTTCCTTCAGGAAGGAGCAAGACAAGGAGGGCAAAAACCTCAGGAGTTCGTCAACGAGATCATTCAGGAGCTGCAGGAGTCAAGAGTCATGAGTGGCAGCCGCCGCTTACCCTCCGTAGCTCCCCATCCAGGCGAGGATGGTGGGCTGCGCGTCTGCATCGACATACCAACCGAGCCGCCTCTCAGGAGCGCCTCTGGCCCTCACGCGTGGGACGCTGCGAAGGTCCACCCCACAGCTATGTTCTCATGCCTTAAGGCCTGTCAAACGCGGCTGCTGTGCGTCAGCACCTCGTGAGGAGCATCTTGGAGGCTCAAGCGGCTAGGCATTCCACAGTCCTGGCGGAGATGGAGATGGTCCGCGAGGAGCCGCCAGCGCCTCCGGAGCCTCTTGAGGCTCCTGGGCCTGGGGGCTCGTGAAGATCGGCTTCCGCAGCGCACGCCGTTCGCTACTTCAGCATCCCTTCATCTTCAAAATCATTAGGTGACATCCTTCGAGTTTCATTTTCAGCTGGGAGCGCCTCCCAGGGCTGCATCATTCCCTGGCCGCATGGGTCCGTCCCTGCGGCATGTATCCCTTCGGTTCATATTTTTAGTTTACTTTATCGGGGGCGCCCCTCGGGCTGCATCATGCCCAAAGTCGCTCGGGCCCGACCCAGCGGTGTTCGCCTTTTTCTGCGCCTATCTAAATGGATTTGCTCCTTCATGATTAATGTGCTTGACTTAATCGCCCGCTCGATTGACACCAACTGATGGAGCTGCTCCTTAACGGCACGATGCTTGCGCATGGGTCCGCCCCTGCAATGTCGACAAACCTGAATGGCTGAGCTCTGGCCACGACAACCCCGCAGGGCGCCGCCTCACCAAGCCTTCAGTGCCTCGTCACCCTTCCAGAGCAACTAGCAGCTGGCCGGCAATTTTAACGGCAAACTCTAGCTTTTCTTGTGATGAACTCACAGGATCACTTTAAGGAGCAGCGTCGGGCGAGGCCTTCGCAGCGTCTCCTTCGCTCTCATATGCGCGAACCGCTTGCATGTTAAAGGGGGGGGGGTACCTGAGCATCGCGACTCATGGACTCTTACTAGCTCTCAAGCCCTCACCTCCTGGCCTTGTCCACGGCATCGCGACCTGGCATACCAGCGATGCCTGAGCTCGCTCGAGGGCCGGGACCTAAGAACGTAGAGCACGAAGGGGAGCAAAGGTGAGAGGGAAGACACACGTGGGGACCTTGCTAGGCAACTCCTCAGTTGTCAATGAGCGGGCCTAGCGCCGCTCAAAGGAGTGGCTTCTGACCCCCAAGATAAGTCATCCTCCAGAAATACTAGCTATCGCAGCATCGACCTCGCACCTAATGCAATCCTGTTTTGGCAATGTCGCGCTCCTTTCTCACCGAACGATGGCTGCTTGAGCGCTAAAGGGGACCTCCTGAGCATCGCGACTCAAGGGCTCTTACTGGACCCCGGGCCGCTCACCTCCTGGCCTTGACCACGGCATCGCGACCTGGCATACCAGCGGCGGCTGAAGCCTGCCTTGGGACCGGGACCTGTCGGCGCAGAGCGTCATGTCCTCGCGAGGTTCGAAAGGAGGAACTAAGCTAAGGCAGGACGAGCATCTCGCACCGCTTCACGATAAGGATCATATTAACAAATGGAACTGCAGGCACCTTACAAACCCCCACGGGGTGTGTTCTTCGATTCCTCGCAGGGAACAAAAGGAGCAAATCCTAAAGAGCGCTAACTACACGCACCTCCGCATGAGACGCCATCATCAACAGTGGGCCGTCAGGCACTGGCGCCAACCCCATACAGATCAATGGTGACGGCGGCCTGACGAGCCCGCCCTGCTCCGAGAGCGACGCAAGCTCGGGGGCTCGTAGCTGTCATCGCTCGTCTTTGGAGTCGCGAAGAGCTCGGCGGAGTCGCTGGATCCTCCGACACCTCCGTTGCCTGAGGAGCTGTTGGGGGAGCGATTGGCGAGCCTAGTCCTCGCCACGGCAGGGCCCCGACCGCCTTTCTCAGGGCAGCACTCCAGCCGGCGTCCCTCCGCGTCGAAGACTTTGAAGAACATCAAGGAGGCGCCGTCGTACTCGAGGTGGATTACGAGGGCGCCCACCCGTCCTGCAGACCCGGGCGATCTCGCCCCAGCCACGGGTCATGTAGACCTTGCCTGGAGCGACGACCTCGACCTACGCTCCGGTCGCAGGGGTAATGCAGTCAGCATGCTGCAGCCAAAGCTCGATAGGCCCCCTCGGCGGGATCTCGAAGGCGAAGGAAGGAGGGAGGCGAATCCAAGACCGAGGAGGCATGGCGGCGTGAAGCACGAGCTCGCGATAGGAGCCCTCAACGTGAACTCCAGGAGGAACGACGCGCACCGCCGTGATCCGCCGGCGGCGACGGCGCCTCTGGCGGTGCCGCTCGGCGCCTGCGCCTTCAGGACCCTCGATTCGGGCGTACAAGGGCAATGGGAATCCAGGCGACGACCTCTCAAACCATGGCCTTGACACCTCCTACCAAGCACCCCCTTCTCCGCGGTAAGAGACGAGCCGTTTCTTCGGAGGAAGCGGGACAGGACCCTCTCGGGGGGCCTTCCCCTTCTCTTCGGCAGAAAACCGACAGATCGGTTGTTGGAAATATGCCCTAGAGGCAATAATAAAAGTGTTATTATTATATTTCTTTGTTCATGATAATAGTCTTTTATTCATGCTATAACTGTATTATCCGGAAATCGTAATACACGTGTGAATACATAGACCACAATATGTCTCTAGTGAGCCTCTAGTTGACTAGCTCGTTGTGATCAACAGATAGTCATGATTTCCTAGCTATGGACATTGGATGTCGTTGATAACGGGATCACATCATTAGGAGAATGATGTGATGGACAAGACCCAATCCTAAGCCTAGCATAGAGATCGTGTAGTTCGTATGCTGAAGCTTTTCTAATGTCAAGTATCTTTTCCTTAGACCATGAGATTGTGCAACTCCCGGATACCGTAGGAATGCTTTGGGTGTACCAAACGTCACAACATAACTGGGTGGCTATAAAGGTGCATTACAGGTATCTCCGAAAGTGTCTGTTGGGTTGGCACGAATCGAGACTGGGATTTGTCACTCCGTGTAAACGGGGAGGTATCTCTGGGCCCACTCGGTAGGACATCATCATAATGTGCACAATGTGACCAAGGGGTTGATCACGTGATGATGTGTTACGGAACGAGTAAAGAGACTTGCCGGTAACGAGATTGAACAAGGTATCGGTATACCGACGATCGAATCTCGGGCAAGTACAATACCGTTAGACAAAGGGAATTGTATACGGGATCGATTGAGTCCTTGACATCGTGGTTCATCCGATGAGATCATCGTGGAACATGTGGGAGCCAACATGGGTATCCAGATCCCGCTGTTGGTTATTGACCGGAGAACATCTCGGTCATGTCTGCATGTCTCCCGAACCCGTAGGGTCTACACACTTAAGGTTCGATGACGCTAGGGTTATAAAGGAAGTTTGTATGTGGTTACCGAATGTTGTTCGGAGTCCCGGATGAGATCCCAGACGTCACGAGGAGTTCCGGAATGGTCCGGAGGTAAAGATTTATATATAGGAAGTCCTATTTCGGCCATCGGGACAAGTTTCGGGGTCATCGGTATTGTACCGGGACCACCGGAAGGGTCCCGGGGGTCCACCGGGTGGGGCCACCTATCCCGGAGGGTCCCATGGGCTGAAGTGGGAAGGGATCCAGCCCAAAGTGGGCTGGGGCGCCACTTCCCTCATGGCCCATGTGCCTAGGGTGAAGGGGGAACCCTAAGGAAGAGTCCTAGGAGGGGAAGGCACCTCCTAGGTGCCTTGGGGGGAAGGGAATCCTCCCTTTGGCCGCCGCCCCTTTCCCATCTAGGGCTTCCGCACCCCCTAGGGTGGGAACCCTAGAGGGGGCGCACCCTCCTCCCTCTCCCCTACATATATAGTGAGGCCTAGGGCTGCCCATAACACGTGATTCGATCTTTGCCTGTTGGTGCAGCCCTCCCTCTCTTTCTCCTCATATCTCGCGGTGCTTGGTGAAGCTCTGCAGGATTGCCACGCTCCTCCATCACCACCACGCCATTGTGCTGCTGCTGGATGGAGTCTTCCTCAACCTCTCCCTCTCTCCTTGCTGGATCAAGGCGTGGGAGACGTCACCGGGCTGTACGTGTGTTGAACGCGGAGGTGCCGTCCGTTCGGCACTAGGATCATCGGTGATCTGAATCACGACGAGTACGACTCCTTCAACCCCGTTCTCATGAACTCTTCCACTTAGCGATCTACAAGGGTATGTAGATGCACTCTCCTTCCCCTCGTTGCTGGTTTCTCCATAGATAGATCTTGGTGACACGTAGGAAAATTTTGAATTTCTGCTACGTTCCCCAACAGTGGCATCATGAGCTAGGTCTATTGCGTAGATTCTTTGCACGAGTAGAACACAAAGTAGTTGTGGGCGTTGATGTTGTTCAATATGCTTGCCGTTACTAGTCTTATCTTGATTCGGCGGCATCATGGGATGAAGCGGCCCGGACCGACCTTACACGTACTCTTACGTGAGACTGGTTCCACCGACAAACATGGACTAGTTGCATAAGGTGGCTGGCGGGTGTCTGTCTCTCCCGCTTTAGTCGGATCGGATTCGATGAACAGGGTCCTTATGAAGGGTAAATAGCAATTGGCATATCACGTTGTGGTCTTTGCGTAGGTAAGAAACGTTCTTGCTAGAAACCCATAGCAGCCACGTAAAACATGCAAACAACAATTAGAGGACGTCTAACTTGTTTTTGCAGGGTATGCTATGTGATGTGATATGGCCAAAAGGATGTGATGAATGATATATGTGATGTATGAGATTGATCATGTTCTTGTAATTGATGATCATGGAGCCCCAAGATGGAGATCAAAGGAGCTATATGATATTGGCCATATCATGTCACTATTATTTGATTGCATGTGATGTTTATCATGTTTATGCATCTTATTTGCTTAGAACGACGGTAGTAAATAAGATGATCCCTCATTACAATTTCAAGAAGTGTTCTCCCCTAACTGTGCACCGTTGCTACAGTTCGTCGTTTCGAAGCACCACGTGATGATCGGGTGTGATAGATCCTTACGTTCACATACAACGGGTGTAAGACAGATTTACACATGCAATACACTTAGGGTTAACTTGACGAGCCTAGCATGTACAGACATGGCCTCGGAACACGGAGACCGAAAGGTCGAGCATGAGTCGTATAGAAGATACGATCAACATGAAGATGTTCACCGATGATGACTAGTCCGTCTCACGTGATGATTGGACACGGCCTAGTTTGACTCGGATCATGTAATCACTTAGATGACCAGAGGGATGTCTATCTGAGTGGGAGTTCATAAGATGAACTTAATTATCTTGAACATAGTCAAAAGACCTTTTGCAAATTATGTCGTAAGCTCGCGCTGTAGTTCCACTGTTTAGATATGTTCCTAGAGAAAATATAGTTGAAAGTTGATAGTAGCAATTATGCGGACAGTAGAAAGCTTATGTGCTTAATGCACTGCTCAGTGTGCTGAACCCCAAACGTCGTTTGTGGATGTTGCGAACATCGGACATACACGTTTTGATAACTACGTTAAACGGTTTAGAGTTGAGGCACTAAAGATGTTTTCGAAACATCGCGGAACATATGAGATGTTTCAAGGGCTGAAATTGGGATTTCAGGCTCGTGCCCACGTCAAGAGGTATGAGACCTCCGACAATTTTCTTAGCCTACAAACTAAGGGAGAAAAGCTCAATCGTTGAGCTTGTGCTCAGATTGTCTGAGTGCAACAATCACTTGAATCGAGTGGGAGTTGATCTTCCAGATGAGATAGTGATGTTTCCCCAAAGTCATTGCCACCAAGCTGCTAGAGCTTCGTGATGAACTATAAAATATCAGGGATAGATATGATGATCCTTGAAATATTCGCGATGTTTGACACCGCGAAAGTAAAAATCAAGAAGGAGCATCAATTGTTGATGGTTGGTGAAACCACTAGTTTCAAGAAGGGCAAGGGAACAAAGGGATACTTCATGAAACGGCAATTCAGCTGCTGCTCTAGTGAAGAAACCCAAGGTTGAACCCAAACCCGAGACTGAGTGCTTCTGTAATAAAGGGAACAGCCACTGGAGCAGAATTACCCTAGATACTTGGTAGATGAGAAGGCTGGCAAGGTCGAGAGAAGTATATTGGATATACATTATGTTAATGTGTACTTTACTAGTACTCCTAGTAGCACCAGGGTATTAGATACCGGTTCGGTTGCTAAGTGTTAGTAACTCGAAATAAAAGCTACAGAATAAACGGAGACTAGCTAAAGGTGAGCCGATGATATGTGTTGGAAATGTTTCCAATGTTGATATGATCAAGCATCGCACGCTCCCTCTACCATCAAGATTAGTATTAAACCTAAATAATTGTTATTTGGTGTTTGCGTTGAGCATAGACATGATTGGATTATGTCTATTGCAATACGGTTATTCATTTAAGGAGAAAAATAGTTACTCTATTTATGTGAATAATACCTTCAATGGTCTTGCACCTAAAGGAATGGTTTATTAAATCTCGATCGTAGTGATACACATTTTCATGCCAAAAGATATAAGATAGTAATGATAGTACCACTTACTTGTGGCACTGCCATGTAAGTCATAATGGTATAAAACGCATGAAGAAGCTCCATGTTGATGGATCTTTGGACTCACTCGTTTTTGAAAAGTTTGAGACATGCGAACCATGTCTATTGGTGTATACGCATGAAGAAACTCCATGCAGATGGATAGTTTGGACTCACTTGATTTTGAATCACTTGAGATATGCAAATCATACCACATGGGCAAGATGACTGAAAAGCCTCGTTTTCAGTAAGATGGAACAAGATAGCAACTTGTTGGAAGTGACACATTTTGATGTGTGCAGTCCAATGAGTGCTGAGGCATGCAGTGAATATCGTTATGTTCTTACTTCACAGATGATTCGAGTAGATGTTGAGAATATTTACTTGATGAAACACAAGTCTGAATTATTGAATGGTTCAAGTAATTTCAGAGTGAAGTAGAAGATCATTGTGACAAGAGGATAAAATGTCTATGATATGATCATAGAGATGAATATCTGAGTTACAAGTTTTGGCACACAACTAAGACATTGTGGAAATTGTTTCGCAATTAATACCGCCTGGAACACCATAGTGTGATGGTGTGTCCGAACATCATAGTTGCACCCTATTGGATATGGTGCGTACCATGATGTCTCTTATCGAATTACCACTATTGTTCATGGGTTAGGCATTAGAGACAACCACATTCACTTTAAATAGGGCACCACGTAATTCCGTTGAGATGACACCATATGAATTATGGTTTAGAGAAACCTAAGTTGTCGTTTCTTAAAGGTCTGGGGCTGCGACGCTTATGTGAAAAAGTTTCAGGATTGATAAGCTCGAACCCAAAGCGGATAAAATGCATCTTCATAGGACACCCAAAACAGTTGGGTATACCTCCTAATTCAGATCCGAAAGCAATATGGATTGTTTCTTGAATCGGGTCCTTTCTCGAGGAAAGGTTTCTCTCGAAAGAGTTGAGTGGGAGGATGGTGGAGACTTAATATGGTTATTGAACCATCACTTCAACCAGTGTGTATCAGGGCACAAGAAGTTGTTCATGTGGCACCTACACCAATTGAAGTAGAAGCTTATGATAGTGATCATGAAGTTTCGGATCAAGTCACTGCCGTACCTCGTAGGGTGACAAGGATACGTACTACTTCAGAATGGTACAGTAATCCTGTCTTGAAGGTCATGTTGCTAGACAACAATGAACCTACGAGCTATGGAGAAGCGATGGTGGGCCCAAATTCCAACAAATGGTTAGAAGCCATGAAATCCGAGATAGGATCCATGTATCAGAACAAAGCATGGACTTTAGTGGACTTGCCCGATGATCGGCAAGCCACTGAGATAAGTGGATCTTTAAGAAGAAGACGAATGTGGACGGTAATGTAACCGTCCATGAAGCTCGACTTGTGGCGAAGAGTTTTTTCACAAGTTCAAGGAGTTGACTACGATGAGATTTTCTCATCCGTAGCGATGCCTAAGTCCATCGGATTCATGTTAGCATTAGCTGCATTTATGAAATCTGGCAGATGGATGTCAAAACGAGTTTCCTTACCAGTTTTCGTAAGGAAAGGTTGTATGTAATACAATCAGAAAGGTTTTGTCGATCCTAAGGATGCTAAAAGGTATGCTAGCTCTAGCGATCCTTCCATGGACTGGAGTAAGCATCTCGGAGTTGGAATGTGCACTTTGATAAGATGATCAAAGATTTTGGGTTTATACAAAGTTTATGAGAAACTTGTATTTCCAAAGAAGTGAGTGGGAGCACTATAGAATTTCTGATGAGTATATGTTGTTGACATATTGTTGATCAGAAATGATGTAGAATTTCTGGAAAGCATATAGGGTTATTTGAAAAGTGTTTTTCAATGGAAAACCTGGATTAGGCTACTTGAACATTGAACATCAAGATCTATAAGGATAGATCAAAACGCTTAATGGTACTTTCAAATGAGCACATACCTTGACATGATCTTGAAGGTGTTCAAGATGGATCAGTCAAAGAAGGAGTTCTTGCCTGAGTTGTAAGGTATGAAGTGAAGACTTAAAGCTCGACCACGGCAGAATAGAGAGAGAGGACGAAGGTCGTCCCCTATGCTTAAGACATAGGCTATATAGTATGCTATGCAGTGTACCGCACCTGAAGTGTGCCTTGCCATGAGTCAGTCAAGGGGTACAAGAGTGATCCAAGAATGGATCACAGGACAACGGTCAAAGTTATCCTTAGTAACTAGTGGACTAAGGAATTTTCTCGATTATGGAGGTGGTAAAAGAGTTCGTCGTAAAGGGTTACGTCGATGCAAGCTTAACACCTATCCGGATAGCTCTGAGTAGAGATACCGGATACGTATAATGGAGCAACAATTTAGAATAGCTCCAAGTAGAACAGTTATTTGGAATAGCTCCAAGTAGAATGTGGTAGCTACATCTAGGAGATGACATAGAGATTTGTAAAGCACACACGGATCTGAAAGGTTCAGACCCGTTGACTATAACCTCTCTCACAAGCATAACATGATCAAACCCAGAACTCTTGGATGTTGGTCACATGGCGATGTGACCTATGAATGTTAATCACATGGCGATGTGAACTAGATTATTGACTCTTGTGCAAGTGGGAGACTGTTGGAAATATGCCCTAGAGGCAATAATAAAAGTGTTATTATTATATTTCTTTGTTCATGATAATAGTCTTTTATTCATGCTATAACTGTATTATCCGGAAATCGTAATGCACGTGTGAATACATAGACCACAATATGTCCCTAGTGAGCCTCTAGTTGACTAGCTCGTTGTGATCAACATATAGTCATGATTTCCTGGCTATGGACATTGGATGTCGTTGATAACGGGATCACATCATTAGGACAATGATGTGATGGACAAGACCCAATCCTAAGCCTAGCATAGAGATCGTGTAGTTCGTATGCTGAAGCTTTTCTAATGTCAAGTATCTTTTCCTTAGACCATGAGATTGTGCAACTCCCGGATACCGTAGGAATGCTTTGGGTGTACCAAATGTCACAACGTAACTGGGTGGCTATAAAGGTGCATTACAGGTATCTCCAAAAGTGTCTGTTGGGTTGGCACGAATCGAGACTGGGATTTGTCACTCCGTGTAAACGGGGAGGTATCTCTGGGCCCACTCGGTAGGACATCATCATAATGTGCACAATGTGACCAAGGGGTTGATCACGTGATGATGTGTTACGGAACGAGTAAAGAGACTTGTCGGTAACGAGATTGAACAAGGTATCGGTATACCGACGATCGAATCTCGGGCAAGTACAATACCGTTAGACAAAGGGAATTGTATACGGGATCAATTGAGTCCTTGACATCGTGGTTCATCCGATGAGATCATCGTGGAACATGTGGGAGCCAACATGGGTATCCAGATCCCGCTGTTGGTTATTGACCGGAGAACATCTCGGTCATGTCTGCATGTCTCCCGAACCCGTAGGGTCTACACACTTAAGGTTCGATGACGCTAGGGTTATAAAGGAAGTTTGTATGTGGTTACCGAATGTTGTTCGGAGTCCCGGATGAGATCCCGGACGTCACGGGGAGTTTCGGAATGGTCCGGAGGTAAAGATTTATATATAGGAAGTCCTATTTCGGCCATCGGGACAAGTTTCGGGGTCATCGGTATTGTACCGGGACCACCGGAAGGGTCCCGGGGGTCCACCGGGTGGGGCCACCTATCCCGGAGGGTCCCATGGGCTGAAGTGGGAAGGGATCCAGCCCAAAGTGGGCTGGGGCGCCACTTCCCTCATGGCCCATGCGCCTAGGGTGAAGGGGGAACCCTAAGGAAGAGTCCTAGGAGGGGAAGGCACCTCCTAGGTGCCTGGGGGGGAGGGAATCCTCCCTTTGGCCGCCGCCCCTTTCCCATCTAGGGATGCCGCACCCCCTAGGGTGGGAACCCTAGAGGGGGCGCACCCTCCTCCCTCTCCCCTATATATATAGTGAGGCCTAGGGCTGCCCATAACACGTGATTCGATCTCTGCCTGTTGGTGTAGCCCTCCCTCTCTTTCTCCTCATATCTCGCGGTGCTTGGCGAAGCTCTGCAGGATTGCCACGCTCCTCCATCACCATCGCGCCGTTGTGCTGCTGATGGATGGAGTCTTCCTCAACCTCTCCCTCTCTCCTTGCTGGATCAAGGCATGGGAGACGTCACCGGGCTGTACGTGTGTTGAACGCGGAGGTGCCGTCCGTTCGGCAGTAGGATCATTGGTGATCTGAATCACGACGAGTACGACTCCTTCAACCCCGTTCTCATGAATGCTTCCGCTTAGCGATCTACAAGGGTATGTAGATGCACTCTCCTTCCCCTTGTTGCTGGTTTCTCCATAGATAGATCTTGGTGACACGTAGGAAAATTTTGAATTTCTGCTACGTTCCCCAACATCGGTGCCATTGGCGTAGGGTGGAGCGAGGACAAAGAAGAAGACGGAGAGTAGCAGGAAGTGATGGACTAGAAAGGCCCGCGCCGTTCCGTACATATAGCCCGGGGAGGCCAACCGCCGGCCTCCACGATCACAGGTAATCATGACCCGTTTTGCATGCAGGGACTTGTCAATTCGTGCAGTTGTCGAGGCATCATGGGGGAGCCAGGACGCCCATGTCCAATCAACCGCCACGCGGCTCCCAAGGCCGCAGGCTGATGGGGCCCGTGGCGCTTCGCACTTGCCCCTTTGCTTCTCTGCTAAGCCAAGTTCGGGCGTGCCTTGGGCCCGGGGGCTACTATCGGCGTTCTAGGAACGGGGATACCCAGACTTGCCTGCCTGCGGCCTGCAGCGTGGCTCAGGGAGTGGCCCAGTACGGCCCATCTTCATCAACACATACTCAAGACCCTCGCGAGGGGCCAAGCCTCGCGGGGCGGACGACAGGAGGCTTCCTCGGGCACAGCCTCGTCAGGCTGGCTCGCGAGGAGGTGGAGAGATCAAGGCGGGGTACCTCACGAGGTGCCAATGATGCAAGCCATGACGACCAAGGCTAGGCGGGCGCCGGCCTGCGCAGAGTCCTTGTTTCCTCTTTGGTGCAAAGGGGGAAAGCGCAGGCAAGAGTATCAAGCAAAGGCAACCACTTCGGTGCAACAAGACCAAGACCAGTAGGACGGCAGGATGAAGGTCATCGTGGAGCCCAAGTCGACGTCACCGTCAGGGTCTTTGACAGGCGAGGACCGACTTTAGTCAGGAGTGTACTAGATGTTCCCCTTCAAAATGGCCAATTGTTGGCACCCTTCCCGCTCAATATTTGGGAAGAGGCCCAGGGCCTCCGTCTATAAATAGGATTAGACACCCCCAAGGTGAGGAGGAACCAGACACAGAGAGATCTTGGGCAAGGGGGAGATCAACCAAAGAGAGAGAGAGAGAAGCGACTGAACTCACCCTAGCAGTTCATCGCACCAGCTCAAGAGCAGACCCTCGCGAGGCTGTTCTTCCTTCTACTATTCATCATCAGCCCCTGAGGCAATCCACCATACCACACACTGGAGTAGGGTATTACACCACAATGGTGGCCCGAACTAGTATAAACCCCGTGTCCCTTGTGTTGTTCTTCGTGTAGTTAGATCCTTGCGAGGCGACGAGACGTGGGTAGACGGGAGGTGTGATCTCAGCGTGCACCCTAGAGTTTGAACCTTGAGGGTCTGTCGGAACCCGAAATCCGACAGAGCATGACGGCGAGATTCAGTCATCACAACCGGTGCTACAATAGTCTCAACAAGAGCTTCAACCGCAGGGTGCGGCTGTTGCACGGGGCAAAGCAACAAGGACGGCCGGTGGTGGTTGGGGCTGGTGACTAGGACAATGGTCGGTGGGGACGAGGGCGGACGGTTGCGACAAGGACGGTGGCCGGCGGGACGGCGGCGGACGGCTGCGATGAGGACGGCAACGTCATGGACGAGGACGGCCGGCGAGCTGGCTGGCGTATGGGAGATCACAGGGCAGTGAGGATGAACAGACGGCATGACTTCTTCTTTTTTTACCAGCGAAGCAATTGGGGGAAGAAGCAATCGTGCGGCTATTATGGAACGTATCGTACGTCCATTGTACGACCGACATAATTGTTCGACCGGTGCACCAGCGCAGATCAGTGCCCTTTGCCTTATCCCTTCCCCTCTGGGCCCGCCCACTCGTTCCTTTCCCCGCACACATTGTCTTCTACCTCGCGCGATGCAGCCATGGATGACTTCTCAGCCCACCATTTCCCATGCCCATCCACCTTTACCCCTTCCCTCCCCTCGACGAATCTCTTCCCATCAACTTGATACTGCAAGGAGGGAGGGGAGGGCTGGTTAGTAGATGAATACGCGTGGATGCGGCCTGCTTTGAGCGCCGAGGACGGCAGCTTTTTGCTCTGACCAGGACTGCCCTGCTACAAGCCCATGCATAGATGCTACAACTGGCATAGCAATTTGCTACAACCGGCATCTCGTTCTGATACAAGGCATAGCCGGCGTCGTTTTTTTGCTACAACCATGCTAGCTTTTGCTACAATCGGCACTTCGTTTTGCTACTACGCACCACCAGCGTCGGCGGTTCGAGGACGGCAACGCTGCTCCGACCAGCACTTCCCTACTACAAGCACTATACGTGATGCTACAATCTGCATCTCGTTTTGCTACAACCACACCAGATTTTTGCTACAACGCATTGCCGACGTCGATTTTTTGCCACAACCACGCTCGCTTTTTGGTTCAACCCACAATTTGTTTTGCTACCACGCACCACGGGCATCGTTTTTTTGCAACCGCGTTAGTTTTTTGCTACAATCAGCATTGCCATTTTCTACTACGCACCACCGACGGCGGAGAAAAGCCATGACTGGCGAGTTTGTTTTTTGATGGGACCGGCGGTGATTTTTTGTTGGGACCGGCCGAGTTTCTTGCTGGGACGGTGATTGTAACATCCTAAATTTTCAATTTGGAATGTTATACATTATATCATCGTTGCATATCATATTTTATTGCATTTTGGCTTGATCCTAGAAATTCTACGCAAGTCAAGGACCTACGGAGAGAGTTGGGGATTTTGTTATTTTCATCTTTGAGTTTTCTCAAATTTTAAGAAGGGGATCGATTGGTTTTGATTATTTTTCCTCCTAATATTTCTATTATAAAAATATATGAGAGGGATAAAATGACTTCTCCAAAATAAATGAAATATTAGAGGAAAAATGTTAAAATAAATTTATTTATTTTATTTGGTTTTATTGCAATTTTATTCAAATTAGAAAAATTGCACGTATTTCAAAATTGCATTTTAGGGCCAAGAAAATGTTCATCTTGTTCTAAATATTTTATTTAGACGATGAAAATTTGTTTTGGCATTTTTAGATTTTTTTTATTTTTCTAGAATTTATTTACGGTGGAACGTTTAAAAAAAATCTCCGCACGCCCGACTTGGCCGAAGGCCCAGCCGAGCCGGGCCAAGCCCGCGCCGCCGCCGCCTTCCCCCGCAGGAGGGAGTCCACCCCGCCGCCGACGCCAAGTCCGGCCGGGGCACGCCTCCCGAGGCCGACCCCGACCCGGCACCCCCTCCTCCAAGCCATCGCCCCCCCCTCTTAAATACCGCCGCCGCCGACCCCCACCACCACCCGAACCACCCCACCGCCCAGCGCCGCCGTTCGCCGCCGCCGCCGCCTGCCGCTGCCGCCCCACCGTCGCCCAAGAGCCCCACCGCCCCATTGGACCCCGCCGGAGCCCCGCCGAGGTACCCGCCCGCCGCCGCCGGTTTTCTAGAGAAAACCCATTCTGGTTTTTTAGGAAACCCTAGGTTTTATTTTTAGACTGGTTTATTTTTTTCTGGTTTATTTACTTAGCGAGCGCCCGCTTGTTCGTTCGTTTTAATGCACGAGTTTCACCGTTTAGCCGCAGACAGCGAGCGTCCGTTCGTTAGCCTGTTCGTTAGTTTTTCTTTTTCCAGGGTTTCCGCGATTATTCCGATCGCGATTTCTGCCCTGATTTTCATTTTAGTTTTTTTCTTTGCTCATTTATCAGAATCAGGCGATTCAAATGCCTAGAGTTTCGTCTCGAAACCCTATTTTTGTTTAACCAATTTAAACATGATTTTGCTACTGTAAAATTTGAATTAAGTCCAGATTAGTAAACGAAGCTTGTTTCTTCCGCAATTTGAGTTTCGTTGTTTCGTTCGGTTTGATTCTTTTTGCAAACCGGAGTTCTTAAGTTGTACTTTCTGGTTAAGATCTCTTATTTTAGTTTTACCCGTGCTTCTAGTTGAGTGCTTATTGTATGCTTGTGTAGCAACCTGACCCGAATGGATCAAGTCTCTGTGCTTAAGTGTCATCCCTGGATCGGTATGCTGACACAAACAGTACTCGAGGATTTATAACAGAGGTAAATCACATGTATAAAGTAACGTAAATACTATTACCTCAATCCAAAATAGCGGAAGTAACAAGGTTGTGGATTCCCATCAACACCAACGGCAAAGTTGAGTGTAGAAATCGTAACCCTAACGTATCACTTACTCGTCGTAAGATTCCTGCAACATGAGACGTTGCAGCCACAGAGGGTCAGTACATTGAATGTACTGGCAAATTCACACCATAGGATAATGATGAACAATAGTTATCACTACATGCATATTTGGCTGGTGGAAAGCTCTAAGTTTATAATGTTTTTGCGAAAAGCCAATTTTTCCCTACTACAAAGGAATATATTTTATTTAACTACAAAGTTTGTTGAAAACATTGAGAAGGTAAACCCTCTCTCAATCCCAATTAAAAGTAATCATTAACCCAACAAATTAATTTAAGTAATATGATGAGATACTTAAGATACTCCAAGTACTAGATACTCAAGATTGTCCATAACCGGGGACACGGCTAACCATGATTAGATTGTACACTCTGTAGAGGTTTGCACACTTTTCCCCACAAGACTCGATTGCCTCCGTTGGATTTCTCGCACTACATGGTGTTTGAGAAACGGATGACCGAGACACAGTTTTTCAGAAACATTAACTCTCTACTCCGGGTGGACCATACCAAACCTACAAAACCCACTACCTGCTGATCTACCTCTTCAAGAGCTTCACGTAACTTACTCAACTATGCTAGAGCCCATAATAGCTTGTGACTGCACACGGAAGTTTCTAGCATGAATAATCTCAGTTCCCTTTGAGCCTGGGTGGCGGTCCATAGGAAAATCACACGGTAACCCCGGGATTTCCAAAAAAACAGGCAATCACTGGATACCCCAGGTGCCACAATCCACCCAGATGTGTATTTAAGTTGCCACCTTAAGTAAACCATTAATTAAAATCTCACATCTGTCATGGAAACACTCAAACCCAATCCACGTATACGAGCATAGCATGGCAATATAAGCAACACGTAGAAGTAACTCCCAAGGGTTTGATATGAAACAGGGCAATAGATTCTACCTCAGCAACTACTTCCCAACCCACATATTGAAGACATCCTAATCATGCAATGTTTGAGGATCGAACTAATGCAATGAAAACTGGGTATGAAAGGGATATGATCAAAGTGTGAACTTGCCTGTACTGCTAATGAATCTACGCGTCACACTCCGGTCAATCTATCGTGATCAAGCAATTGTAACCACACATAAGCAATCACTCAAAAGATCGGAAAGAACGAGTACGATTCGGAAAACATCAAAACCAAGCAAATAACTCTTGCAACATAAAACAATTTCTAACAGTACCAAAATCATGTGAATTTGGCCTTATCAGAAAGTTTAGGTCAAGAGCTTCGATTTGCAAAAAGAATCAACTAAATTGGAGTTACGAAACTCAAGTTATGATCAAACGAAGTTCAAATTCAAATCCGATCTAATTCAAATTTTAAACTTTCAAAAACATGTTTGAGTTGGATTACTGGATAGAGGGGATCATAACAAAGAAGCAGGCGTTGGTTTCGTTGGATTTGGATAAACGAGCAAGAAGTTGTGCTAAAAAGAAGATCAGGGACTAAACTGTAAATAAAATTACTCACAGATGAGTCCCTGGCCGAAAATAACAGAAAAAGGAAAAATTAAAAAGTGAACGTTCGTTACCGAACGCTAACCAACGAAACTCATTCGCTCCAGAGCCTAAACTAACGAACGATCTCTAAATAATAAAACCTACATAATAAACCGCTCTAAAGAATAAAACCAAAAACCACAAAAACCGGGGCGGGTTAAATCAGTTTATACCGGTTCGAGGGAAAAGTCCGGCGGCGGCGGCTCGGCTACTCCGGCGACGGGCGGCGGTGGCGCAGTAGTGGCGTGAACGAGGCGGCGGCGACGCGGGGGAGGGCGGCGGTGGTGTGCCACGCGGGGCGGGATGCAGGCGGCGGCGGCGGCAATGGTGAGATGCAGCAGCGGCGGCGGCGTCGATCTGCGACGGCGGCAGCGCGGCGATCTGCGGCAGCAGCGAGGAGAGAAAAAAGGGGGCCGGGGAGTCCGCGGCGCGCTTATAAAGGCGGGAGGCGTGGAGGAGGGGCAAGGGGAGGCATGCCCGGCCAGGACTCAGCGGCGGCGGCGGAGTCGGCCACGCTCGGGACTTCGTCCCGAGCTCGAAGACGGAGGCGGTTGGTGAGCTGGGCTGGGCCTGGCTGAGGAGCTGGGCCGGCCCAGTTCGGCGAAGGGGAGTTTTTTTTCTTTTTGTTTTTTTAAACAGACAGTCAAAGAAATAAACAAAATAAATAAAAACAGAAATATAATATAGGCATATTATATATCAAAATTTTCAGAAAAAGATTTTCTACGAAATGAACATTTTTTCAAAATCAAATAAAATACAAACAAATTCAAAAAAAACAAAGAGTGCTTCTGCTCTAGTAAAATCCAGTAAAAATCATTTTAAAAATACCAAAATAAATTCAAATTTATTTCTCTCCAATTTTCTGGGGTAGGGAATCATGTTACCCTATTTTCCATATATTTTATTTTTGGAGAAAAATAATTTGAATAAAACTCAAATAACTCCAAATTGAAAATAAATTCAAAAGAACTTTGTATTTAATTCTTTTAAAACTCCCAACTCATATTTCATATAATTTGAAGAAGTCATTTTATCTTCTCTCATGAAAATCATTGAGTTGCATGAAGTTTAAGAACCTAAATATTTCCAAATAAAATTCAAATATTTTCAAATACCCTTTCATTTAATTAAATGGAAGAAGTCATATCATCTTCGCTCAAGGGTTTTGTATTTGAAAAGGATTTGAATTCATGAAGATCAGAAAAGAAAATGAAAGTTTGGGAAAGTCGTTTTATCCCCTCTCATTTAACTTTCAAAAAGTTTCGAATTTCACTCAATCAATCAAACAATAAATCAAATCTATCTATTTATTATAACATTCCAAAATTTAGAATTTTGGGATGTTACATCTTGTTTGTTTGCGATAGAGTATCCGAAGTGCGAAGCGTGCTACTATGAGTCTCTAGGTTTCACGGATCATCAGCAAGGCAAGTAACACTTTGATCATACCTCTTTACAACCCAGTTTTATTGCATTAGAGCAATCCTCAAACAATTGCATGGTTAGGATCTGATTAATATGTGGGTTTTGGGAAGTAGATGAGGTAGTACCTATTGTCCTGTTTAGTTATCAAACCTTTGGGAGTTACTTCTACGTTGCTTATATTACTATGCTATGCTTGTAGATGTGGATTGGGTGAGTGTATCCATAACAGATGTGAGTGTTGTTAATTAATGGTTAACTTAAGGTGTCTAGTTTAATTCACATCTGGGTGGATTGAGGCACCTGGGGAACCCAGTGTTGCCTGTATTTGTGGAAATCCCGGGGTACCGTGTGATTCTCCTATGGACCGCCACCCAGGCTCAAAGGGATCATAAGATTATTCATGCTAGAAACTTCCGAGTGCAGCCACAAGCTATTATGGGCTCTAGCATAGTTGAGTATGTTGCAAGACCTCTTTGAGTGGTGGGCTAGCAGATGTAGGGGAAAGTAGGTGTAACTGTCCACCCAGAGTAAAGAGTTATTGTTTCAGAAAGACTGTGTCTCGTTTCTCCGACCATGGATGTATTCGAGTCTTGTGGGGAGAAGTGCACAAACCTCTGCAGAGTGTACAAACTAATCATGGTTAGCCATGTCCCCGGTTATGGACGTTTTGAGTATCTAGTTCCTGGATTATCATGTTACTTAATTTAATTTTGATTGGGTTTAATGATGATGCTTAATTGGGTTTGAGTTGGAGGAACCGTCTCAATGTTTAACAACCACCATGATAGTTAAATAAAATTTATTCCTTTGTTGTAAGGAAAAATTGGCTTTATGCAAAACTGTAACCATAGAGCTTTCCACCAGCCAAATTTGCATGTAGTGATAGCATCTTTCTGTTCATTACTTTCTATGTGTTACATTGCCAGCATATTCCATGTGCTGACCTGTTTCTGGACTGCAACATTCATGTTGCAGACTTTTCAGACGACGAGTAAGGTGCCTTAGGTCGTGATCTTTCACTCAGTGATGCCATTGGAGTTGATGGACTCGCTTTATCTTCCAAGCCTTCCGCTGTTATCGTTTATAGATGGCCTTAAGCCATATTCATTATAAAAAGTTCTCTTTTGAGACATTCGATGTAATAAGTGTGTGATTGCTACTCTGTTATAAATCCTTCAAGTACTGTGCGTGTCAGCATTACCGATCCAGGGATGACACTGATGGACATAGATCAGATTGTTTGAGGTCTGGTCGCTACAAGATGGTATAAGAGCACACGCTAACTGTAGGACACGACCACCAAGCTAAAGCCATAGATCACTACTCTCTTCTCATTTCTGACTCCTCTCCTTTTTCTACTCTTTTAGGATGGTGGATGCAAGGAACAAGTTCAGGCAACCGGATGAACATACGCCTTTTGGATGCCACTTGAAGGAAGTTACTAGATACGTAAACATCGGAATACCAAGCTTCACCAGGACTTACATCGCCACTTCACCAGAAGAGGAGCGTTGGATGATTTGAGTTCAAGTTCCAGGAAGGACGTTCATGCCAGTCACCCAGCCCATAGAGTTTTCCTTTGATGCACCAACCTGGAGTCTAGGAAAGAGCATGGCAGCCCAGATCACCATGGGACGCATTGGAGAAGTGTACCATAAGGATCTCAAGGATACTATCTACCAGATTTGTGGGCGCCGAGACGAGCAATGGGAGATGATCAGCACCCGGAAGGATAGATCTATTGCAGCTTTCATCCAGGAGTTAAACCAGCACATTCGTCGCCAGGAGAACCAGATGTGTGCAGGCATGATAGATCTAAAGTAGGCAATGACCAGGATCACGGAGCTGGAAGAAGAACTCAAGTCCACCCGCGATGGATATGAGGAGGAAATTGCAA
Organism: Triticum dicoccoides; assembly: GCF_002162155.2. Lineage (NCBI taxonomy): Eukaryota > Viridiplantae > Streptophyta > Magnoliopsida > Poales > Poaceae > Triticum > Triticum dicoccoides. Next base: position 438,391,011 of record NC_041385.1, read on the forward strand.
CATTACTGGAGAAGAATGACGACCTGATTAAAAAGATCAGAGGATTCATGGGAGACCCTGCGCCTGGAGGTGAAGACAAAGATTCTACCTGTCCGGAGAACTACATCATCATCGACGACACTGACTCAGACCCTGACGATAGTGATGATGACTATGTTGATGAAGCTAGAGCAGATATCATGGAGTCTTTGACCGATCAAATTTTCTAGTCGACCACCATATCAGTATTAGTATTTCCCCATGTATATAGCATAGTCCGAGCAGTTTTGTAACGATAGTTAGACTGATGTATGCCCTTGTGTGAATTGATTGAAGTGATATGATTGTGTTTGTCTCATGTGCATATGGGTAGTGTTTTTCCCTCTAGACCTCCTTCTATTCTATACTCTCATCTTTTCTCAACCCTCAAATGCCTCCGAGACGCGACAATGGATTTGCGTTCCCACCGGAGCTCACTCAGTTGATCCAGCGGCAGAATGCATTGATGCAGATACTAGTCTAGAACCAGAATCAGGGGAACAACAACAACAACAACCCACCACCACCACCACCAGTTGACCACTTAGCCCGTTTCTTAAGGCTAAATCCGCCGGTGTTCTCCAGTAGCACCAAGCCGATAGTTGCAGATGATTGGCTCCGCAAGATTGGAAGGGAGTTGACCACTGCAGGATGCACAGATGTGGAAAGGGTGCATTTTGCCGCACATCAGCTTGATGGACCCGCAGCATCATGGTGGGAGAATTTCACAGCCACGTACCCCATCGACACTGTCACATGAGACCAGTTTCAGTAGGCTTTCCGTACTGCCCATGTTTCAGCAGGAGCTATGGACATGAAGAAGCGTGAGTTCCACAACTTGCACCAAGGAGGACGTACAGTTGGCCAGTATGTGGATGATTTTAGTAAGTTAGCACATTATGCCCCAGATGACGTTGCTACGGATGCAGCTAAGCAGGAGAAGTTTCTGGAAGGACTGAATGATGAGCTGTGTTGGAAATATGCCCTAGAGGCAATAATAAAATGGTTATTATTATATTTCTTTGTTCATGATAATTGTCTATTATTCATGCTATAATTGTGTTATCCGGAAATCGTAATACATGTGTGAATATATAGACCACAATACGTCCCTAGTGAGCCTCTAGTTGACTAGCTCGTTGATCAACAGATAGTCATGGTTTCCTGACTATGGACATTGGATGTCATTGATAACGTGATCACATCATTAGGAGAATGATGTGATGGACAAGACCCAATCCTAAGCATAGCACAAAGATCGTGTAGTTCGTTTCGCTAGAGCTTTTCCAAATGTCAAGTATCATTTCCTTAGACCATGAGATTGTGCAACTCCCGGATACCGTAGGAGTGCTTTGGGTGTGCCAAATGTCACAACGTAACTGGGTGACTATAAAGGTGCACTACGGGTATCTCCGAAAGTGTCTGTTGGGTTGGCACGAATCGAGACTGGGATTAGTCACTCCGTATGATGGAGAGGTATCTCTGGGCCCACTCGGTAATGCATCATCATAATGAGCTCAATGTGATCAAGTGTCTGGTCACGGGATCATGCATTATGGTACGAGTAAAGTGACTGCCGGTAACGAGATTAAATGAGGTATTGGGATACCGACGATTGAATCTCGGGCAAGTAACGTACCGATTGACAAAGGGAATTGTATACGGGATTGATTGAATCCTCGACATCATGGTTCATCCGATGAGATCATCGAGGAGCATGTGGGAGCCAACATGGGTATCCAGATCCTGTTGTTGGTTATTGATCGGAGAGGCGTCTCGGTCATGTCTGCATGTCTCCCGAACCCGTAGGGTCTATACACTTAAGGTTTGGTGACACTAGGGTTGTTGAGATATTAGTATGCAGTAACCTGAAAGTTGTTCGGAGTCCCAGATGAGATCCCGGACATCACGAGGAGTTCTGGAATGGTCCGGAGGTGAAGATTTATATATAGGAAGTTCAGTTTCGGCCATTGGGAAAGTTTTGGGGGTCACCGGTATTGTACCGGGACCACCAGAAGGGTCTCGGGGGTCCACCGGGTGGGGCCACCTATCCCGGAGGGCCCCGTGGGCTGAAGTGGGAGGGGAACCAACCCCTGGTGGGCTGGTGTGCCCCCTTGGGCTCCCCTGCGCCTAGGGTTGGAAACCCTAGTGGTAGGGCATGCCACCCCCTTGGCCGCCGCCCCCCTTGGAGATTGGATCTCCTAGGGCCGGCGCCCTCCCTAGGGGCCCTATATAAAGAGGGGGGAGGGAGGGCAGCTGGACCCTAGCCCCTGGCGCCTCCCTCTCCCTCCCGTGACACCTCTCCCTCTCGTAGTGCTTAGCGAAGCCCTGCCGAGATCAATGTTGCATCCACCACCACGCCGTCGTGCTGCTGGATCTCCATCAACCTCTCCTTCCCCCTTGCTGGATCAAGAAGGAGGAGACGTCTTCCCAACCGTACGTGTGTTGAACGCGGAGGTGCCATCCGTTCGGCGCTAGGATCTCCGGTGATTTGGATCACGACGAGTACGACTCCCTCAACCCCGTTCTCTTGAACGCTTCTGCGCGCAATCTACAAGGGTATTTAGATGCACTCCTCTCTCTTGTTGCTAGATGACTCGATAGATTGATCTTGGTGAAGCGTAGAAATTTCTTATTTTCTGCAAAGTTCACCAACAGTGGCATCATGAGCTAGGTCTATGCGTAGTTACTATGCACGAGTAGAACACAAACTTGTTATGGGCGTAGATGTTGTCAATTTTCTTACCACTACTAGTCTTATCTTGCTTCGGCGGCATCGTGGGATGAAGCGGCCCGGACCGACCTTACACGTACGCTTACGTGAGACAGGTTCCACCGACTGACATGCACTAGTTGCATAAGTTGGCTAGCGGGTGTCTGTCTCTCCCACTTTAGTTGGAGAAGATTCGATGAAAAGGGTCCTTATGAAGGGTAAATAGAAATTGGCATATCACATTGTGGTTTTACGTAGGTAAGAAACGTTCTTGCTAGAAACCTATAGAAGCCACGTAAAAACTTGCAACAACAATTAGAGGACGTCTAACTTGTTTTTGCAGCATATGCCTTGTGATGTGATATGGCCAAAAGGATGTAATGAATGATATATGTGATGTATGAGATTGATCATGTTCTTGTAATAGGAATCATGACTTGCATGTCGATGAGTATGACAACTAGCAGGAGCCATAGGAGTAGTCTTTATTTTTTATATGACCCGAGCGTCATTGAATAACGCCATGTAAATTACTTTACTTTATTGCTAAACGCGTTAGCCATAGAAGTAGAAGTAATCGTTGACGTGACAACTTCATGAAGACACGATGATGGAGATCATGGTGTCATGCCGGTGACGAAGATGATCATGGCACCCCGAAGATGGACATCAAAGGAGCAATATGATATTGGCCATATCATGTCACTATTTGATTGCATGTGATGTTTATAATGTTTTACATCTTATTTGCTTAGAACGACGGTAGCTTAAATAAGATGATCCCTTGCAGTAATTTCAAGAAAGTGTTTCCCCTAACTATGCACCATTGCGAAGGTTCATTGTTTCGAGGCACCACGTGATGATCGGGTGTGATAGATCCTAACGTTCGAATACAATGGGTGTAAGCCAGATTTACACACGCAATACACTTAGGTTGACTTGACGAGCCTAGCATGTACAGACATGGCCTCGGAACACGGAAGACCGAAAGGTCGAGCATGAGTCGTATTGAAGATACGATGAACATGAAGATGTTCACCGATGATGACTAGTCCGTCTCACGTGATGATCGGACACGGCCTAGTTGACTCGGATCATGTTTCACTTAGATGACTAGAGGGATGTCTGTCTGAGTGGCAGTTCATTGAATAATTTGATTAGATGGACTTAATTATCATGAACTTTGTCTAAAATCTTTACAATATGTCTTGTAGATCAAATGGCCCATGCTAATGTTGCCCTCAACTTCAACGCGTTCCTAGAGAAAACCAAGCTGAAAGATGATGGCAGAAACTATACGGACTGGGTCCGGAACCTGAGGATCATCCTCATAGATGCAAAGAAAGATTATGTCCTAGAAGCACCGCTAGGTGAAGCACCCATCCTAGAGAACCAAGACGTTATGAACGCTTGGCAGTCTCATGCTGATGATTACTCCCTCGTTTAGTGCGGCATGCTTTACAGCTTAGAACCGGGGCTCCAAAAGCGTTTTGAGCAGCACGGAGCATATGAGATGTTCGAAGAGCTGAAGATGCTTTTCCAAGCTCATGCCCGAGTCGAGAGATATGAAGTCTCCGACAAGTTCTTCAGCTGTAAGATGGAGGGAAATAGTTCTGTCAGTGAGCACATACTCAAAATGTCTGGGTTGCACAACCGCTTGACTCAGCTGGGAGTTAATCTCCCGGATGACGCGGTTATTGCCAGAATCCTTCAGTCGCTTCCACCAAGCTACAAGAGCTTTGTGATGAACTTCAATATGCAGGGGATGGAAAAGACCATTCCTGAGGTATATTCAATGCTGAAATCAGCCGAGGTAGAGATCAAAAAGGAACATCAAGTGTTGATGGTGAATAAAACCACTAAGTTCAAGAAAGGCAAGGGTAAGAAGAACTTCAAGAAGGACGACAAAGGAGTTGCCGCGCCTGGTAAGCCAGTTACCGGGAAGAAGTCAAAGAATGGACCCAAGCCCTAGACTGAGTGCTTTTATTGCAAGGGAAGTGGTCACTGGAAGCGGAACTGCCCCAAGTACTTAGCGGACAAGAAGGCCGGCAACACTAAAGGTATATGTGATATACATGTAATTGACGTGTACCTTACCAGTACTCGTAGTAGCTCCTGGGTATTTGATACCGGTGCGGTTGCTCATATTTGTAACTCAAAGTAGGAGCTGCGGAATAAGCGGAGACTGGCGAAGGACGAGGTGACGATGCGCGTCGGGAATGGTTCCAAGGTCGATGTGATGGCCGTCGGCACGCTACCTCTACATTTACCTACGGGATTAGTTTTAAACCTCAATAATTGTTATTTAGTGCCAGCTTTGAGCATGAACATTGTATCTGGATCTCGTTTAGTGCGAGATGGCTACTCATTGAAATCCGAGAATAATGGTTGTTCTATTTATATGAGAGATATGTTTTATGGTCATGCCCCGCTGGTCAATGGTTTATTCTTAATGAATCTCGAACATGATGTTACGCATATTCATAGTGTGAATACCAAAAGATGTAAGGTTGATAACGATAGTCCCACATACTTGTGGCACTGCCGCCTTGGTCACATTGGTGTCAAGCGCATGAAGAAGCTCCATGCTGATGGACTTTTAGAGTCTCTAGATTATGAATCGTTTGACACATGCGAACCATGCCTCATGGGCAAAATGACCAAGACTCCATTCTCCGGAACAATGGAGTGAGCAACCAACTTATTGGAAATCATACATACTGATGTGTGCAGTCCAATGAGCATTGAGGCTCGCAGAGGCTATCGTTATGTTCTCACTCTCACTGATGACTTGAGTATATATGGATATGTCTACTTGATGAAACACAAGTCTGAGACCTTTGAAAAGTTCAAGGAATTTCAGAATGAGGTAGAGAATCAACGTGACCGAAAGATAAAGTTCTTACGATCAGATCGTGGGGGAGAATATTTAAGTCACGTATTTGGTACGCACTTAAGGAAATGTGGAATCATTTCACAACTCACGCCGCCTGGAACACCTCAGCGTAACGGTGTGTCCGAACGTCGTAATCGCACTCTATTGGATATGGTGCGATCTATGATGTCACTTACCGATTTACCGCTATCATTTTGGGGATACGCTCTAGAGACAGCTACATTCACTTTAAATAGGGCACCGTCTAAATCCGTTGAGACGACACCGTATGAATTACTGTTTGGGAAGAAACCTAAGATGTCGTTTCTAAAAGTTTGGGGATGCGATGCTTATGTCAAGAAACTTCAACCTGAAAAGCTCGAACCCAAGTCGGAAAAATGCGTCTTCATAGGATACCCTAAGGAAACCATTGGGTATACCTTCTACTTAAGATCCAAGGGCAAGATCTTTGTTGCCAAGAACGGGTCCTTTCTGGAGAAAGAGTTTCTCTCGAGAGAAGTAAGTGGGAGGAAAGTGGAACTTGATGAAGTACTACCTCTTGAACCGGTAAGTAGCGCAGCTTAGGAAGATGTTCCTGTGGTGCCTGCACCAACTAGAGAGGAAATTAATGATGATGATCAAGGTACTTCGGATCAAGTCACTACTGAGCTTCGTAGGTCCACGAGGACACGTTCCACACCAGAGTGGTATGGCAACCCAATCCTGGAAATCATGTTATTAGACAACGGTGAACCTTCGAACTATGAAGAAGCAATGGCGGGCCCATATTCCAACAAATGGCTTGAAGCCATGCAATCCGAGATAGGATCCATGTATGAAAACAAAGTATGGACTTTGACAAACTTGCCCAGTGATCGGCGAGCAATAGAAAACAAATGGATCTTTAAGAAGAAGACGGACGCGGATGGTAATGTTACCATCTATAAAGCTCGACTTGTCGCTAAGGGTTATCGACAAGTTCAAGGGGTTGACTGCAATGAGACTTTCTCTCCCGTAGCGAAGCTGAAGTCCGTCCGAATCATGTTAGCAATTGCCGCATACTATGATTATGAGATATGGCAAATGGACGTCAAAACGGCATTCCTTAACGGCCATCTTAAGGAAGAACTGTATATGATGCAGCCAGAAGGTTTTGTCGATCCTAAGAATGCTAACAAGGTATGCAAGCTGCAGCGCTCCATCTATGGGCTGGTGCAAGCATCTCGGAGTTGGAACATTCGCTTTAATGAAATGATCAAAGCGTTTGGGTTTATGCAGACTTATGGAGAAGCCTGCGTTTACAAGAAAGTGAGTGGGAGCTCTGTAGCATTTCTCATATTATATGTGGATGACATACTTTTGATGGGAAATGATATAGAACTTTTGGACAGTATTAAAGCCTACTTGAATAAGTGTTTTTCAATGAAGGACCTTGGAGAAGCTGCTTACATATTAGGCATCAAGATCTATAGAGATAGATCGAGACACCTCATAGGTCTTTCACAAAGCACATACCTTGATAAGACATTGAAGAATTTCAATATGGATCAGTCCAAGAAGGGGTTCTTGCCTGTGTTGCAAGGTGTGAAATTGAGCTCGGCTCAATGTCCGACCACGGCAGAAGATAGAGAAAAGATGAGTGTCGTCCCCTATGCCTCAGCCATAGGGTCTATCATGTATGCCATGACCTGTACCAGACCTGATATAAACCTTGCCGTAAGTTTGATAGGAAGGTACCAAAGTAATCCCGGCATGGAACACTGGACAGCGGTCAAGAACATCCTAAAGTACCTGAAAAGGACTAAGGATATGTTTCTCGTATATGGAGGTGACGAAGAGCTCATCGTAAAGGGTTATGTCGACGCTAGCTTCGACACAGATCTGGATGACTCTAAGTCGCAAACCGGATACGTGTATATTTTGAATGGTGGGGCAGTAAGTTGGTGCAGTTGCAAGCAAAGCGTCGTGGCTGGATCTACATGTGAAGCGGAGTACATGGCAGCCTCAGAGGCAGCGCATGAAGCTATCTGGGTGAAGGAGTTCATCACCGACCTAGGAGTCATACCCAATGCGTCGGGGCTGATCACACTCTTCTGTGACAACACTGGAGCTATTGCACTTGCCAAGGAGCCCAGGTTTCACAAGAAGACCAGGCACATCAAGCGTCGCCTCATCTCCATTCGTGAAAATGTTCAAGATGGAGACATAGATATTTGTAAAGTACATACGGACCTGAATATAGCAGATCCGTTGACTAAACCTCTCCCTAGAGCAAAACATGATCAACACCAGAACGCTATGGGTGTTCGATTCATCACAATGTAACTAGATTATTGACTCTAGTGCAAGTGGGAGACTGTTGGAAATATGCCCTACATGCAATAATAAAATGGTTATTATTATATTTCTTTGTTCATGATAATTGTCTATTATTCATGCTATAATTGTGTTATCCGGAAATCGTAATACATGTGGGAATATATAGACCACAACACGTCCCTAGTGAGCCTCTAGTTGACTAGCTCGTTGATCAACAGATAGTCATGGTTTCCGGACTATGGACATTGGATGTCATTGATAACGGGATCACATCATTAGGAGAATGATGTGATGGACAAGACCCAATCCTAAGCATAGCACAAAGATCGTGTAGTTCGTTTCGCTAGAGCTTTTCCAAATGTCAAGTTTCATTTCCTTAGAACATGAGATTGTGCAACTCCCGGATACCGTAGGAGTGCTTTGGGTGTGCCAAACGTCACAACATAACTGGGTGACTATAAAGGTGCACTACGGGTATCTCCGAAAGTGTCTGTTGGGTTGGCACGAATCGAGACTGGGATTTGTCACTCCGTATGACGGAGAGGTATCGGTGGGCCCACTCGGTAATGCATCATCATAATGAGCTCAATGTGATCAAGTGTCTGGTCACGGGATCATGCATTATGGTACGAGTAAAGTGACTTGCCGGTAACGAGATTAAATGAGGTATTGGGATACCGACGATCGAATCTCGGGCAAGTAACATACCGATTGACAAAGGGAATTGTATACGGGATTGATTGAATCCTCGACATCATGGTTCATCCGATGAGATCATCGAGGAGCATGTGGGAGCCAACATGGGTATCCAGATCCTGCTATTGGTTATTGATCGGAGAGGCGTCTCGGTCATGTCTGCATGTCTCCTGAACCCGTAGGGTCTACACACTTAAGGTTCGGTGACGCTAGGGTTGTTGAGATATTAGTATGCAGTAACCCAAAAGTTGTTCGGAGTCCCAGATGAGATCCCGGACGTCACGAGGAGTTCCTGAATGGTCCGGAGGTGAAGATTTATATATAGGAAGTTCAGTTTCAGCCATCGGGAAAGTTTCGGTGGTCACCGGTATTGTACCGGGACCATCGGAAGGGTCCCGGGGGTCCATCGGGTGGGGCCACCTATCCCGGAGGGCCCCGTGGGCTGAAGTGGTAGGGGAACCAGCCCCTGGTGGGCTGGTGCGCCCCCCTTGGGCTCCCCTGCGCCTAGGGTTGGAAACCCTAGTGGTAGGGGGCGCCTCACTTGCCTTGGGGGGTAAGCCGCCCCCTTGGCCGCCGCCCCCCTTGGAGATTGGATCTCCTAGGCCCCCCTAGGGGCCCTATATAAAGAGGGGGGAAGGGAGGGCAGCCGGACCCTAGCCCCTGGCGCCTCCCTCTCCCTCCCGTGACACCTCTCCCTCTCGTAGTGCTTAGCGAAGCCCTGCCAAGATCACTGCTGCATCCACCACCACGCCGTCGTGCTGCTGGATCTCCATCAACCTTTCCTCCCCCCTTGCTGGATCAAGAAGGAGGAGACGTCTTCCCAACCATACGTGTGTTGAACACGGAGGTGCCGTTCGTTCGGCGCTAGGATCTCCGGTGATTTGGATCACGACGAGTACGACTCCCTCAACCCCGTTGTCCTGAATGCTTCCACGCGCGATCTACAAGGGTATCTAGATGCACTCCTCTCTCTCGTTGCTAGATGACTCCATAAATTGATCTTGGTGAAGCGTAGAATTTTTTTATTTTCTACAACGTTCTCCAACAAGCTGAGCATGCGGTTGATGGTGGCAACCTTCAACAACTACCAGGAGTTGGTAGATAGAGCTCTCATGATTGACGGGAAGCAGTAACAGATTGACAACCATGAGAGGAAGTATCGACAAGGGAAATACAATTCTGGAGCTCGGCAGAGGCCTCACTTTACCCCAAACTCGGGAGGAGACCTCCAACATAACCATGGAGGTCACAATCACAATGGAGGGAGTTCGCACAACCATAGTGGCCCCAAGAATGGGAATGGGAATGGAGGAAGCAACAGTCAGAACCGTACCAACCCATCAACACTAGCTAAGAGGGATCTAAGCCACATTACCTATTTCAAGTGCCAGAAGACTGGACATTATGCCACTGAGTGTCCTGAAGCAACGAATGGAAATGGCAATGGAAGCTCTGGGAAGAAGCCCAACCCTTTCAATAGGGGACAGGTGAACCACGTTAACGTGGAGGAGGTAGAAGCCCAGCCAGATGCAGCAATAGGTAAGTTTTTAGTTAAGTCATTTACTGCAATCGTTCTTTTCGATACTGGTGCATCGCATTCATACATATCAAGGGGATTTGTGGATAAGTATAAACTGCCCACCAAAGTTCTTAGAATACCTATGTTAGTAAGCTCCCCAAGAGCGGAGTATGTGTCAAGTCAAGAATGTTCTTAGAATACTGGTGCATCGCATTCATACATATCAAGAGCGGAGTATTTGTAAGACTAGTTGCAAGGAGCTAAAGTATTTTCCAAGATTGATCTGCAATCAGGATACCACCAGTTGAAGATTCGAGAGCAGGATATACTTAAGACAGCTTTTACCACAAGGTACGGGCTATATGAGTATACCGTTATGTCATTTGGACTGACTAACGCACCTGCCTATTTGATGAACATGATGAACAAGGTGTTTATGGAGTTTTTGGATAAGTTTGTCGTAGTGTTCATTGATGACATTTTGGTCTACTCGAAGAATGAAGAGCAGGATAAGAGCATTTGCGTTTGGTACTTTGAAAGCTTAGAGAACATCAGTTATATGCCAAGTTTAGCAAGTGCGAGTTTTGGTTGAAGGAAGTTGGATTCCTCAGACATGTTATATCCAGAGAAGAAATAGCAGTAGACCCCTCCAAAGTTGTCACTGTGACAAATTGAGAAGCACCCACGTCAGTTGGAGAGATCTGGAGTTTTCTTGGACTCGCAGGATACTACCGGAGGTTCATTGAGAATTTCTCGAAGATTGCAAAGCCCATGACGGAGTTGTTGAAGAAGGACACCAAATTCAAATGGACTGAGGAATGCGAGGCCAACTTTCAGGAGTTGAAGAAACACTTGGTTACATCACCAGTGTTGATCCTGCCAAATCAGCGCAAGGATTATGAAATATATTGTGATGCTTCCCGTCGAGGACTTGGAGCAGTGCTTATGTAGGAGGGAAGAGTTGTTTCTTATGCCTCACGACACCTTAAGCCCCATGAGTTGAATTATGCTACACATGATTTGGAGTTAGCAGCCGTAGTGCATGCGTTGAAGACATGAGACATTTTCTCATCAAAAACCATTGTGAGGTATACACGGATCACAAGAGTTTGAAGTATATCTTCACGCAGAAGGAGCTGAATCTTAGGCAAAGGAGATGGTTGGAACTCATCAAGGATTATGACATGCGGTTGCACTATCATCCTGGGAAGGCTAACGTAGTAGCCGATGCATTGAGCCGCAAAAGCCATGTCAACACACTCATGACCGGAGAGTTACCCAAGGAGTTAGCAGAGGATCTTCACGAGCTATGTTTGGAGATAGTTCCGAGAGGCTATGTAGCAGCATTGGAGATTCAGTCTACCTTGATGGATAAGATCAGAGAAGCTCAGAAGGCAGACAAGGAGATTGCCGAGATAAAGGAAAGGATGAGCAAAGGAAAAGCTAAGGAATTTCGTGAGGATGAGCATGATACTTTATGGTTTGAGGACCGCGTATATGTGCCTAATGACCGGGAGATCAGGAAGTTGATTCTGCAAGAGGCCCATGATTCGCTGTATTCGATCCACCCAAATAATACCAAGATGTATCTGGATTTGAAGGGCAGTTTCTGGTGAACCAGAATGAAGAAGGATATTGCGGAGTATGTGGCAGTTTGTGATGTATGTCAGAGAGTGAAGGCAGAGCATCAGAAGCCAGCTGGATTGCTACAGCCATTGCAGATACCCAAATGGAAGTGGGATAAGCTAGGCATGGATTTTATCACAGGATTGCCCAGGACTCGTTTAGGCTATGACTCGATATGGGTTATAGTCGATCGTTTAACGAAGGTAGCTCATTTCATCCCAGTGAAGACCACTTACACCAGTGCTAAGTTTGCAAAGATATACATGACCAGGATCGTATGTCTGCATGGAGTTCCGAGGACCATTGTATCAGATAGAGAAACCCAGTTTACCTCAAAGTTCTGGAATCAGTTGGACAAAACTTTGGGTACCAGGCTAGAGTTTAGTATAGCCTTTCATCCACAGACAGATGGACAGACCGAGAGAGTCAATCAAATTCTAGAGGACATGCTGAGAGCTTGTGCGCTAGATTATGGATCTAGTTGGGATGACAATTTGCCTTATGCAGAGTTCTCTTACAACAATAGTTATCAATCCCGTTTGAAGATGGCCCCTTTCGAAGCTTTGTACGGAAGGAGGTGCAAGACCCCATTGTTGTGGGACGAAGTTGGAGACCGTCAGTTGTTTGGACCAGATTGGATCAGAGAGTCTGAAGAGAAGGTTAAGCTGATTCGCGATAGACTCAAGGTAGCCCAGTTCAGGCAGAAGAGCTATGCGGATTCTAAATGCAAGGAGACAGTTTACGAAGTCAGAGACAGAGTTTATCTTTGTGTGTCCCCACTTAGAGGAGTTAAGCGTTTTGGAGTTAAGGGAAAGTTAGCACCACGTTTTGTGGGACCATACAAAGTTTTGGAACGTATGGGAGAAGTTGCTTACAAGTTGGAATTGCCCGAAGGACTGTTAGGAGTTCATGATGTGTTCCACGTTTCCCAGCTGAAGAAGTGCCACACAGAGATGGCCGATATTCCTCTGAGAGATACAGTGCCACTGGAAGCGATTCAGTTGGATAGCAACTTGACCTATGAAGAGAAACCAGTGAAGATTCTCGAGTTTGCCAGCCGAGTCACACACAACAAGGTTATCAAGTTCTGCAAAGTTCAATGGAGCCACCATACTGAAGATGAAGCCACATGGGAATGAGAGGAAGACCTACAGAAGGACCACCCTCACCTATTTTCTAGCCAACCCGAATCTCGAGGGCGAGATTCATCTTAAGGGGGTAGGTTTGTAACATCCCAAAATTTCAATTTGGAATGTTATACATTAGATCATCATTGCATATCATATTTTATTGCATTTTGGCTTGATCCTAGAAATTCTACGCAACTCAAGGACCTACAGAGAGAGTTGGGGATTTTGTTATTTTCATATTTCAGTTTTCTTAAATTTTGAAAAGGGGATCAATTGGTTTTGATTATTTTTCTTCCTAATATTTCTAAAATAAAAATATATGAGAGGGGATAAAATGACTTCTCCAAAATAAATGAAATATTAGAGGAAAAATGTTAAAATCAATTTATTTATTTTATTTGGTTTTATTGAAATTTTATTCGAATTAGAAAAATTGCACGTATTTCAAAATTATATTTTAGGGCCAAAAAATCTTCATCTTGTTCTAAATATTTTATTTAGACGATGAAAATTTATTTTGGCATTTTTAGATTTTTATTTATTTATCTAGGATTTATTTACGGCGGAACGTTTTAAAAAAAATCTCCGCGCGCCCGACTGGGCCGAAGGCCCAGCCAAGCCGGGCCAAGCCCGCGCCGCCACCGCCTTCCCCCGCGGAAGGGAGGCCACCCCGCCGCCGATGTCGAGTCCGGCCGAGGCACGCCTCCCGAGGCCGACCCCGACCCGGCGCCCTCTCCTCCAAGCCAGCGCCTCCCTCTTAAATACCGCCGCCGCCGACCCCCACCACCACCCGAACCACCCCGCCGCCTAGCGCCACCATTTGCCGATGCCGCTGCCTAGCGCTGCCGTCGCCGCCGCCTGCCGCTGCCGCCCCGCCGTCTCCAGGGAGCCACGCCGCCCCACCGGACCCAGCCTGAGCCGCCAGATCTCGCCGGAGCCCCGACGAGGTAGCCGCCCACCGCCGCCGGTTTTCTAGAGAAAACTGATTCGTTTTTTTAGAAAACCCTAGGTTTTATTTTTAGATTGGTTTATTTTTTCTGGTTTATTTACTGAGCGAGCGCCCGCTCGTTCATTTGTTTTAACAAGCAAGGTTCACCATTTAGCCGCAGACAGCGAACGTCTGTTTGTTAGCCTGTTCGTCAGTTTTTCTTTTTCCAGGGTTTTTGATCGCAATTTATGCCCTGATTTTTGTTTTAGTTTTTCTCTTCGCTCGTTTATCGGAATAAGGCGATTCAAATGCCTAGAGTTTCGTCTCAAAACCCTCTTTCTGTTTAATCAATTTAAACATGATTTTGCTTCTGTAAAATTTGACTTAAGTCTAGATTAGTAAATGAAGCTTGTTTCTTCTGCAATTTGAGTTTCGTTGTTTCGTTCGGTTTGATTCTTTTTGCAAACCGGAGTTCCTAAGTTGAACTTTCTGGTTAAGATCTCTTATTTGAGTTTTACCCGTGCTTCTAGTTGAGTGCTTATTTTATGCTTGTTTGTTTGCGATAGAGTACCCGGAGTGCGAAGCGTGCTACTATGACTCTCTAGGTTTCACGGATCATCAGCAAGGCAAGTAACACTTTGATCATACCTCTTTACTACCCAGTTTTATTGCATTAGATCAATCCTCAAACAATTGCATAGTTAGGATTTGATTAATATGTGGGTTTTGGTAAGTAGATGAGGTAGTACCTATTGTCCTATTTAGTTATCAAACCTTTGGGAGTTACTTCTACGTTGCTTATATTGCTATGCTATGCTTGGAGACGTGGACTGGGTGAGTGTATCCATAATAGATGTGAGTGTTGTTAATTAATGGTTAACTTAAGGTGGCTACTTTAATTCACATCTGGGTGGATTGAGGCACCTGGGGAACCCAGTGTTGCCTGTATTTTTGGAAATCCCGGGGTACCGTGTGATTCTCCTATGGACCGCCACCCAGGCTCAAAGGGGTCATAAGATTATTCATGCTAGAAACTTCCGTGTGCAGCCACAAGCTATTATGGGCTCTAGCATAGTTGAGTATGTTGCAAGACCTCTTTGAGTGGTGGGCTAGCAGATGTAGGGGAAAGTAGGTGTAACTGTCCACCCAGAGTAAAGAGTTATTGTTTCAGAAAGACTGTGTCTCATTTCTCCGACCATGGATGTATTCGAGTCTTGTGGGGAAAAGTGCGCAAACCCCTGCAGAGTGTACAAACTAATCATGGTTAGCCGTGTCCCCGGTTATGGACGTTTTGAGTATCTAGTTCCTGGATTATCATGTGGATCTCATCATGTTACTTAATTTAATTTTGATTGGGTTTAATGATGATGCTTAATTGGGTTTGAGTTGGAGGAACCTTCTCAATGTTTAATAACCACCATGATAGTTAAATAAAATTTATTCCTTTGTTGTAGGGGAAAATAGGGTTTATGCAAAATTGTAACCATAGAGCTTTCAACCAGCCAAATTTGCATGTAGTGATAGCATCTTTTTGTTCATTACTTTCTATGTGTTACATTGCCAGCATATTCCATGTGCTGACCCGTTTCCGGACTGCAACATTCATGTTGCAGAATTTTCAGACGACGAGTGAGGTGCCTTAGGTCGTATTCTTTCACTTAGTGATGTCGTTGGAGTTGATGGACTCACTTTATCTTCCAAGCCTTCCGCTGTTATCATTTATAGATGGCCTTAAGCCATATTCATTGTAATAAGTTCTCTTTTGAGACATTCAATGTAATAAGTGTGTGATTGCTACTCTATTATAAATCCTTCAAGTACTGTGCGTGTCAGCATTACCGATCCAGGGATGACACTGATGCACAGAGATCAGACTGTTGGAGGTCTGGTCGCTACAGTGATGGTTGCTCATCTTTTTGCTGGGACATCGAAGCTGCACCAGAGATGGACAGGAGGGCTGCCACGGCGAGTGTACAGTATGTTGCAACTGGCGGTGGCAAGGGCCACAACGGCGTGGTTTGATGCGTAGATCACGAACGGATTGCGAGATGGTGGGCATGGTGAAGGCGACGGCCGCGAAGGCGCCGGTGATGCATCGAAGGCCATGGCGAGATGGCGTGTTGCCGCCGAAGAGGCAGCCTGTAGGGGGAAGTTTGTCTACAGAAGGTCAGCGATGTTCCCATCTCTCTCGATCTGATCTGAGACGAAGCAGTGGGGAAGGGAAAAGATGACGTGGGATTCTGATCTAACGACCACAGGTGGAGTCATCCAATGGTCCTGGTAGGTCCTGGTAGCTCCAGCGATCCATTTATGGACTGGTGCAAGCATCTCAGAGTTGGAATATACGGTTTGATGAGGTGATCAAAGCATATGGTTTTATACAGACTTTTGGAGAAGCCTGCATTTACACGAAAGTGAGTGGGAGCTCTGTAGCATTTCTAATATTATATGTGAATGACATATTGTTGATTGAAAATAGAATTTCTAGATAGCATAAAAGGATACTTGAATAAGAGTTTTTCAATGAAAGACCTCGGTGAAGCTGCTTATATATTGGGCATCAAGATCTATAGGGATAGATCGAGACGCTTAATAGGACTTTCACAAAATATATAACTTGGCAAAATTTTGAAGAAGTTCAAAATAGATCAGTCAAAGAAAGGGTTCTTGTCTGTGTTGCAAGGTGTGAAGTTGAGTAAGACTCAAAACCCGATCACGGCAGAAAATAGAAAGAGAATGAAAGTCATTTCCTATGCCTCAGTCGTAGGTTCTATAAAGTATGGTACGATGTGTATCAGATCTATTGTGTACCTTGCCATGAGTTTGGCAATGGGGTACGTGAAGGAAATATGCCCTAGAGGCAATAATAAAGTTGTTATTTATATTTCCTTATATCATGATAAATGTTTATTATTCATGCTAGAATTGTATTAACCGGCAACTTAGTACATGTGTGAATACATAGACAAAACAAAGTGTCCCTAGTATGCCTCTACTTGACTATCTCGTTAATCAAAGATGGTTATGTTTCCTAACCATAGACATGTGTTGTCATTTGATGAATGGGATCACATCACTAGTGAATGATGTGATGGACAAGACCCATCCGTTAGCTTAGCATCATGATCGTTAAGTTTTATTGATATTGCTTCTTCATGACTTATACATGTTCCTCTGACTATGAGATTATGCAACTCCTGAATACTGGAGGAACACCTTGTGTGCTGTCAAATGTCACAACGTAACTGAGTGATTATAAAGATGCTCTACAGGTGTCTCCGAAGGTGGTTGTTGGGTTGGCATAGATCAAGAATAGGATTTGTCACTTCGTGTATCGGAGATGTATCTCTGGGCCCTATCGGTAATGCTCACCACTATAAGCCTTGAAAGCAATGTGACTAAAGAGATAGTTATGGGATGATGCATTACGGAACGATTAAAGAGACTTGACGGTAACGAGATTGAACTAGGTACGATGATACTGATGATCGAATCTCGGGCAAGTAACATACCGATGACAAAGGGAACAACGTATGTTGTTGTGCAGTTTGACGATACAGATCTTCATAGAATATGTAGGATCCAATATGAGCATCAGGTTCCGCTATTGGTTATTGATCGGAGATGTGTCTCGATCATATCTACATAGTTCTCGAACCTATAGGGTCCACACGCTTAACGTTCGATGACGATTTGTATTATGAGTTATGTGTTTTGGTGACCGAAGTTTGTTCGGAGTCCCGGATGAGATCACGGACGTGCGAGGAGTCTCGAAATGGTCAAGAGGTAAAGATTGATATATTGGAAGGTTATGTTCGGACACCAGAATAGTTTTGGAGAGGTTCAGACATTTTTGGAGTACCGAGAG
This sequence comes from Triticum dicoccoides, assembly GCF_002162155.2. Taxonomy (NCBI): domain Eukaryota; kingdom Viridiplantae; phylum Streptophyta; class Magnoliopsida; order Poales; family Poaceae; genus Triticum; species Triticum dicoccoides. Next base: position 438,408,703 of record NC_041385.1, read on the forward strand.
GTTACCGGAACCCCCCAGGAAAGTTAATGGGCCTACATGGGCCTTAGTGGAGAGAGGAGGCAGCGGCCAGGAGGTGGCACCCCCCCAAGCCCAATCCGAATTGGACAAGGGGTGGGGTGCAACCCCCCTTTTTCCTTCTCCCTCTCCACTTCTTTCCCCCTTTCTCACTCCGGAAATGGAAGGGGGAATCCTACTAGGACTGGGAGTCCTTGTAGGACTCCCCACACTTGGCGCGCCCCTTGGCCGGCCGCCTCCTCCCCTCCTCCTTTATATACGGGTGCAGGGGGCACCCCAAAGACACATCAATTGTTCTCTTTGCCATGTGCGGTGCCCCCCTCCACAGTTTACTCCTCTGATCATAGCGTTGTAGTGCTTAGGTGAAGCCCTGCGCGGATCACATCATCAACACCGTCACCATGCCGTCGTGCTGATGAAACTCTCCCTTGACCCTCTACTGGATCAAGAGTTCGAGGGATGTCATCGAGCTGAACATGTGTTGAACACGGAGGTGTCATACGTTTGGTACTTGGATTGGTTGGATTGTGAAGACGTTCAACTACATCAACCGCGTTAACTAACACTTCCTCTTTTGGTCTACGAGGGTACGTGGACACACTCTCCCCCTCTCTTTGCTATGCATCTCCTAGATAGATCTTGCGTGATCGCAGGAAATTTTTTGAAACTGCATGTGACGTTCCCCAACAGTGGCATCCGAGCCAGGTCTATGCGTAGATGATATGCACGAGTAGAACACAAAGAGTTGTGGGCGATAATAGTCATACTGCTTGCCACCAACGTCTTACTTTGATTCGGCGGTATTGTTTGATGAAGCGGCCCGGGCCGACATTACATGACCACATTCATGAGACTGGTTCTACCAACGTGCTTTGCACACAGGTGGCTGGCGGGTGTCTGTTTCTCCAACTTTAGTTGAATCGAGTTTGACTACGGCCGATCCTTGTTGAAGGTTAAAACAGCACACTTGACAAAAAATCTTTGTGTTTTGATGCGTAGGTAAGAATGGTTCTTGCTAGAAGCCCGTAGCAGCCACGTAAAACTTGCAACAAGAAAGTAGAGGACGTCTAACTTGTTTTTGCAGGGCTTGTTGTGATGTGATATAGTCAAGACATGATGCGATATAAATTGTTATATGAGATTATCATGTTTTGTAACAAAGTTATCGGCAATTGGCAAGAGCCATATGGTTGTTGCTTTATTGTATGAAATACATCCGCCATGTAATTGCTTTACTTTATCACTAAGCCGTAGCGATAGTCGTAGAGGCAATAGTTGGCGAGACGACAACAATGCTACGATGGAGATCAAGGTGTCAAGCCGGAGACAATGGAGATCATGAAGCTGCTTTGGAGATGGAGATCAAAGGCACAAGATGATGATGATGGCCATATCACATATTTGGATTGCATGTGATGTTTATCTTTTATGCATCTTATTTTGCTTAGCACGGCGGTAACACTATAAGATGATCCCTCACTAAATTTCAAGATATAAGTGTTCTCCCTGAGTATGCACCATTGCTACAGTTCAACGTGCCGAGACACCACGTGATGATCGAGTGTGATAAGCTCTACATTCACATACAATGGGTGCAAGCCAGTTTTCCACGTGCAGAATACTTGGGTTAAACTTGACGAGCCTAGCATATCTAGATATGGTCTCAGAACACTAAGACCTAAAGGTCAAACTTGAATCATATAGTAGATATGATCAACATAGAGATGTTCACCATTGAAAACTACTCCATCTCACGTGATGGTCGGACATGGTTTAGCTGATATGGATCACGTGATCATTTAGATGACTAGAGGGATGTATATATAAGTGGGAGTTCTTTAGTAATATGATTAATTGAACTTTAATTTATCATGAACTTAGTCCTGATAGTTTTTTGCATTTTAATGCGTTCCTAGAGAAAGCTAAGTTGAAAGATGATGGTAGCAACTACACGGACTGGGTCCGTAATTTGAGGATTATCATCATTGCTGCACATAAGAATTATGTCCTTGAAGCACCGCTAGGTGTACCACCTGCCCCAGCAACTACAGACATTGTGAATGGCTGGTAGTCGTGTGTTGATGACTACTCAATAGTTCAGTGTGCCATGCTTTACATCTTAGAATCGGGACTTCAAAGACGTTTTGAACAACATGGAGCATATGAGATATTCCAAGAATTGAAGTTAATATTTCAAGCAAATGCCCGAGTTGAGAGATATGAAGTCTCCAATAAGTTCCTATAGCTGCAAGATGGAGGATTATAGTTCTGTCAGTGAACACATACTCAGAATGTCTGGGTACCATAACCACTTGACTCTGTTGGGAGTTAATCTTCCTGTTGATAGTTTCATTGACAGAGTTCTTCAATCACTACTGAAAGAACATGCGGTGCCCCCATGTTTGGTTTTGGTAATTAATGACAATCTCTATGGACTAATGGTTGCCTTGAGTTATATTTGAAGGATTTGTCCATAGGTTTTTCTTGGAGTGCATTTGTTGGTTTCAAGGAGAGTTTGTGATGACCAAGGTGTTATTCAAGTATTATCTAAATATTGGTCATGTGAGAGGCTGATCAAGACTAAGTCAAAGAGTGAATCAAGTTGATCAACACACAAAGCATAGAAAATTTACCGAGAGGGATCAAGTGATGCCATGGTATGGTAAGCATTGTCAATTATGCTTTGTGTACTAACCCATGGTCTTCGTGAGAGTTCTTTGTGGGGTTAGGTTGCAGTGTACACGTTCAAGTGATGCATCACGAAGAGATCAAGTGCTTGAAGATTACCGTCCATTGTGGTGACAATGGACTTGTGAACATGTGCCGAAGAGTGGCTCACGCATGCTGGAGTATGGGGGAAGAATCTACTAGTCTTCACCGAGCCAACGCAATCAAGAAAGGTGGTCCAACTTGAGGAAGTCAAGACCGTCTACATCTAGCTCAAGTGGACTTTGTGCAAGGCAAAGGTTTAGCCTTGATAGGTTCTCTATTTTACCGGTCTCATGGTGGTAGTTTGGATACCAGGTTATAGGATCGATTGCCGTACTATCAAGGAGGGCTCTCAAGTGAGTAGCTTGATCGTATCGTTCGTAGAGAGCTCAAACCATTGCATGATTGCATCATATTTCTTGGTTCTTGTTTGGTTTTATCCTTGTGAGATTTGGAGCTTATGGTCATCTTCTTGACAAGCTCGAGTTCATCGAAAACAGAGTTCACATGCTTCTTCTATTGCGTTTTCGGTGTTGGAGGTTTTACCGGTCTTATTCGTGGAAGGGTTCTCACCATTTTCTTATGGGCCTTTTCTAATTTCCTTCTTATTGTTATTTCAATCAAGATTGTGTTATCCCTTGTTGCTAGCTTTCCAACAAACATGGTTTCGTTGAATTCGGAGTCCGTTTGCAGAAGTTGAGTCAGTTTTGGTGTCCTTAAAAAGGTTGCAGCGGTACTACCGCTCATGGGAGCGGTACTACCGCTTGGAGGGGATGTAATTTTTTACTACCGCTCTTGGGAGCGATACTACCACTTGGAGCGGTACTACCGCGGCTACTTCGATGGCTACTTCCGCTCCGGACCAAAAACTCATCATAAGTCCAGCGGTGGTAGGCACGGATGTATTTTTTAGTACCGTGATACGTCTCCAACGTATCTATAATTTATGAAGCATTCATGCTATTATCCTATCTATTTTGAATGATTACGGGCTTTATTATACACTTTTATATTACTTTTGGGACTAACCTATTAACCGGAGGCCCAGCCCATATTGCTGTTTTATTGCCTGTTTCAGTATTTCAAAGAAAAGGAATATCAAACGTAGTCCAAACAGAATGAAACCTTCGGGAAACTTATTTTTGGAACGAACGTGACCTAGGAGACTTGGAGTGCAAGCCAGGGGATCATCGAGGAGGCCACAAGACAAGGGGCGCGTCCACCCCCTGGGCGCGCCCTACCCTCTCGTGGGCCCCTCGAGGCTCCTCCGACCGACTTCTTTCGCCTATATAAGCCTACGTACCCTAAAAACATCGACGGAGAAGATATATCGGGAGTTCCGCTGCCGCAAGCCTCTGTAGCCACCAAAAACCTCTCGGGATCCCGTTCCGGCACCCTACTAGAGGGGGAACCCATCACCGGTGGCCATCTTCATCATCCCGGCGCTATCCATGACAAGGAGGGAGTAGTTCACCCTCGGGGCCGAGGGTATGTACCAGTAGCTATGTGTTTGATCTCTCTCTCTCTCGTGTTCTCTCTATGGCACGATCTTTATGTATCGCGAGCTTTTCTATTATAGTTGGATCTTATGATGTTTCTCCCCCTCTACTCTCTTGTGATGAATTGAGTTTCCCTCTTGAAAGTTATCTTATTAGATTGAGTCTTTATTTGAGAACACTTGATGTATGTCTTGCCGTGTTTATCTGTGGTGATAATGGGATATCACGTGCCACTTGATGTATGTTTTGGTGACCAACTTGCGGGTTCCGCCCATAAACCTATGCATAGGGGTTGGCCCACGTTTTCTTGACTCTCCGGTAGAAACTTTGGGGCACTCTTTGAATTACTTTGTGTTGGTTGGATGAATCTGAGATTGTGTGATGCATATCGTATAATCATGCCCACAGATACTTGAGGTGACAGTGGAGTATCTAGGTGACATTAGGGTTTTGGTTGATTTGTGTCTTAAGGTGTTATTCTAGTACGAACTCTTGAATAGATTGATCCGAAAGAATAACTTTGAGGTGGTTTCGTACCCTACCATAATCTCTTCATTTGTTCTCCGCTATTAGTGGCTTTGGAGTGACTCTTTGTTGCATGTTGAGGGATTGTTATATGATCTATCTATGTTATTATTATTGAGAGAACTTGCACTAGTGAAAGTATGAACCCTAGGCCTTGTTTTCTATCATTGCAATACCGTTTACGCTTACTTTTATCATTAGTTACCTTGCTGTTTTTATATTTTCAGATTACAAATACCTATATCTACCATCCATATTGCACTTGTATCACCATCTCTTCGCCAAACTAGTGCACCTTGGGGACACAAGAGACTCTTTGATATTTGGTTGCAGGGTTTTTTGAGAGAGACCATCTTCATCCTACGCCTCCCACGGATTGATAAACCTTAGGTCATCCACTTGAGGGAAATTTGCTACTGTCCTACAAACCTGTGCACTTGCAGGCCCAACAACGTCTACAAGAAGAAGGTTGCGTAGTAGACATCAAGCTATTTTCTGGCGCCGTTGCCGGGGAGGCTAGGTAAGAGGCACCCACGCCCCGTCAACTAAGCTCTTTTCTGGCGCCGTTGCCGGGGAGGTGAGTGCTTGAAGGTATATCTTTAGATCTTGCAATCGAATCTTTTTGTTTCTTGTTTTATCACTACTTTAGTTTATAAAAGAAAAACTACAAAAAATGGGATTAAGCTTGTCTCATACGCTTCATCTTTTTAATATATTTCGTGAGTATGATGGAAAGGAAAATTGTGCTCAAGTGCTAGAAGAAGAATGCATTAAAATTCTTGGTACTAAATCTTTGAATGATGAGCATGATTGCAATGTTGTTAGTATAAACTCTTTGAATATCCATAGTACTAACTATAATTGCACTAGTTATGATGAAAATGTCTCTTATAAGCATGTTGATTTTTGTGGAGTAGATTGGGTTTGCAAGTACACACAAAATAGGGAAGATAGATATTGCAAGAGGCATAAGGATTTATAAACTAAATGGTTGCAAGAAAGGCTAAATGTGAGTGCAGAAAATTTAAATTTCCTTTGCCGTACTTGTGAACTTTGCAATGAACATGGTCATTTACATCTCCTATGCAAATTGTTTCATGATCGAATCGTGTCCAAAAATTGTGATGATTTGATCTCCCTTGCTCATTACAATGAACTTAGTTTGCTTTTGGGTTATGAAGAATTGAAACGTTTAATTAAGGACCGTCCAGAATTTGCCCATAAGAAATTCCTTGATATTGATCTAGAGAAGATTTATTTGTATTGTGCGGTGAATTGCATTGAAAATCCTTATATTGCCAATTACCTAAAGAAAAGAAAGAAAATAGAAGATGATGAGAATACTAATGAAAGGGAAGAGACTTCCCAATATCCTCCTATTATTTCTTATGAATCAGGTAACGAGGAGGAGCTTTCTATTCAACCAATCTCGTCAAGTAAGGAGCTTGAGGAAGGTTGAACCCACACATAATATGAAGAAGAAAAAGAAAAGAAGGAGTAACAAAGGTAAAAAGGTATCCCTCCCAAATGATGTTACTCCTACTACTCATTGTGATGATGATAATTGCTATACTATTGGTGCTATCCATATTTTTAATGATGAGAGTGATTATGCTTATGATATGAAAGGGCCCGAGCTTGGGGAAGCTATGTTTGATGAAGATGATATTCTTAGCATCCCAAGTTTTGATATGCAAAGTTGTTATGATGAAAGCATGCCTCCTATTTATGATGATTATATTGAAGAAAGTGGGTTTGGAAGAGTGTCAACTTTAGGAAGTAGTGATCCCACTATTTTGGAGGATGTTGAATCTTATTGTGATGAATATGAAAGTGGATTTGGAAGAGTGTCAACTTTATTTACTGATGATTCCACTATTTCGGAAGAGGTTCCAATTGATTATGAAAACAAAGTTGCTATCTATGATGATTATTGTGATGACTTGTATGCTATTAGGAATAATGATAACCATGAAACTTGTCATCATGATTTTAGTTTTCAATTGGATTATGCCTCACGTGACAATTATTTTGTTGAGTTTGCTCCCACTACTATTCATGAGAAGAATTTTGCTTATGTGGAGAGTAGTAAATTTTCTATGCTTGTAGATCATGAAAAGAATGCTTTAGGTGTTGGTTATATTGTTGAATTCATTCATGATGCTACTGAAAATCATTATGGGGGAGGAACATATGCTTGTAGGAATTGCAATAATATCAAGTTTCCTCTCTATGTGTTAAAAATCTTGAAGCTATGTTTGTTTTGCCTTCCTATGCTAGTTGATTATTGTTCCCATAAGTTGTTTGCTCACAAAACCCCTATGCATAGGAAGTGTGTTAGGCTTAAATGTGCTAGTCATATGCTTCATGATGCTCCCGTTATGTTTCCATTCTTATCTTTTAGGTGAGCATCATTGTCATCATCATGCCTAGCTAGAAAGGCATTAAAGAAAAGCGCTTATTGGGAGACAACCCAATATTTATCCTTACTGTTTTTGTATGTCCACATGATTATGCTACTGTAGTAATCATGTTTTATAGCTTTTGTTTCAATAAAGTGCCAAGTAAGACATTTAGGATAGCTTACGGTGATAGTTGTGTTGATCTTGCTGAAAATCAGAAACTTTTGCACCCAGTAAATTAGTTTTGTTAATTCACAGAAACGTGCTCTTGATCTGATTATTTTTGCTATGGATTGGTACACGAATTTCTTAGGACTTCCTAATTTGGTAGGATTTTTGGAGTTCCAGAAGTACACGTTTGATACAGATTACTACAGACTGATCTGTTTTTGACAGATTCTGTTTTCTATCTATTGTTTGCTCATTTTGATGAATCTATGGCTAGTATTAAGTGATATGAACCATATATAAGTTGGAATAAAGTAGATATTACACCAATATGAATTTATAATTAGTTCATTACAGTACCTAAGTGGTGGCTTTATGTTCTTGTACTAACGGAGCTTACGAGTTATCTGTTGAGTTTTGTGTTGTGAAGTTTTCAAGTTTCGGGTAAAGATTCGATGGACTATGGAATAAGGAGTGGCAAGGGCCTAAGCTTGGGGATTCCCAAGGCACCCCAAGGTAATATTCAATGACAACCAAGAGCCTAAGCTAGGGGATGACCCGGATGGCATCCCCTCTTTCGTCCTCGTTCATCGGTAACTTTACTTGGAGCTATATTTTTATTCACCACATGATATGTGTTTTTCTTGGAGCGTCATTTTCTTTTGTTAGTATTTGATTTATGTTATTTATAATAATGTTTTGCATCTTTAGTTTCAATAAAAATGTCAAGGATGGCCTTTACTATGCTTATTTTGCTAGTATACATGTTGCTGTTTGAAAACAGAAAGTTTACCGCTGTTGAAAAAATTCCCTAGAAAAGTCAGAGAATGGTATAATGTTGAAACCTTTTGCATAATAAGCTCTGATAAATTTACTACAGTGGTAATTTTCTTTCGTAATTTTTGGAGTTAGGGAAGTATTGATACTCTTGTATTCTTAACAGACTGTACTGTTTTGACAGATTGCTGTTATGGTTGGATTGTTTGCATATGTTTGCTTGTTTAATGATTCTATTTGAGGATAGCAGTGTTAAATATGCAGAGACATTTAGTATGCAATGTTGAATAATAATTTTAGTGATTTTTTACAGTAGAAAATGATAAAGTTTTGCATTGGTTTATACTAACCTATCTCATGAGTTCTTGTTGAGTTTGGTGTGGATGAAGCTTTTGATAAATAGAGAAACCATGATATGAGAGGAATTAAGGAGACACAAAAGTTCAAGCTTGGAGATGCCCAAGGCACCCCAAGATAACATTTCAAAAAGTCTCAAGCATCTAAGCTTGGGGATGCCCCGGTAGGCATCCCACCTTTCTTCAACAATTATTGGTTAGTATCGGTTGAGCCTCAGTTTTTGCTTCTTCACGTGAGTTGTGCTATCCTTGCAATGTCATTTTATTTTGTTTTTCTTTCTGTTTGAATACAATACCAAGATCTGAAATTCTTAAATGAGAGAGAGTCTTCGCATAGTTACATAATTATCTAGCTACTCATTGATCTTCACTTATATCTTTTTGGCGTAGTTTGTCATTTACTCGTGTGCTTCACTTATATCTTATGAGTAAATTGTTGAATGAGTTGATTGTCATAAATCTGAAATTATATATGTTTCATTTGCTTATCCCATGGGGAGTAATGACTTCACATCTAAGAAGTAGAGGTTGTAAATTTATTGAAGGTTAACAAGCATTGTATTGGTCATTTGAACAATTCATGAAAGAATATCGAAGGAAGAGAGATTCCACATGTAAATATACTACCCTAGACATCTTTTATAATTGGGAGCACTCATTAAGTATGACATGCTAAAGAGTTGATGTTGGAAAAGGAAGACAACATAATGGGTTATGTTTTCCGACATCTCAGTTAAAGTATATTGTCATGGATCATTCAAACATGTTGAGCTTGCCTTTCCCCCTCATGCTAGCCAAAATTCCTTGCACCAAGTAGAGATACTACTTGTGCTTTCAAATATCCTTAAACCCAGTTTTGCCATGAGAGTCCACTCTACCTACCTATGGATTGAGTAAGATCCTTCAAGTAAGTTGTCATCGGTGCAAGCAATAAAAATTGCTCTCTAAATATGTATGATCTTTTGGTCTGAAGAAAATAGCTTTATATGATCTTGTTATGGAAGCAATAAAAGCGACGGACTGTATAATAAAGGTCCATATACAAGTGGCAATATAAAGTGACGTTCACTCTCATTAAGATTTTGTGCATCCAACCCTAAAAGCGCATGACAACCTCTGCTTCCCTCTGTGAAGGGCCTATCATTTACTTTATGTCTTTTACTTTATGCAAGAGTCAAGGCGATCTTCACCTTTCCATTTTTCATTTTATCCTTTGGCAAGCACCTCGTGTTGGGAGGATCCTGATATATATATATCCAATTGGATGTAAGTTAGCATGAACTATTATTGTTGACATCACCCAAAGGTGAATACGTTGGGAGGCAACACTATAATCCCCTATCTTTCTCAGTGTCCGATTAAAACTCCATAACCACTAGTATTGCGTGAGTGTTAGCAATTGTAGAAGACTATATGATAGTTGAGTATGTGGAGTTTGCTAAATTAAAGCTCTGACGTAGACCCTTCCTGAAAATAAGATGAATTGCAATTGTTTGATGACTAAGAATGAAGTTTGCTAGTTTTCAAGAAAGTTTATGGTCTATGCTTTAACATGTGAATTGTTTGTTACTTGTTCGTGAGAAGTTTCATGAGATGAATTATTGTTATGACATATAATCATGCTAGAAAAGGTGATTGAAATTATCATTGATCAAACTTGTGCACCTGCTAGCATTCACACTTCATAAATTCTTTCTTTTATCATTTACCTACTCGAGGACGAGTAGGAATTAAGCTTGGGGATGCTGATATGTCTCCAATGTATCTATAATTTATGAAGCATTCATGCTATTATCCTATCTGTTTTGAATGATTACGGGCTTTATTATACACTTTTATATTACTTTTGGGACTAACCTATTAACCGGAGGCCCAGCCCATATTGCTGTTTTATTGCCTATTTCAGTATTTCGAAGAAAAGGAATATCAAACGGAGTCCAAACGGAATGAAACCTTCGGGAAACTTATTTTTGGAATGAACGTGACCCAGGAGACTTGGAGTGCAAGCCAGGGGATCATCAAGGAGGCCACGAGACAGGGGGGCGCGACCACCCCCTGGGCGCGCCCTACCCTCTCGTGGGCCCCTCGAGACTCACCCGACCGACTTCTTTCGCCTATATAAGCCTACCTAGCCTAAAAACATCGACAGAGAAGATAGATCAGGAGTTCCGCCACCGCACGCCTCTGTAGCCACCAAAAACCTCTCGGGAGCCCATTCCGGCACCCTGCCGGAGGGGGAACCCATCACCGGTGGCCATCTTCATCATCCCGGCGCTATCCATGACGAGGAGGGAGTAGTTCACCCTCGGGGCCGAGGGTATGTACCAGTAGCTATGTGTTTGATCTCTCTCTCTCGTGTTCTCTCTATGGAACGATCTTTATGTATCGCGAGCTTTGCTATTATAGTTGGATCTTATGATGTTTCTCCCCCTCTACTCTCTTGTGATGAATTGAGTTTCCCTCTTGAAAGTTATCTTATTGGATTGAGTCTTTATTTGAGAACACTTGATGTATGTCTTGCCGTGTTTATCTGTGGTGACAATGGGATATCACGTGCCACTTGATGTATGTTTTGGTGACCAACTTGCGGGTTCCGCCCATGAACCTATGCATAGGGGTTGGCACACGTTTTCTTGACTCTCCGGTAGAAACTTTGGGGCACTCTTTGAAGTACTTTGTGTTGGTTGGATGAATCTGAGATTGTGTGATGCATATCGTATAATCATGCCCACGGATACTTGAGGTGACAATGGAGTATCTAGGTGACATTAGGGTTTTGGTTGATTTGTGTCTTAAGGTGTTATTCTAGTACGAACTCTTGAATAGATTGATCCGAAAGAATAACTTTGAGGTGGTTTCGTACCCTACCATAATCTCTTCGTTTGTTCTCCGCTATTAGTGGCTTTGGAGTGACTCTTTGTTGCATGTTGAGGGATTGTTATATGATCTATCTATGTTATTATTGTTGAGAGAACTTGCACTAGTGAAAGTATGAACCCTAGGCCTTGTTTTCTATCATTGCAATACCGTTTACGCTCACTTTTATCATTAGTTACCTTGCTGTTTTTATATTTTCAGATTACAAATACCTATATCTACCATCCATGTTGCACTTGTATCACCATCTCTTCGTCGAACTAGTGCACCTATACAATTTACCATTGTATTGGGTGTGTTGGGGACACAAGAGGCTCTTTGTTATTTGGTTGTAGGGTTGTTTGAGAGAGACCATCTTCATCCTATGCCTCCCACGGATTGATAAACCTTAGGTCATCCACTTGAGGGAAATTTGCTACTGTCCTACAAACCTGTGCACTTGCAGGCCCAACAACGTCTACAAGAAGAAGGTTGCGTAGTAGACATCAAGCTCTTTTCTGGCGCCGTTGCCGGGGAGGCTAGGTAAGCGGCTCCCACACCCCGTCAACTAAGCTCTTTTCTGGCGCCGTTGCCGGGGAGGTGAGTGCTTGAAGGTATATCTTTGGATCTTGCAATCGAATCTTTTTGTTTCTTGTTTTATCACTAGTTTAGTTTATAAAAGAAAAACTACAAAAATGGAGTTAAGCTTGTCTCATACGCTTCATCTTTTTAATATTTTTCGTGAGTATGATGGAAAGGAAAATTGTGCTCAAGTGCTAGAAGAAGAATGCATTAAAATGCTTGGTACTAAATCTTTGAATGATGAGCATGATTGCAATGTTGTTAGTATAAACTCTTTGAATATCCATAGTACTAATGATGATTGCACTAGTTATGATGAAAATGGCTCTTATAAGCATGTTGATTTTTGTGGAGTAGATTGGGTTTGCAAGTACACACCAAATAGGGAAGATAGATATTGCAAGAGGCACAAGCATTTAGAAACTAAATGGTTGCAAGAAAGGCTAAATGTGAGTGCTGAAAATTTAAATTTCCTCTGCCGTACTTGTGAACTTTGCAATGAACGTGGTCATTTACATCTCCTATGCAAATTGTTTCATGATCGAATCGTGTCCAAAAATTGTGATGATTTGATCTCCCTTGCTCATTACAATGAGCTTAGTTTTCTTTTAGGTTATGAAGAATTGAAACGTTTAATTAAGGACCTTCTAGAATTTGCCCATAAGAAATTCCTTGATATTAATCTAGAGAAGATTTATTTGTATTGTGCGGTGAATTGCATTGAAAATCCTTATATTGCCAATTACCTAAAGAAAAGAAAGCAAATAGAAGATTATGAGAATAATAATGAAAGGGAAGAACTTCCCAATATCCTCCTATTATTTCTTATGAATCAGGTAACGAGGAGGAGCTTTCTATTCAACCAATCTCGTCAATAAGGAGCTCAAAGAGGAAGGTTGAACCCACACATAATATGAAGAAGAAAAAGAAAAGAAGGAGCAACAAAGGTAAAAAGGTATCCCCCAAATGATATTGCTCTTACTACTCATGGTGATGATGATAATTGCTATACTATTGTTGCTATCCATATTTTTAATGATGAGAGTGATTATGCTTATGATATGAAAGGGCCCGAGCTTGGGGAAGCTATGTTTGATTAAGATGATATTCTTAGCATCCCAAGTTTTGATATGCAAAGTTGTTATGAGGAAAGCATGCCTCCTATTTATGATGATTATATTGAAGAAAGTGGGTTTGGAAGAGTTTCAACTTTAGGAAGTAGTGATCCCACTATTTTGGAGGATGTTGAATCTTATTGTGATGAATATGAAAGTGGATTTGGAAGAGTGTCAACTTTATTTACTGATGATTCCACTATTTCGGAAGAGGTTCCAATTGATTATGAGAACAAAGTTGCTATCTATGATGATTATTGTGATGAGTTGTATGCTATTAGGAATAATGATAACCATGAAACTTGTCATCATGATTTTAGTTTTCAATTGGATTATGCCTCATGTGACAATTATTTTGTTGAGTTTGCTCCCACTACTATTCATGAGAAGAATTTTGCTTATGTGGAGAGTAGTAAATTTTCTATGCTTGTAGATCATGAAAAGAGTGCTTTAGGTGCTGGTTATATTGTTGAATTCATTCATGATGCTACTGAAAATCATTATGGGGGAGGAACATATGCTTGTAGGAATTGCAATAATATCAAGTTTCCTCTCTATGTGTTGATAATCTTGAAGCTATGCTTGTTTTGCCTTCCTATGATAGTTGATTATTGTTCCCATAAGTTGTTTGCTCACAAAACCCCTATGAATAGGAAGTGGGTTAGGCTTAAATTTGCTAGTCATATGCTTCATGATGCTCCCGTTATGTTTTCATTCTTATCTTTTAGGTGAGCATCATTGTCATCATCATGCCTAGCTAGAAAGGCATTAAAGAAAAGCGCTTGTTGGGAGATAACCCAATATTTATCCTTACTGTTTTTGTCTGTCCACATGATTATGCTACTGTAGTAATCATATTTTATAGCTTTTGTTTCAATAAAGTGCCAAGTAAGACCTTTAGGATAGCTTACGGTGATAGTTGTGTTGATCTTGCTGAAAATCAGAAACTTTTGCACCCAGTAAATTAGTTTTGTTAATTCACAGAAACGTGCTCTTGATCTGATTCTTTTTGCTCTGGATTGGTACACGAATTGCTTAGGACTTCCTAATTTGGTAGGATGTTTGGAGTTCCAGAAGTACACGTGTGATACAGATTACTACAGACTGTTCTGTTTTTTGATAGATTCTGTTTTCTGTGTGTTGATTGATTATTTTGATGAATCTATGGCTAGTATTAAGTGGTATGAACCATAGATAAGTTGGAATACAGTAGATATTACAACAATATGAATTTAGAATGAGTTCATTACAGTACCTAAGTGGTGGTTTTATTTTCTTATACTAACGGAGCTTACGAGTTTTCTGTTGAGTTTTGTGTTGTGAAGTTTTCAAGTTTTGGGTAAAGATTCGATGGACTATGGAATAAGGAGTGGCAAGAGACTAAGCTTGGGGATGCCCAAGGCACCCCAAGGTAATATTCAAGGACAACCAAGAGCCTAAGCTTGGGGATGCCCCGGATGGTATCCCCTCTTTCGTCTTCGTTCATTGGTAACTTTACTTGGAGCTATATTTTTATTCACCACATGATATGTGTTTTGCTTGGAGCGTCATTTTATTTTGTTAGTATTTGCTTGCTGTTATTTAGAATAATTTTTTGCATCTTTAGTTTCAATAAAAATGTCAAGGATGGCCTTTACCATGCTTATTTTGCTAGTATACATGTTGCTGTTTGAAAACAGAAAGTTTACCGCTGTTGCAAAAATTCCCTAGAAAAGTCAGAGAATGGTATAATGTTGAAACCTTTTGCATAATAAGATCTGATGAATTTACTACAGTGGGAATTTTCTTTCATAATTTTTGGAGTTAGGTAAGTATTGATACTCTTGTGTTCTTTACGGACTGTACTGTTTTGAAAGATTGCTGTTATGGTTGCATTGTTTGCATATGTTTGGTTGTTTAATGATTATATTTGAGGATAGGAGTGTTAAATATGCAGAGACATTAAGTATGCAATGTTGAATAATAATTTTAGTGATTTGTTACAGTAGAAAATGATAAAGTTTTGCATTGGTTTATACTAACCTATCTCACGAGTTCTTGTTGAGTTTGGTGTGGATGAAGCTTTTGAGAAATAGAGAAACCATGATACGAGAGGAATTAAGGAGACACAAAAGTTCAAGCTTGGGGATGCCCAAGGCACCCCAAGATAACATTCCAAGAAGTCTCAAGCATCTAAGCTTGGGAATGCCCCAGTAGGCATCCAACCTTTCTTCAACAATTTTCGGTTAGTGTCGGTTGAGCCTAAGTTTTTGCTTCTTCACATGAGTTGTGCTATCCTTGCAATGTAATTTTATTTTGTTTTGCTTGCTGTTTGAATACAATACCAAGATTTAAAATTCTTAAATGAGAGAGAGTCTTCGCATAGTTACATAATTATTTAGCTACTCATTGATCTTCACTTATATCTTTTTGGAGTAGTTTGTCATTTACTCGTGTGCTTCACTTATATCTTATGAGTAAATTGTTGAATGAGTTGATTGTCATAAATCTGAAATTATGTATGTTTCATTGGCTTATCCCATGGGGAGTAATGACTTCACATCTAAGAAGTAGAGGTTGTAAATTTATTGAAGCTTAGCAAGCATTGTATTGGTCATTTGAACAATTAATGAAAGAATATTGAAGGAAGAGAGATTCCACATGTAAATATACTACCCTAGACATCTTTTATAATTGGGAGCACTCATTAAGTATGACATGCTAAAGAGTTGATGTTGGACAAGGAAGACAATGTAATGGGTTATGTTTTCCGACATCTCAGTTAAAGTATATTGTCATGGATCATTCAAACATGTTGAGCTTGCCATTCCCCCTCATGCTAGCCAAAATCCCTTGCACCAAGTAGAGATACTACTTGTGCTTCCAGATATCCTTAAACCCAGTTTTGCCATGAGAGTCCACTATACCTATCTATGGATTGAGTAAGATCCTTCAAGTAAGTTGTCATCAGTGCAAGCAATAAAAATTTCTTTCTAAATATGTATGATCTTTTGGTGTGAAGAAAATAGCTTTATACGATCTTGTTATGGAAGCAATAAAAGCGACGGACTGTATAATAAAGGTCCATATACAAGTGGCAATACAAAGTGATGTTCATTCGCATTAAGATTTTGTGCATCCAACCCTAAAAGCGCATGACAACCTCTGCTTCCCTCTGCGAAGGGCCTATCTTTTACTTTATGCAAGAGTCAAGGTGATCTTCACCTTTCCCTTTTTCATTTTATCGTTTGGCAAGCACCTCGTGTTGGGAAGATCTTGATATATATATCCAATTGGATGTGAGTTAGTATGAACTATTATTGTTGTCATCACCCAAAGGTGAATACGTTGGGAGGCAACACTATAAGCCCCTACCTTTCTCAGTGTCCGATTAAAACTCCATAACCACTAGTATTGCGTGAGTGTTAGCTATTGTAGAAGACTATATGATAGTTGAGTATGCGGAGTTTGCTAAATTAAAGCTCTGACATAGACCCTTCCTGAAAATAAGATGAATTGCAATTGTTTGATGACTAAGAATGAAGTTTTCTAGTTTTCAAGAAAGTTTATGGTCTATGCTTTAACATGTGAATTGTTTGTTACTTGTTCGTGAGAAGTTTCATGAGATGAACTACTGTTATGACATATAATCATGCTAGAAAAGGTGATTGAAATTATCATTGATCAAACTTGTGCACCTGCTAGATTTCACACTTCATAAATTCTTTCTTTTATCATTTACCTACTCGAGGACGAGTAGGAATTAAGCTTGGGGATGCTGATACGTCTCCAATGTATCTATAATTTATGAAGCATTCATGCTATTATCCTATCTGTTTTTATTGATTACGGGCTTTATTATACATTTTATATTACTTTTGGGACTAACCTATTAACCGGAGGCCCATCCCATATTGTTGTTTTATTGCCTGTTTCAGTATTTCGAAGAAAAGGAATATCAAACGGAATGAAACCTTCGAGAAACTTATTTTTGGAACGAACGTGACCCAGGAGACTTGGAGTGCAAGCCAGGGGATCATCGAGGAGGCCACGAGACAGGGGGGCGCTCCCACCCCCCTGGGCGCGCCCTACCCTCTCGTGGGCCCCTCGAGGCTCCCTGACCGACTTCTTTCGCCTATATAAGCCTACATACCCTAAAAACATCGACGGAGAAGATAGATCGGGAGTTCCGCCGCCGCAAGCCTCTGTAGCCACCAAAAACCTCTCGGGAGCCTGTTTTGGCACCCTGCCGGAGGGGGAACCCATCACCGGTGGCCATCTTCATCATCCCGGCGCTATCCATGACGAGGAGGGAGTAGTTCATCCTCGGGGCTGAGAGTATGTACCAGTAGCTATGTGTTTGATCTCTCTCTCTCTCTCTCTCTCGTGTTCTCTCTATGGCACGATCTTGATTTATCGCGAGCTTTGCTATTATAGTTGGATCTTATGATGTTTCTCCCCCTCTGCTCTCTTGTGATGAATTGAGCTTCCCTCTTGAAAGTTATCTTATTGGATTGAGTCTTTATTTGAGAACACTTGATGTAAGTCTTGCCGTGTTTATCTGTGGTGACAATGGGATATCACGTGCCACTTCATATATGTTTTGGTGACCAACTTGCGGGTTTCGCCCATGAACCTATGCATAGGGGTTGGCACACGTTTTCTTGACTCTCCGGTAGAAACTTTGGGGCACTCTTTGAAGTACTTTGTGTTGGTTGGATGAATCTGAGATTGTGTGATGCATATCGTATAATCATGCCCACGGATACTTGAGGTGACAATGGAGTATCTAGGTGACATTAGGGTTTTGGTTGATTTGTGTCTTAAGGTGTTATTCTAGTATGAACTCTTGAATAGATTGATCTGAAGGAATAACTTTGAGGTGGTTTCGTACCCTACCATAATTTCTTCATTTGTTCTCTGCTATTAGTGGCTTTGGAGTGACTCTTTGTTGCATGTTGAGGGATTGTTATATGATCTATCTATGTTATTATTGTTGAAAGAACTTGCACTAGTGGAAGTATGAACCCTAGGCCTTGTTTTTTATCATTGCAATACCATTTACGCTCACTTTTATCATTAGTTACCTTGCTGTTTTTATATTTTCAGATTACAAATACTTATATCTACCATCCATATTGCACTTGTATCACCATCTCTTCACCGAACTAGTGCACCTATACAATTTACCATTGTATTGGGTGTGTTGGGGACACAAGAGACTCTTTGTTATTTGGTTGTAGGGTTGTTTGAGAGAGACCATCTTCATCCTACGCCTCCCACGGATTGATAAACCTTAGGTCATCCACTAGAGGGAAATTTGCTACTGTCCTACAAACCTGTGCACTTGCAGGCCCAACAACGTCTACAAGAAGAAGGTTGCATAGTAAACATCATACCGCTCCGGTAGTTCCACCGGCCTTTTGCCTCCTCGCTGTTGTTTTTCAAAGGGCTTCCTGCGCCCTAGCGGTAGTACCGCTCTGTGCGGGCTGTGAGCATAACGACTGGATTTCCCACCTATAAAAGGGGGTCTTGTTCCCCAATGAACCTTATACTTTGAGCTCGTGTTCTTCGCCCATTGTTGACCGTCTTCAGGCTTGCTATATCTCAATCCGTCCATGGATTCTTGCTAATTTTGGGGGGAAAAGAGAGAGGAGATCTAGATCCACATTTCAACCAATCACTTTCTCCTCTATGTGAGGGGAAACCCTTGGATCTAGATCTTGGAGTTCTTGGTGTTCTCCTTCTTGTTCTTCCTCTCATTTTCTTCCCTAGCATTAGTTGCTTTGGTGGGATTTTGGAGAGAAGGACTTGGGCACTCCGTGTGCCCTTGCCATTGCATTTGGTGCATCGGTTTGAGTTCTCCATGGTGATACGTGGAAGTTACAAGTTGAGAAGCTTATTACTCTTGGGTCCTTGGTATCCTTGAGCTTGTTCCTCTTAGGTGCTTGGGCGCCCTAGACGGTTGGTGGTGTTCGGAGCTCAATCATTATGGTGTAAAGCTCCGGGCAAGCATCGGGGTCTCCAATTAGGTTGTGGAGATCGCCCCGAGCAATTTGACGGGTGCCGATGACCATCCCCAAGGGTTGCCATTTGTACGGGTTCGGTGCCGCCCTCAAGGGTCCCTTAGTGGAATCACGACATCTTGCTCCTTGGGGAGCATTGTGCATCCACACCGCTCTAAACGGAGATTAGCATCCGCAAGGGTGTGAACTTCGGGATACATTGTCGTCTCCGCGTGCCTCGGTTATCTCTTACCCGAGCCCTTTACTTTGTGATAGCCATATTGTTTCTTGTCATATATCTTTCTATCACTTAGTTGTTTATCTTACTTAGCATATGTTGTTGGTTCGCATAGGTGAGCCTAGTTGTTGTAGGTTTTGTGCTTGACAATTTAACCGCTAGGTTTATTCCGCATTTGTTCAAGCCTAAACCGTAATCATTTTAAAGTGCCTATTCACCCCCCCTCTAGGCGACATCCTTGATCTTTCATTTGGTATCAGGGCCTCGCCTCTCTTTATAGGGCTTAACCACCTAGAGAGTAAGGATGTCGACTAGGGTTTTAGGATTCTCTCACCCTAGTTTCGTTGGCACAAATCTTGATGTTTGGGTAATTCACATGCTTAATCTCTTTCGGGTCATGGACCCAAATTTAGAGCGAATTGTATATATGGGGTTTTTTCCTTGAAAGGACCCCCAAAGATTATCTTTAGAGGATGAGAAAAACTCTTATCTCAGTGCTCAAGCTTCTAATGTGCTTTTTGATGCTTTGAGTTCTTATAATTCAACTCATGCCGTTCTGGGACGCTCATGAGTTGTGGACAAATCTTCAAGATAAATATGGCGTGTCCAAGTTTTGTGGGGATGATTGTTCTCCCTCCACCTCCGTCCGTGTTGAGTTCTCAACTTCTTCTACTTCACCTACATGTGGTTTTGCACAAGGTAATTACATGGTGAGTAGTGGTATTCATTGCAATGATGATAGTGGGCTTATTGTTGATAATCCTTCATCACTTTCTTATTGCAAAGTTTCATCTTTGGACTTTAGCACTTCGAGCACTCCAAATGTTTCATGTGCATCTGTTGATAGTCCTTGCATATCATGTAGAAATTGCTTGACTAAATCTCATGATGATATGCTTGCTATGTCTTGTTGCCATGATAAAAATGCATCTATTTCCTCGAATTATTGTGCAAACAATGTAGAGGAAACCCAACACCCCATGGAGCGAGATGTGGTCTTGAATGGTGCTTCAAGGGATCCTACATCATCATCTATTGCATTTTGCCTTATGGCCAAGGCTTCAAACGTATCTCCCACTTTGAATCCCAATATATCTTGTGATGATATTGATGATGGCAAAAATGATGATGATGTTGATTATGATGAAGAGAATGATACTGTTGTCTCCTTAAAAATTAAGGGGGGAATGATTTTTAAAGCTCTTCTTAAGAATAAAATTGCTCATTCCAACTTCACGGAAATCATGTCTATTGCTATTGAGGGTAAGAAATATATTGATGAGTTGGAATCTCGTCTTGAGGAGCATGAGGTCTCCATTGAAAAAATGTAAGGTCATGAGCATGATTACGCTAATGAGATTGCAGACCTCTCCCAAGCTCTTGAACTTGCACAAACCACCAAGGAATCTCTTGAGGAGAATTTTGCTCTAGAATTATCTAGAGTGAAGGAATCTCATGATAGAGCTCTTGAGGTGGACAATGTCTTTGTAAATAAATATGAGAAGCTTGAAGTTGCGCATGCTAAACTCCTTGAGGACTTTGGGCACCTCGAAAATGGCTCAAGGGTCATTAAGAGTGAGCTCATCAAACTCACCGAGTCTCATGCTCAACTTAAAGCTTCATACTCTAAAGAGCTTGCCAAGTTGCCTTCTCCTCTTGCTATTATTGATGATGCTTGTGCTACTAACTCTATTTGTAGTGATGCATCCATTTTGAAGGAGAATGTTGAGATAAGGGCTCAACTTGAATTGCTATCTAGCACTTATAGGAAATTGGAAGAAAGTCATGTAAAGCTCACAAGCTCTCATGATGATCTTCTAGTATCCCATAATGTGCTAAAGATAGCTCATGAGGCTATGATTATCAAGGTAACATCTAGTGAGTCTCATGTGGATACTAGCACTAATTCAAGTCAAAATGATATCTTGCCATGTGCTAGTCCACGTAATTCATCTATGCATAACATTGGCACTTCTTGTGATGAATTGCTTTCCTTGCCTTGTTGCTCTAACTATGAAGCTTCTACTTCCTCTAGCACTTGTGTTGATACTAACCATGTAGAGGAAATCCAAGAGCTCAAGGACGAAATCACTTTTTTGAAGAAAGACTTGGAAAAGTGTCATGAAGGGAAGTCCACACTCAAAAATATCTTGATTGTGCAAAAATCCCCCAATGACAAAGGTGGACTTGGATTCAACTCCAATATGAGGAAGGAGTCCAAGAGAAACAACAAGAAGGGCCAAGAACAACTCACGAATTCGGCCAAGATCATTTGCTTAAAGTGCAAAATTGAAGGGCATCATGTTAGATATTGCCCATTGAAGAAGAAGGCCATTAGTGACAAGCAACAAGGGAAGAGGCCACAAGTTCAATCTCATGCTCAACCTCAAGTTGAAGAAAGGCCACTTCCCAAGAAGACTCAAGTTAATGCTTCTCTTGTTGAGAAATCAAGTGAGAAGAAAATGAAGAGTAGACGTTGCTACTTATGTCGTGAGAAAGGTTAAGTCGCTTCTTCATGCACTAGTGGTAACTTATCCAACCCAATTATCATTGCTAATATCTATTCTCTTGGGAAGGATGAGGTTGGCAATGTGTTTGCCAAGTTTGTTGGTACTCAAAGTGGTGTCAAGAAAAGAACCATTTGGGTTGCCAAGCCTATTGTGACTAACCTCTTAGGGCCCAACTTGGTTGGGGACCAACAAGCTCAAACTTGATCAATAGGTGTTGTTGGAGGGCATTGGAGACTTGGCTACATTATGAAGAATTAAGGGGTCTTCATCATTCATTGTCTCAAGCCAAGTCATTCGGATTATCAAGTTTCTATCTCATATCCAATGTGTCTCCTTGCGGTAACTTGTACTTAAATTGTTTATACTGAAAGTTACTTGCCCCTTCGCATGTTTTGGTTTTGTACCTTGCATGTGTTTGTATATATGTGCTTCCAATTTTCTTATCTTCAGTAATCAAGTATGTGTATGTTGGTTTGCACTTAATGTATGTGTGAGTTGTGTGTTGAGCCTTTTTGCATCTTGTTTGTATCTTAATTGGCTCTTGTGAGAGATTAATGGAACATTCCATTTTGGGGGGAGTGATGTGCTTTGTGTTGGGGAACGTAGTAATTTCAAAAATTTCCTACGCACACGCAAGATCATGGTGATGCATAGCAACAAGAGGGGAGAGTGTCGTCCACGTACCCTCGTAGACTGAAAGCGGAAGTGTTAGCACAATGCGGTTGATGTAGTCGTACGTCTTCACGATCCGACCAATCCAAGTACCAAATGTACGGCACCTCTGAGTTCAGCACACGTTCAACTCGATGACGTCCCGCGAACTCCGATCCAGCAGAGCTTCACGGGAGAGTTTCGTCAGCACGACGGCGTGATGACGGTGATAATGTTGCTACCGACGCAGGGCTTCACCTAAGCACCGCTATGATATGACCGAGGTGGAATATGGTAGAGGGGGGCACCGCACACGGCTGGGAGAGATCAACAGATCAACTTGTGTGTCCATGGGGTTCCCCCCTCCCCCGTATATAAAGGAGTGGAGGAGGGGGAGGGCCGGCCCTCAACTATGGCGCGCCCTGGGGAGTCCTACTCCCGCCGGGAGTAGGATTCCCCCACTTCCATGTAGTAGGAGTAGGAGAGAAGGAAAGGGAAAAGAGAAGAAGGAGGGGGCGCAGCCCCTCCCCCTAGTCCAATTCGGACTAGGCCTTGGGGGGCGCGCAGCCTCCCCTCTCTCTTTCCCCTAAAGCCCAATAAGGCCCATATATTCCCCGACGAATTCTCGTAACTCTCCGGTACTCCGATAAATACCCAAATCACTCGGAACCTTTCCGATGTCCGAATATAGTCATCCAATATATCGATCTTTACGTCTCAACCATTTCGAGACTCCTCGTCATGACCGTGATCATATCCGGGACTCCGAACTACCTTCGGTACATCAAAACACAAAAACTCATAATACCGATCGTCACCGAATTTTAAGCGTGCCGACCCTACGGGTTCGAGAACTATGTAGAAATGACTGAGACATGTCTCCGGTCAATAACCAATAGCGAAACCTGGATGCTCATATTGGCTCTCACATATTCTGCGAAGATCTTTATCGGTCAAACCGCATAACAACATACGTTGTTCCCTTTGTCATCGGTATGTTACTTGCCTGAGATTCGATCGTCGGTATCTCAATACCTAGTTCAATCTCGTTACTGACAAGTGTCTTTACTTGTTATGTAATGCATCATCTCGTTATTGACAAGTGTCTTTGCTTGCAAGGCTTATAGTGATGTGCATTACCGAGAGGGCCCAGAGATACCTGTCCGACAATCGGAGTGACAAATCCTAATCTCGAAATACGTCAACTCAACAAGTACCTTCGGAGACACCTGTAGAGCACATTTATAATCACCTAGTTACGTTGTGACGTTTGGTAGCACACAAAGTTTTCCTCCGGTAAGCGGGAGTTACATAATATCATAGTCATAGGAACATGTATAAGTCATGAAGAAAGCAATAGCAACATACTAAACGATCAAGTGCTAAGCTAACGAAATGGGTCAAGTCAATCACATCATTCTCCTAATGATGTGATCCCGTTAATCAAATGACAACTCATGTCTATGGCTAGGAAACTTAACCATCTTTGATTCAATGAGCTAGTCAAGTAGAGGCATACTAGTGACACTCTGTTTGTCTATGTATTCACACATGTATCAAGTTTCCGGTTAATACAATTCTAGCATGAATAATAAACATTTATCATGAAATAAGGAAATAAATAATAACTTTATTATTGCCTCTAGGGCATATTTCCTTCAGCCTCCCACTTGCACTAGAGTCAATAACCTAGTTCACATCATCATGTGATTTAACACCAATTTTCATATCTGTATATGATAAACACCCATAGTTCACATCGTCATGTGACCAACACCCAAAGGGTTTACTAGAGTCAATAATATAGTTCACATTGCTATGTGATTGACACCCAAAGAGTACTAAGGTATGATCATGTTTTTCTCGTGAGAGAAGTTTAGTCAACGGGTCTGTCATATTCAGAATCGTATGTATTTTGCAAATATTCTATGTATTCAATGCTCTGCACGGCGCTACTCTAGCTAATTGCTCCCACTTTCAATATGTATCCAGATTGAGACTTAGAGTCAGCTAGATCAGTGTCAAAACTTGCATCGACGTAACCCTTTACGACGAACCTTTTTGTCACCTCCATAATCGAGAACATATCCTTATTCCACTAAGGATAATTTTTACCAATGTCCAGTGATCTAATCCTAGATCATTGTACTCCCTTGCCAAACTCAGGGCAGGGTATACAATAGGTCTGGTCCATAGCATGACATATTTTATAGAACCTATGACTGAGGCATAGGGAATGACTTTCATTCTCTTTCTATTTTCTGTTGTGGTCGGGATTTGAGTCTTACTAAATTTCATACCTTTGCAACACAGGCAAGAACTCTTTCTTTGACTGTTCCATTTTGAACTACTTAAAAAACTTGTCAAGGTATGTACTCATTGAAAATCTTATCAAGCGTCTTGATCTATCTCAATAGATCTTGATGCTCAATATGTAAGTAGCTTTACTGAGGTCTTTCTTTTAAAGAACTCCTTTCAAACACTCCTTTATGCTTTCCAGAAAAATTCTACATCATTTCCGATCAACAATCTGTCACTCACATATACTTATCAGAAAGACTGTAGTGCTCCCACTCACTTTATTGCAAATACAGGCTTCAGCGCAAGTCCATATAAAACTATATGCTTTGATCAACTTATCAAAACATATATTCCAACTCCGAGATGATTGCACCAGTCCATAGATGGATCACTAGAGCTTGCACATTTTGTTAGCACCTTTAGGATCGACAAAACCTTCTGGTTGCATCATATACAACTCTTATTTAAGAAATACATTAAGGAATGTAGTTTTTACATCCATTTGCCAGATTTCATAAAATGTGGCATTTGCTAACATGATTCGGACAGACTTTAAGCATCGATATGAGTGAGAAAAAACTCATCGTAGTCAACATTTTGAACTTTGTCAAAAACCTTTTTCGACAAGTCTAGCTTTGTAGATAGTAACACTACTATCAGCGTCTATCTTCCTCTTGAAGATCCATTTATTTTCTATGGCTTGCCGATCATCAGGCAAGTCAACCAAAGTCCACACTTTGTTCTCATACATGGATCCCATCTCAGATTTCATGGCCTCAAGCCATTTCACAGAATCTGGGGTCATCATCACTTCCTCATAGTTCATAGGTTCATCATGGTCTAGTAACATGACTTCCAGAACAGGATTACCGAACCACTCTGGTGCGGACTGTACTTTGGAAGACCTACGAAGTTCTGTAGTAACTTAATCTGAAGTTTCATGATCATCATCATTAGCTTCCTCACTAATTGGTGTAGGAATCACTGGAACTGATTTCTGGGATGAACTACTTTCCAATTCGGGAGAAGGTACAATTACCTTATCAAGCTCTACTTTCCTCCCACTCACTTCTTTCGAGAGAAACTCCTTCTCTAGGAATGATCCATCTTAGCAACGAATATTTTGCTTTCAGATCTGTGATAGAAGGTGTACCCAACAGTTTTCTTTGGGTATTCTATGAAGACGCACTTCTCCGATTTGGGTTCGAGCTTATCAGGTTGAAAACCTTTTCACATAAGCATCGCAGCCCCAAACTTTAAGAAATGACAACTTTGGTTTCTTGCCAAACCATAGTTCATAAGGCGTCATCTCAACGGATTTTGATGGTGCCCTTTTTAACGTGAATGCAACTATCTATAATGCATAACCCCAAAACGATAATGGTAAATCGATAAGAGACATCATAGATCGCACCATATCTAGTAAAGTACGATTACGACGTTCGGACACACCATTATGCTGTGGTGTTCCAGGTGGCATGAGTTGCGAAACTATTCTGCATTGTTTCAAATGAAGACCAAACTCGTAACTCAAATATTCTCCTCTACGATCAGATTGTAGAAACTTTGTTTTGTTGTTACAATGATTCTACACTTCACTCTGAAATTCTTTGAACTTTTCAAATGTTTCAGACTTGTGCTTCATTAAGTAGATATACTCATATCCGCTCAAATCATCTGTGAAGGTCAGAAAATGACGATACCTGCCACGAGCATCAACACTCATTGGACCGCATACATTGGTATGTATTATTTCCAACAAGTCAGCAGCTCGTTCCATTGTTCCAGAGAACGGAGTTTTAGTCATCTTGCCCAAAAGGCACGGTTCGCAAGAATCAAATGATCCATAATCAATTGATTCCAAAAGTCCATCTTTATGGAGTTTCTTCATGCGCTTTACACCGATATGACCTAAACGGCAGTGCCACAAATATGTTGCACTATCATTATCAACTTTGTATATTTTGGCATCAATATTATGAATATGTGTATCACCACGATCAAGATTCAATAAACCATCAATATTGGGTGTATGACCATAGAATGTTTTATTCATGTAAACAGAATAACAATTTATTCTCTGTCTTAGATGAATAATCGTATCACAATAAACATGATCTAATCATATTTATGCTTAACGCAAACACCAAATAACATTTATTTAGGTTCAACACTAATCTCGAAAATATAGGGAGTGTGCGATGATGATCATATCAATCTTGGAACCACTTCCAACACACATCACCACTTCACCCTCAACTAGTTTCTGTTTATTCTGTAACTCCTGTTTCAAGTTACTAATTTTTAGCAACCGAACAAGCATCAAATACCCAGGGGTTACTATAAACACTAGTAAGGTACACATCAATAACCTGTATATAAGATATACCCTTGTTTACTTTGCCATCCTTCTTATCTACCAAATATTCAGGGTATTTCCACTTCTAGTGACAATTTCCTTTGCAGTAGAAGCACTCAGTTTCTGGCTTTGGTCCAGCTTTGGGCTTCTTCATTGGAGCAGCAACTTGCTTGCTATTCGTCTTAAAGTTCCCTTTCTTTCCCTTTGCCCTTTTACTTGAAACTAGTGGTCTTTTCAACCATCAACACTTGATGCTTTTCTTGATTTCTACCTTCGTCGATTTCAACATCACGAAGAGCTCGGGAATCATTTTCGTCGTCCTTTGCATACTATAGTTCATCACGAAGTTCCAGTAACTTGGTGATGGTGACTAGAGAACTTTGTCAATCACTATCTTATCTGGAAGATTAACTCCCACTTGATTCAAGCAATTGTAGTACTCAGACACTCTGAGCATACGCTCACTAATTGAGCTATTCTCCTCCATCGTGTAGGCAAAGTACTGTCAGAGGTCTCATACCTCTTGACACAAGCATGGGTATGAAATACTAATTTCAACTCCTGGGACATCTTATATGCTCCGTGGTGTTCAAAACAATTTTGAAGTCCCGGTTCTAAGCCGTAAAGCATGGTGCACTAAACTATTAAGTAGTCATCGTACCGAGCTTTGCCAAACATTCATAACGTCTGCATCTGCTCCTGCAATAGGTCCGTCACCTAGCGGTGCATCAAGGACATAATTCTTCTGTGCAGCAATGAGGACAATCCTCAGATCACGGATCCAATCCGCATCATTGCTACTAACATCTTTCAACACAGTTTTCTCTAGGAACATATCAAAATAAACATATGAAAGCAACAACGCGAGCTATTGATCTACAACATAATTTGCAAAATACTACCAGGACTAAGTTCATGATAAATTAAAGTTCAATTAATCATATTACTTAAGAACTCCCACTTAGATAGACATCCCTCTTATCATCTAAGTGATCACGTGATCCAAATCAACTAAACCATGTCCGATCATCACATGAGATGGAGTAGTTTTCAATGGTGAACATCACTATGTTGATCATATCACTACAAAAAAAATACACTTCCGTGATGATACGTGTTTGTCACAGTAGGTCGCGTTTTTTGTCATGCATGTACATCCATGACAATTTTATGACAGAATCAAGATAGTCATACTTGTGATGTCGTAGAAGTGTTCCATGACATTACCAAAATTATCATCACGGAAGTGTCCACTTCCATGACAATAAATCATGCATCACAGAAGTGTTTTCGTCAAGGGTGACCGACACATGGCATCCACCGTAACGGAACGCCGTTAAGCTATCAGGTCCGATTTCGGATCCGATAACCCGTTAAAAGCCCCGACCAATGGGGATTTTCCACGTGTAAAATCATCATTGGGTGGAGGAAACACGTGTCGGCTCACCGTTGGGACAGATGTCATCCACTCATTGGACCAAAGGCGCCTATGATACGGCGACACATGGCACAGCCCAACAGAGGCCCATTCCTATGAAAAGGTCAGCCCGTTTGACTTGGTCAAAAGGTGGCGGGCCGACCCACGGAAAGCCTGTTAACGGCCTATTCACATATAGCCCATTTACAGCTCGCTAACCTAGGCCCCGTTACGACCTCTCCGAATTAGGCCCAGTAGCATCATATGGGCCCTCCAATATGATTCTAGCCCGTTTTAACTTCTGGCCCATGTGTGGCCCATGACTTCTTTCGGCCCATATGAGGCCCTTTGTAACTCTTGGCCCATTAAGGGCCCGTGGTGAAATTGGCCCGTAATGAACAGTGTATCACTTTATACCCATTAACGGCCTGTTATTCCATTGGGCCGTTCCAGCCCAATTTATCTTTCGGCCTTCTCAGGGCCCATTAATTCTTGGGCTCATTTGCCGCATTCGGTTACATACGGCCTGTTACTGTCATTTTCTGTTTGTGGGCCAAATTCAGCTCGTCGTTACAGTCGGCCCGTTTGCGGACCGTTAATATGTTGGGCCGTTTTCATGTAAAAAAAACCATTGGGCTGTTTTCATAGAGTTATCAAATACGGCCTATTAACGACCCGTTATGGTCCATGAATAGTATGGCCCATGATTGGCGAAATGATGATACGCCCCGTAGAAGGCCCATGGATCCTACGGCCCGTATGAGGCCCATGGATAGTACGGCCCGTAGAAGGTCCATGGATCGTATGGCCCGTAGAAGGCCCATGGATCCTACGGCCCGTAGAAGGCCCATGAATCCTAAGGCTCGTATAGAAGGCCAATGGATCCTACGGCCCGTATAGAAGGCCAATGGATCCTACGGCCGGAAGAAGGCCCATGGATCATACGGCCTGCAGGAGGCCCATGGTTACAACAGTACGTGTGTTGCCATGATTATTTTGGCCTAGTTACCAAAAGTAGGCTATTGTGGCCACTAGAAAAACACACAAAAAGAACTGCAGTGACTACAAGCAAACAACTAAACAAGACAATAAGGAAATAAATAAGCAAGCAATTAACGCTAGCCTATTACCGCTATTACACATATTACATTCACTGGGCATCAAAGTTCGCCACCAGTGCAAATATAGGGAACAAAGCAGCATATTACATACACTGGTCGTCAAAATTGGCCACCAGTGCAAATAAACACGTCAGCAAAACAAGAGCATAACTGAAACAACTTCAGAAGAGCTCAAGAAACGTTATCCTGGGTATGCACCATGCTGGCAATAAGCTTAGCAAGCTTATTAGCTTTGTCCTGTTTGGCGCTAAAATCCTCCGACGCTTGCTGTTGCACCAGAAAGTATGCATCTGAATGCTCTAGGGACTTCCGCAGTCCTTCCGCTTCTTGTCACAGCACAGCTGATCGATGTCTTTCAGCTTGTAGTTGAGACTCAAAAAATCGAACTAATTCAGACAGTGAGTTTGAATAGCTTGTGCAAGCGGTAGTGGCCAGTAACTCGAACAGTAAACCAAGACAGGACTTTGGGGTTGTCTCGCTATCTTCAAGATAGTCTTCCTTAGCTGTTTTATCAGCTTTGTTGGAGACCAACAAGGATGTGTCACTATCCTGAACCTTATCTGCATTACTTCCTTTACCATTGCTTAATAAGGCACTCTTCCCCAATATTCTGTCAGCATTGTAAACGAAGAAACAAGCAGACACATAACAAGTTTAGCATGTACTAGTATATGAAACTCATTTCGGTGAACCAGTTCATTAGTAAGGTGGACAGGATTAAACTACCAAGTCTTCTATTGCCAAGTACTAGTACATAATAAAATCATCAAACAAACATATATCTATGTCCTATGGTCACTACATTGTGTTGCCAAATCAAAATAGAGACACGGTTCAAATCATATCAGTTCAAGACAAAGCAGCAATGAAAGAATACAAAGCATGGGAAACTACACGGCACAACAAGATTTCAGATGGGTACCACGGGTCTACATGTACAACAACACTATTGGCTCTGTTGTGATGCTAGTAATGTGCATGATATGAAAGTCAATTGTATACACAATTGAAATTGAAATCAACAGAGCTATTGATAAGAGCAAACCTGTTAAAGAAACATGCGTGGACATACCTGCTGTGCCATTGGAGTTTCAATTGGATCCTTCAATTTGAAAATAAGTTTGTATGAGTAAATACAGTGATACAAGAGCAAAGCAATCATAGTTAAAAAAGGCGCGCCTAAGCGAGCGTTTAAGCGCGCCTAGGCTCTAGGCGTTGGCAAAACGCATTGCGCATAACTACGCTTAATCTGTGCATAACTGTGCATAAGCATGCGCTTTGGTCAGTAAAGCGCAAGGCGGTGGCAAAACGCACAATTAATGCCTAGCGCCTTTTTGAACTATGATAGCAATGGAATCTTAAATTAGAACAGTTGTTCTTCAGGTTTAGGCACTTGTCCTACATGAATAGAGTACAGTAAGACGCAAGAATATAATACTTAAAAATAGAAAATGAGCTCATAGACCTTACCACATTCTTGGTTTGGGACCAGTACAGAACAAGGCGTTCCCAGTCATCGTCCAGTAAATGTGTCTTAGGAGAACATAAGGGAATTTGATGAGTTTCTGTGCCGGTGAAATACGTTTTCTTCAGGTAATTCCGATACTGCCACCAAGCATTCTTGAAGATAGCAGAGGTATTAGCACAGGTTACCTCATCCTGAGTTTCCAAATCGGTCCTTCTCTACAGAGAAAAATGGGAAAATTTGTTGTATTATAACCATCATGGAGGTAGGATGTATGGGACGAAGCAAAGTAATTGCCATGAATAACATTACTTACACATAACTCCTGGACAAACACCTGCAACTGGCATTTTTCCTTCATCTTCAGTATAATATTTCCAAGATGGGAAGATAGGCACATGTGATTTAACAACATCAAATGCGATAGATGCTAAACTACGACTAGCTGGTTGTGCTTCCTCCACAGGAATAGGCGTACTAACTGGTGGAGTTGGGGTTCGCCGTGATAGTACTGGCCCTTTGGGCATGGGAGCTGCCTTACTAACTGCTCTTGTTTGGGAGCTCTGTGGTGGAGATGGTGCTGTGTCAACAGGAACTGGGTTACTATCGGCCGGGGTTGGGGTTAGATTGGGTGAAGCTGGTTCTCTGTCCATCGCAGTAGGGGTACAATCTGCGAGAGTTTGGGTTATGTGTGGTAGGGCTGGTTCTTATGCATGTACAACCGGGGTGCTATCTCCACCAAGAGGTAGCACTGTTTTATTTGAAGACCGTGTTTTTAGTCCGCTAGATACTGGCATCACCCGCTCCAATTCAAATGGCTGATAAACAGGAAACATAGTTGAATGTACAGACATTGTATGAGAGACAATGCAATAGATAGTGTGGAAAAAGAGGGCATGAAATAGTTGACATGTATATTGTTTAACTAAAACGGATAGCATGACATAATTTCACATATATGATGTCTATCTAAACTAGATAGCATAGCATAACATAATTCAAAGATATGATGAATAACTAAACAGGATCACATGACATAATTCACCTACATGTTATCTAAGTAATCAGGATCACATCATTTAATTCACATATGTGATTTATATGCTAAACATAGGGCATTCGATATGATGTCTGAACTAAGAACATGGTGTTGAATATTGTGTATATGATGCCTAAACTATGCAATGCAAGACACCGTATGCATGATATGAGCAGTATAACCGTGCCAAGTTAGAGCATACACCTCAGTGGGGGAATAGGACTGGTCATCTGTCTCTGAATCCATCTCTGAGGAGCTATCGGGACCCAACAAGAGATCTGCTTCGACAGGTAGCACTGTCTGCTCTGAAGGCCTTGTTTTCACTCCAGATTTTTCCATCTCCCACCCAAATGGCTGATTCACAGGAAGAGTAGTTTAATGTACAAACATTGTCGACAAATGGAAATGTAATGAAGAAAAGGATGGGCAAGATATCATTCAAATATATGATGCCTGGTTAAACAGGATGGCATTGCACATTTCACATATATTATGGCTGGCTAAAAGACATGAGACTGCATAATTCCCATATATGATATAGAAACTAAACAGGTGGCATTACAAAACATGTCTAAACTAAGCAGATGACATATATGATGTCAAAAGTAGGCACTGCAAGGCAACATATGCATGATATGACTAACATCATCATGCTAAGGTAGAGCAAACACCTTGGGGGGTAAATAGGAGTGGTTAGCAGCGTCTGAATCCGCCTCAGAACAGATATCTTCCTCTGGATTACAATCTAGAGAGGGGTGGGGAGGGTTTGCCATTGAATCCACCATGGAGCGATGTCTGCATGACATTGTATTGCCGCGCAAAACTCTTCTCTTTTTCTGTACATGTGCAACATGACTGTGTACACTATCTGACATGCATACGAAAAAAATATGGTGAGATTATGTAAGGAGAGCATGCAGAAATTTGGTAACAACCAGTGGATCGACGTTTTTCTGTTGAACCAAAATAGCCCTAATGGATCGACGTGAATGTATAGTAATAAGTGATGCAACAAGTGTACAACCTCTTTGTCATAGCCATGTCGACCTCAGCATCATTGGGTTGGCTGCTGAAGCAGTTGAGGCAGAGGTGGCTATCAGAGGTGTGGAGGAAGATCTGAGGAATCTGTAGACGGCGTCCAGGGCACTGCTCTGTTGTGATGGATCGTTCTGTCGTTGGAGCAGCTCTGGTGAGCCATAAGACGTCAAGGCTGAAGCAGCACAAGACAGACATCGTCAATCTCAAGTGGGATTCTAATAGCATCTCCAATAGATGATGTAAAATGGATGTAAAATTTACATCACCAAAAACCACCTGACTACAACAGATGAGGTAAAAACTATTGACTCTGAACTTAACTATCGAAACTGAAATTTACTTTGGAATCTGAATGCTACTGTCAAAACTAAACGCAATGATAGCAGAGGGGCACTTGACACGTAGTTTAGCGAGGGCCTGCAGTTCATCTTCAACCTGCACCCCCCTGAGCCGCCAGCCACCACCGGCCGAACTGCCGGCCCCAGCGCCGCCTCGCCGCCCCGAAACAACTCGCCACCGCCGCCTCGGCCAGCCCTCTAGGCCCCCCGCCCCCACCCTGAACCCTAAGATAGATAGTGGGGTACCTCTCCGGCGAGCCCTCATCCCCGCTGCGGGTGGTTCTTCCTTAACTCCGGCGAGCCCCCCTAACCCCTGAAAATCGACTGACCCAAAAGTCGATTCAGTCGACTGAAGTGTGGCTTAATCGGAGCAGAGCAGCAACATGAGCGAGGGGGAGAGCAGCAACAGCAGCTGGGCGAGCAAGCGATCGAGCGAGAGCCGGAGCAGCAGCAGCAACGTGAGCGAGCGAGCGAGAGCCGGAGCAGCAGCAGTAGATCCGGCTGGTATGGACACCGCTGCCGAAGGGGCCTCACACTATGGGAGAGCCGCCGTGGAGATGTCGCCCGCGGCGCCGGCTTCAAGGTAGCCACTCCATGGGGGTGCAGGATGGAGCATCGTCGGCACCGGGAGGCCGAGTTAAGGAGAAGGTGTGGTGTGATGAGTGTACAACCTCTTTGGTGGCGCCTAGTAGGCCTCGGCTTCGTCCGAGGAGTCGGTGAGGATGCTGCGGTTCCGGTGGAGCAGGTTAAGGCGGCGCTGTGGGGATGGAGCGGCCACGATAGACGAGGCAATCGTCAGAGCAGCTCCTTGGAGGTGGAGGATGGGGTGGCTGAATCGGCGGGATGGCGAGATGGACGACGGATCCTCATCCGGGGAGGTGGACGAGGGACGTCGAGCTATTGCGGTGGATGACGTCGTCGGGGAAGAGGCTCCGGCTGGGTAGCGGTGACGTGGCGGACGAAGGAGGGTGGGGTTTCGCGGCTGGAGCGGAGAGGTTATGGCGGCCTGGGATTTCCAATGGCGAAAAGGGGGCGATGGGAGGGGGTGAAGCATGACTTAGGGACGCGCTTGTCCAAAATGTAGGGTGTGTTACAAAAGTACCCCCACCGATTTGAACTAGCGGCCCTTTCGGCTCAGGGTTAGAAGGGGGATTTCATGTGTCGGGATTTTGCAGCTGGAGGGAGTTTTCGCGCGCGTTGTAATTTCGGGATAGCAAGGCGCGGGTTGTGAAGGCACCAGTTTTGGGAGCACGATATCTGAATTTTCAGGATATAACAAGACATGGGTTGAATTTTAGGGACAAGCCTAACGTGTAGTAATATTATACTTGTACG
This sequence comes from Triticum dicoccoides, assembly GCF_002162155.2. NCBI lineage: Eukaryota > Viridiplantae > Streptophyta > Magnoliopsida > Poales > Poaceae > Triticum > Triticum dicoccoides. The sequence continues at coordinate 438,443,503 of NC_041385.1, forward strand.
TACCAAATCAATTTGCACTTCTCTCAACCAAAAAGAAAACGAAAAAAAATAAAACTATTCACAGCACACAAAGAGAGAGTCTTGCCCTGTTTTACTATACAAATGCTATTCAAAGCTACTCCCTCCTTCCATCTATATAGGGCCTAATGCGTTTTTCGATGCTAACTTTGACCAAATATTAGAGCAATAATATATGACATGCAACTTACACAAAGCACACCATTAAATTCGTTTGCGAAAGGTTCTTTCAATGATATAATTTTCACATTGTGCATGTCATGTACTATTAATCTTGTCAATAGTCAAAGACGGTCAAAAAAATATCATTACGCCCTATATAAATGGACGAAGGGAGTATGAATCCATGTTATGTCCGATTAAATTTTTTGGCTTGCTATATAATGCATGTAACCTACTCATACAAACATTTTAGTGCATTCCAAATGTCTATACTACCGCTGCAATTCGAACTAAATTTGAATTCGTTTCTCTATTTCAATAAGAATCTACAATCATGATTGTTGCCAACTTCAACCATCATAGTTTCCTTGCTATCTGCCAGATATAAATCGGACGACCTATAATGCAGGATGGCAGGCACACCATCATCAACAACTCCGTTTTTATAAGAGTAGAGATAAAATATATTAAATGTAGTATAACATGTTCATAACCACACCATGTGTATCACCGTTATATATATTCACACAAGCGTCGGTTTAAAACACTATGATAAATTCTTCAAATATCTGAATTTGCTTTTTATAATGAAGTATATATGATCTCTATTCGTCTTCTACACCCACACAACCCTCTTATCTTTGTAGCTAGCGCTAACTTTCTCTTGTGCATGCACACACCCGCATCCCTCTCACCCTCCCTTAACATTCTCTAGCTCCATCGCGCAAATTCATCTTTTCACTTTAGGTCGTTCACCCATGGTGTGTGTAGGCCCCCCCAGCTCCTTCTTTACGGCACACATCGACCGATATGCCTCTCTAGCCAAGTGTGCCTAGCAGAAACACAAGCTTCCCCTCTTCTCTTGTCACCATCCATGCGTCACTCCCACCACTCTTTTCATCGTTCTCGTACTCGCACACTCCTTCCCCCTCGATATAGTATGCCTCTCGTACCACCTCCTAGATGCATCCCTCTCTCTATATCCTTCTCCTCGTGCCTCATTTGCTTCTAACACACACACATGGATGTATACCGATCGATCTCCCAACATATACCTAGATCGACTTTAACTACCCCCCCATCGATCAACGTACCTCACAAGTTATGTCTCTCCTTTCTCTAACAAAGGGCGATCGATCTTCCTATGTAGTTATGTCTGCTTACCACAGCCACATCGTCCCCCCTCATCATTCTTGCATGCCTCCTGACCCGTCTCTCACGCGCACGTGCACAGACAACAAGCAGCCATCTCCTCTCTTATTGATATTGCGGGCGTGCCCTCCGTTTGTCTAGCAAGCCTATCCCACCATTTGTTAGAAGCAACTCCACTATCACCCCCTCCAGCACTCTAGCTTTGTCTCTCTCCCAACCTTATTCCTCTCATGCACATATGCATGGATGCCGATCGATCTCCCTTAATACATGAGGCAGATCAATCTCCTTAATACATGAGGTAGGCCTCTCTCCTCCTCCACACATATACCAGCCATTGTACCTCTATAGTTAATTGGGCCTCCCTCTTCCCCCACCACACACCGATAGTCGAGCGCTGCAGGTAAGTATCCATGCCACAGAGACAAACTGCACATGTCCCCTCTCACGTTCCAGTAGGCCAGCCACTCTATATCTTTGACATGGGAACACACAAATTCGATGGCACTCTTTATCGATCGCGCGCGCGCGCACACACACACACATCATCCCTCTCTTCGATTCTATGGACACCTCAAACCGATGACACCTCCACTCTCTTCTCGTGGATGGCCCCCTCTATATATATGTTATATCCATGACTCTATTTCACACACATTGCATATGTTACATTTTTTGATTGACCCCCACCCCCCAAGAAAAAACTCTCAAGAACCCACACACTATATCTCTCTAGGTTTGTATCTCTCTCACACAACCCCACGTAGGTGGTGTACGTATACAAGAAGAGAATAGGTGCACCGTGCACGTACTCACGCTTCATGCCCAGCCACACCCGCGCGGGTACATGGTGGAGCTCATTTCTTTACGAAATGGCAGCCCACGTGCTAATTTGAACGCCTGTAGCGGTTGTTTACCTAGGGAGGTCGTGTACCACGCGTGCACGAAACAAAGTTCGACTTGACGCGTTGCCGCGTTATTTTTAAATAAAGTTATAGCGCTCAATGGCACGTACACAGAATATAAATGATTTTTATGGAGAGAAAGGTAGTCCGCTCACTATATACAATGGAGCCTGCCTGCCTGGTTTGTCGCTCTTCAGAGTGTCTCACACAAGGCTGCGGTGGCCTCTCTCTCTCTCACCGTTGGTCACTGATCCGGCCGCATCCCATCCGCCGGGGGAAAGGGAGTGCGGTGGCCTCTCTCTCTCTCTCTCACCGTTGGTCACTGATCCGGCCGCATCCCGTCCACCGGGGGAAAGGGAGGAAGTGCATCATTTCTCCATTCGATGGTGCCGAGGCAGCACGTCCTGATCTGCGATACACGTCATTCTCTCTGACCAAGCTCCGGCGTGGCAGGGCCTACGCCACCTGCTCACAGATTCCGCCCGCCGCCACTCACCTAGTTACATCCCGACGACCTCCAGGTATCCCCTCCGGCCTTGCTCCACTGCCCGTCTTCCCACGTCGCTGCATGTGGATCTTCCATAGTTCTTTGCCCAAAATGTAGCTCGTCCGCGTACTTTCCATATTCCATTGTCGTCCTCACACCGTCTTAGACAAACACAACCATGTTGTTATCTTCCCTTAGGACAAGGAATATGCTTCTTTTTTGTCGTCGCATGTGTCATCAACTATCATTGGCCAGTAATTGTTTCCTTTCTACCTCTTTTTTGCAAACAGGGCTATCCATTTCACCTTGTTGCTATTGCGACCTTTTGGTGAACTACACAAATCACTTTTTTCTTAAGAGTGTTTTGTGTAGTTGTACTAAAATGTCACACGAGCGACGTCTCTACATTTCAGTGCGACTGCACAAAGGGAGATTGGTTTTGCTCTATCCTCCTCATCCAACTCCGAGCCTAATCTTCTCCAACTAGTTAGTCTTAAGAGAGACTACAAAGGTGACCGGCTTCTATTTGTATGTTTATTGTTTCATCAGCGGTCCTCTATTATTGTAATCACACTTAATATCTTTGGAACAGGGACGCTCAGCTCTATTTTAGTGGAACTGCACAAAATGATCGGAATGTTGCATGTTCCAGACAGCTACTTTTTTCCCAACATGCCTTGTTGATTTAGACAGAGCTGGGGGGACGTTGCTGCTAATGAAAGCATGGATTAATTTTAATTTAACACCTTCTCACAACTCTGTCTTCAGTTGTGATGTAATTATTAGCTCTGATTTGCTAATAATTGACATGCATTAGCAAGGAAGTTAGTTTTTTATTGTTTCTGAAAGAGCATCGATGGCAAGACACACGAAACAAAAGCTGAAAGCTCACACCATTGTACAATTTCATGTCGCTGGAAAATTATTTTTATAGTACGTCAATTATGTAAACAAATGATGGAAGCTTGATAGCATTGCCAGAAGCCTCTTCATCATCCGGGTCCATGTGCCATGCACAAAATTATACTCCTTCGTTCCCAAATATTTGTCTTTTTACAAATTTCAAATGGGCATATTTTAGAGTGTAGATTCACTCATTTTGCTTCATATGTGTACTCCCTCCGTTCCTAAATATTCTATTCGTCTTTCTAGAGATTTCAACAAGTGACTACATACGGAGCAAAATGAGTGAATCTACACTCTAAAATATGTCTATATATATCCGTATGTAGTAGTCCATTTGAATCTCTAAAAAGACAAATATTTGAGTAGTCACTCGTTGAAATCTCTAGAAAGACAAATAATCCAGAGTATATTTAAGAATCGAGGGGGTAGTGCACAACCACATGGGAGACTTAGCCCGGTCGTTACGCCGCATTAATAGTGAGTAATGAGCAGTCAAATCATAAGCCCCACCTTTCCCACTGTAAGTTGCTCGAAAGAAGCAACCATCAATACGTTCTTCTTTGAATCCGCTCATACTACTCCATCCGTCACTGTTTATAGAGCGCGATTCAGAAAAAAGAAAAAAAAATCTATGGGACCAAGGCGACTAGCGATCGGCCTAAAAAATAGCATTGGTAGTTATAGCACGGTGTCTATTACTAGAGGGAATAATGCGTAGACACATGCATGCAGTGCTTCCACCCAAGGTACACACATGCATGCACTTACTCCACTCCGTAGTAGTACAGTACATGGAGAGAAAATTGTGGACTTGATTGTGGTTACCACGCCCTAGTTAATTGAGCATTAAACCAAATGCGTCTAAAGTCTCTCTGGTGGTGGAAATGCATTGAGAGAAATGCATCATAATGAAGCGCACCCTGTAAACTGTGATGGAGGGAGGAGTGGTATGAAGGTGCAAAACCAAATACGTGTATGGCCAGTCGGTCAACGCATCTCCTCTTGGCATATCACTGACATGTGGGACAGGAGTGTGAGCAAACCGATCTCAATTGATGGCAAAGAGCCAACCCGCCGTTCCTTGAGAGAGACGAGGAGTGAGAACACACAGACAGGCTCGCACGGAGGCCAAGATATATTCGAGCATGGTTGGTTGATCGATATCATTCATTACATGTTGGGCTGCCTTTTTCCGCCCTTCTCCGGAATAAATGTGTACTTTATCAGAGATAAAAAAATAAGAGTACAGACGCTCCACCATGCGGTTCTAGTAGTAGTACTGCTCGTACTACTGTGCTTGGCTCTTCGCCTCTTCGTGAAGTCGAACAATGATGGTACTCCACATGTTGGGTACTAAAGTGTATGCCTCTGACAATCTAACACCAAATGGACTGATGCATGTCCACTGAGTGTAGGTTGCATTAGTCAAAAGGCGTAAGCGAGCTTCACCTTGTCCTGCAAGCTTCTCCTCGTTCTGCGAGTTGACAGGACACACCAAAAAGTAGTGCTAGTCCATACTCCCTCCTTTCCGGTTAATATGGCTTAATCTTTTTTGCGAGTAAATGAGAGAGCTTTATTCATATATAAGCATTCTTAGGCGGATCAGCCAAGACACTGGTCACTAGGAAGCGAGGTACCCCGCAAAAAAGAAGTAGGAAGCGAGGTGTTTCATCAAGCCAGCTCTCGGCCACATTCAAAGTGCAGCAAGCACGGTTCACACGAAGATGTGCCACAAGGTTTGCTGACCTATTTACATGTTGAATAACAAAAAAAGAGGAAATATTACCGAGCACTACTATTTGTAACAGGATATGAGCCAGAATTAAGTGAGAATTGTGGCGAGTGTTCCATGCAATCAACTTCCATTATCACATGCGAGAACCCTCGAAGAGAACCAAATGTGTTGAAGATTGCTTTATGACATTTTAAAATTATAATAAGAGTGCAGACGCTCCTCCATCCGGTTCCTAGTACTAGTATAGTACTACATACCTTTATAGACTATAGTAGTAGTAGTAGTAGTACTACTACTAGTAAACTTTGCGCTTGGCTGTTCACCTATTTGGGAAGTCGAATAATAATAGCACTAGTAGTATAGTGTATGCTTCTGGCAATTCTGACACCGAATTAACTGTTGCACGTCCACTGCCTGAGCGAGGGAGAGCTTGCATTAGTCAAAAGTTTCTCCTTGTCCTGCGAGCCACCGCGCGCAAGCTTCTCCCGTCCTGCAACCTTCTCCTCGTTCGGCAAGTTGACGGAACACAGAAAAGTAATGCTAGTCCATATTGCCTCCTCTCTAGTTAATATGGCTTAATTTCAAAGAAGATAAATACACTGTCTGTCACTGTATATTTGTAAAAATACGGTCATTGGACTTTATAATACGCTCATTGCGCTCAATATATATATTTTTCGGTGTTTATACAGTCACTAGCTCACCCTGACTGAGTATGTGTGTGCATGCATGTGTAGGTTGATCACTTGAGCGTGACCGTGTGTGTTCCATCGTGTGCTCGGACATGCATGCATTAGGGCGTCGCGCGCATTTTTGCGTCCATGTGTACGTGTGACTGTTGCATACACGTAGGAGGAGTACGTGTAGGGGCCACTAAGGAGCAGTCAAATCACACAGTAAGTTAGTCGGAAGAAGCAACCATCATTTCACTCTTGAATGACACGTACGCAATATAAAATGGTTGATATGGAGAGAAAAAGAAAACCACTATATATACACTAGCAGGAGCCTAAGCTACAAGCCTGCTTGCTTAGGTTGCTCTTTTCACAAGCATAGAACGACGGGACTGATCCCACAGCTGGGGAAAGGGAACAATGTTCTGCGTAGACGCGGTCGACATCGGCGAGGGAGAAAACCCACAGTTGGTGCGTCCCAATCGGGGGTCACCGCGGTATGGGCTGATGCCGCGTCCCAATCGCCCTTCTAGCTACAGCCCGACGTCCCAGGTAGTCCATCTTCCTTTTGGAGCCGGCTTTCTCCACTGCCGTAGCTCCATCTCCATGTCGATCTTTCTCTACTTCTACTGGCTTCTACTTATGATGAGTTTATGTCTCATGAACTAGTGCCAGTACTATTATTCTAATCATGCTTCTTCAATATCTTTGCCATCAGGGATGCTTAGGTCGATTTTAGTGGAGCTGCACAAAAGCATCGTATGATCCGAGCGTGCCAGCCGTCTTTCCTTCGACAGGTTCTACCTGGCGAGGAAATTAAATCATGTTTAGGGTTTAGCGTTTAAGTCATAGTGACCCCATCAGTAGTTTTTCTTTCATACATGCTCTCACAACTTTTTTCTTTAGTTGTGAAGTAAATATTGGCTATGATCTATGAATCATTGAGATGCATCAGCATGCGTGTTAGTTTTCCTTTGTATTTGATGGAATGTTGTAATGGGGCAACCTTGGAATAGGAATGAAAATGGAGTGGAAAGTTTCCGTTTTTCCGGAGAAAAAATGGAAACGGAGAGAAACCAACGTTTCATTTCGTTGGATCGCACCATCGAACAAAACCAACGTTTAAATCACGTTTGTCGTGTTTGTGTCTCACCCTCCTCCACGGCTCGACACCACATGGTCGCTCGGCATGCCACTCACCGCAAACCGAGTATATGATAACTTTCCCGCCTGCTTGTCGATGGATCGTGCCATGGAGTACTAGCACTACTGGAAGAGATTGATGAGTTGGGGGAGGACAACTAGCTGTAGCACGGACTCCCAAGAACTTTTTACATGCATGTTGTAGTCGGCTATTGCGACCTTTGAACGCGGAGCAGCCGCGTGCACCCGGAAGCGGCGCGGGCGATGCTCTCTCGGCCGACGCGCCGCTTCAATGCCGGCGCTAGTGAGAGGTCGCGTCCGCTCTGGCTGGGCATGAATGCGGCACTGACCGTTTTGGGCGGGAAGCATGCGCGGGTGATGAAGGGGGTTCGGGTTGGTCAGGACCGGCCGTGGCAGCGGTCCGGACGTCCGCAAACAAGAGATGATGTACGTTAATATTGCTGCTTATATAATTAACAACGTAAATAATGTGCCAGTTGGACAAATATGATCGGAGATGGAGATGGAAATGGAATTTTACGTAAACACGGATATGCATGTCTATGTCTATGTGTGTGTGTGCGACGACTCTTGCGACCTTGAAGCGGGGGCGTGTTTTTGATCGAGTTTTCTTTCTTGGTACGTTAGAAAATCAGTTTGTCTAATTCACATCTAGATGTTATTTAAGGATATCACATCTAAGCTCCCACAAGTATATAATGTAGCAACAAGAAACAAAAAAACTAGGACAAAAAAATAGACCACAAACAGAGTGGACATCAACTTAGATGTGACATAACTATGTCACATCTAGATGTGTCCTAGACTGGCCCTTAAAAAATTGTCCGCCAGTTTTCGTTTCTTTTTTCCGGGAACGCGCATATTCTATTTAAAACCACTGCTATGGAGATTTTTTTTACTCCATTATAGCCTATTGTTTGATAGAGTTTCTCGCGCCTCGCTCTCTCACCCTCTCCATATCAAAACAAGGTGACAGTGTCCACTCTATATCTCTCCTCACCGGTGGTCACAGATCCGGCCGAATCCCGTCCGCTGCGGGAGGTGAGGAGGTGCAGTGTTGACGTTGTCGCCGTCGGCGACGGAGGAAGCCGATGCGCACCATCCTCTTGGAGTCGGCGCTGGCACGGACGAAGATCCTCCGCGCCCTTGTTCGCTGCCGTCGTGTGGGCAGATCCCGCCCGCCCGCCTAAACGACATCTCGCCCACCTGAGGTATAACTTCTTGTACTGGTCCAGCTCCCCAGGTCGTTGCGTGCGGGTTTTCTTCTATGCGACTACTCCCCAGCTCCCCATGTATAGTAGCTAGGGTTTGTCGGCTGGTCCAACATCACCTACTAGTACTATTATAGAGGAAATGCCACTCGAAAAGTTGTCCTGATTTATGCCTTGGTGGATGTATACATGTTGTTTCGACAAAAAGTACATGGTGGTTGTGCGGTCATTGTCCATATGGTGGTAGTACTATCACTGGTTAAATAAAGAAATGTTTTTTTTCTCGGGTATCCTGGTTTAGTTCCCATCAAGATAATTATGATGCTTCTGTTTGTTGGTGTACTTTTCATTAATTCTTATTGACAATTGAGATGTCGTTGCTAACCCTTTTTTATATTTTTGGAAACAACAATGCGTGTCTCCATACCCGGGCATGTCTTCGTCAATTTTAGTGGAACTGCAGAAAATTGGATGGCCATTGTTGTTCCGCCTCACTGTCCTCTGCCACGTGGTTCTTCCTTCCTCGAGCTTGATTACTGAGAAGAAACAGACCACAGTGAGGATTTGTCAAACTTCATAGGTGCCTCACCCAAACCTGATGCCAAATGGAGACGCATGGTTGTCTTCCATCGATGCTCATGGTTGCGCCTCATGGTTGCGTCGGCTGGTGAAGCTGATCGATTTTCAATGAAAAACAAGTTGTCTTCCATTAGTGATCTTTGCTTGTTACACACAAAGATGATATCCTTCGTCTGTTCACCTTGGTTCCGTTGGAGACGCAGTCGGCTTTCACGTTGGTGCAATTTTATCACACAATTGGCTTTGAACCAAATGTTTCCTCGAAGAAGGATCGACGTTGGTACTAATAGCATAAGTTTTATATTGATTTCTAAGCCTTCTCACAACTTTGTCTCCAGCTCCCCTGTAATTTTATTTGTCCAGCTATTAACTTTGACTTAAAAAATGGTGTGGACTAAAAACCCGGATGGACGTAGTAGCCCTCCATTTTTATTTACTCCGCATATTAGATTTGACTGAAGTCAAACTTTGTAATACTCTCAAACCTTTCCGATAACTGAAATTAAAATTCTTTATTTGTACACACTCTCACACGTTTCCGATAATTTGGCGCATGTGTGGTTGTTCACTTAAGGGAGGGTAGTGTACCGCACGTGAAGGACAGGAAGTGCGACCAGGACGCGTGGGCGTGGATCGTTAGTTCATCGGAAGTAGTAGTAGTTTTCTTCACTGTACATTAAATAAAGAGTTTCGTTTCGTACTTACACAATTTAAAACGATTGTTATGGAGAGAATAAGAAAACCACTCCACTATATATTAGTCGTATACACGAGAGTACTATATGGACGCAGCTTCATTGACTTACTGCACCTGCCTTTGGGTTTATGACAGGTGGGCCCAAAATGTGGCCGGCTCACCTGTCATACAGCCAAAAGCAGGTGCAGTGAAGGCACCGGAGCTCAGTCCATACTACAATAGTATATATATATATAAGCTGGAGCCTCAGCGCTTGTTCGCTAGGGTTTGCACTCTCCACACTCTCGCCGCACTACATATATGTATACACGCTGGAGGCTCAGTGTTCATTTGCTAGGGTTTGCTATATTCACAGTCACTCGGCCTCTCTTCACCTGATCTAAACAAGACTGCGTTGGCCTCTTGTCTCTCTCCCCCTCCTCACAGCTGGTGAAGGAGGCGTCCGTATCCCGTCGCACCGGGAAGGGGAGGAGGTGCAGCATTGTTCTTTTTCACCTAGCGCCTGTGCGGGAGGGCCACCGACCCCTTCTTCCTCGCTGTCGTATGTAGTGTGGGCAGATCCGGCCTTCGCCGCACGCCTTGCCACATCCCGATGACCCTAAGGTATAAGTTTCTTTGAAACCGTCGTTGCTCTAGCTGCATGTGGATCTTTTTCGATCTAGCTGCATGAAGGAGGCATAACGTTTCAATTTTTCATTGTTGATGCTTGTTGCTCTAGGTCTTAGTTCAAAGAGGAAAGAAGGGTGTGGTGGGCTGGAGCAAGAATCTAGGACGTGGTTCAATGAGGAAAGGAGGAGCGGAAAGTAGTATAGACTGGCTATCCAGCCGCTTTGTTGGTCGAAAAAGGAAAAAGGGGGTAACCCAGTACACACATCTATAAGGAACTGATCTCTTTGTTGAAAAGGGAAAGAAACTGGGGGGTCAGGTAGTTTGTGCAGGACTAGATTTGCTGCCCTCACATTGGAAAAAGGTTCAAAGAGAACGAATATGGGACCAATGCATATATGCTGCTTGGCTACATACTCTGCATCACCCATTTATACGTGTGGGCGCACATGGTGCTGGCATGTCCCATACAGCTATTTGTTGTTGTTAATCTAAGAATGCCGCCGGAAAATTGAAGCAATGCCACTGTTAAAAGTAAATTACATTTTTAATGAATGTTGTTTCAAGAGAATGTCTATGTTAATATGAATCAATGCAACCGTTTTAGAAATGCTACTATCCTACTTTGTTTTCCATCCAAGATAAGTTAGATGCGTCTTTCTGTCACTGTTTGTTTCATCCTCCTTTATCGGGAAGTAATTGTTTCCTTTTTTGCCTCTGTTAAAACAGGGGTATCGATTCAACTTGTTGCTATTGCAACATTTTGCTTCGCTACTCGAAACACTTATGTTTTAAGAGTGTTTGTGCAGTTCAACTTGAATGTCACACCAGTGACTTTGCTTAATTTTGGTGGAACTGCACAAAAGGAGATCGAGATTTGTTTCCAGTCTTCGTGGCGAGTTGTTTCAAATCTTGGTCTCATCCACATGATGTGCAGTGTGCTTTGAGATGGTGTGCTACTTGTTTTGGTACTGTTTTAAATAAATGTTGAATTGAAGCTATTGTATTGCTGTCATTTCCCATTAAGTAGTGAACAAAAATGGGACCAACCCAGACATGATGCTTGTTCCTTTGTTACAACAAATTCAGCATCACACCCTTTATAAGCCAGTAATTGATGCCACTCTCAGAATTAACTACTGAATCTTATTTCAAAACTGCAACACTTGTTAGGGATTGGCGGTATTACCATTTTTGTGGCCGCATGTTTCATCCTCCTTTATTAGCCAGTAATTGATTCCTTTTTTGCCTCTGTTTAAACATGGATATCTATTCAACTTGTTGCTATTGCGACATTTTGCTTCACTACGCGAAACACTTTGCTTGATTTCAGTGCAACTGCACAAAACGAGATTGGATTTCCTATTCGTGTTGGCAGATTCGTATTTTATCATGGTGGTCTCATGAAAGGTCAGTACAGGCCTTCATCCACATGATTGTGCAGTGTGCTTTGAGATGTTGTGCTACTTGTATTGGTACTGTTTTAAATAAATGTTGAATTGAAGCTATTGTATTGCTGTCTTTTCACATTAAGTAGTGAAAAAAATGGGAGCAACCCAGACATGATGCTTGTTGCTTTGTTACAACAAACTCTGCATCACCCCCTTTATAAGTAGATGGAAGCACATATTGTTGTTGCACCCACTCTCCCCTGGAACTGTTTATGCTTTTCGTTAATCTAATGCCGCTGGTAAAATTAAGCAATGCCACTCTCAGAATTAATTAACTACTGAATCTTAGTTCAAAACTGCAACACTTGTTAGGAATGGTACTATCCTGCTTTGTAGTTCTTTCTACATGTTTAACCAAGGTATTGTTAAGATAATGTCTCTGTTAAAATGAATCAGTTGCATTGTTTTAGGAATGGTACTTTTCTGCTTTGTTGTTCTTTATACATGTTGGAACAAGGCATTGTTAAGATAAGGTCTCAGTCAATATGAATGAATCACACTGATGGAGAATTGCTACTCTCCTGCTTTGTTTCCCATTAAGATAAAGTAGATCAGTAGATGCTTTTCTTCTGGGAGTACAAGTCATCAACCGTTATTTCTCAGAAATTGTTTCCCTTATACCTACTGTTGCTTACAGGGATATCAAAATTAAAGCTCGGTTTTATTTCGACTTTGATTTTAGTTGAACTGCACAAAAGGAGCCAATGTGTCCAAGGCAAACTGCTGCATTACTGGGTCCAGTTGGTCGTTCCACTTTGCAGAAAGAAGCAGTCACTGTTTGCGCTACATTACAGAAGGAATGACCGAGAAGCTTTACAGAGTATTATTAGACGCTGGTGACATGACTAGTCTGCAGAGAGCATTGGCAATTTAACAACACGTGGAGTGCCCTGGGCAAAAAGTTCCCAAACAAGTACAAGAAGCTACAACAGCACTCCACGATCATAGGAATTACATATTTTGAATGGGAAAAGCTTGTCAAAGTTTAATCATTGATGTTAGCAAGAAGACGTTAGTTTAATTATTGGAATTGGAAAACCTTGTCAGAATTTGCTCATTGATGTTAGCGAGAAGACATGCATTTGATATTTTTGAGTGGGACGCCCTTGCAGTGAGCAGCGTCGAGTGTTTTTTCCTATTCCTGTGTTTAGTTTAGAAGTAAATAGTTACTCTGCTGAGATATTCCTATGTTAAGAGTTTGTTCTGAATATTATCTATGTAATGCCAGGCCTTGTGTTTGATTGCAAAGTTGAGCTTGGAATGTTGTGGCATGCGGCATCACGAGATGTTCACCGTGCCTCCTAAGAATAATGCTTTGTATTGTTTTACATGTCGATCTAATGCCAGTGATTTGCTTGTTAAGAAGATCATCCTCTTCTGTTGTTTCCGTGCTTAAGAAGTTCATCGTCTGATGTTTCATTCATAGCCTATACGACAAGTCGGGTAGGTTAGACGTGAAACCATATGATCTTCCGACCAACTCATGATATTAAGCTGTGATTGGATCATCCTTTTCCAACCAAAACCGCTTGTAAAACTGACGCTTGTAAATAAAAGCAGATGGTCTCTGGCGAAGCGCTTCGTTGGTCGACTTCGACTAGTAAAATATCATAAGTACTTCACACACGATAAAAACGCTGAACGACACTCGGACGATTGCTAATCCAGCTATTAGCTGTTGTTTCAGCCTTGCCCATGGATGGCATGATACGCACGTCGTGCATGTATCGTCTGGTAATGTCGTCCATATAGCAGTGCTCGTAAAATATACACTGGTCTCTCAAATTACACGCGTAACCCGCCGGTTTTACTTACAGACCTCGGGCCCTCGGTTTCATTACGCCTATATTTTACGTGTTGTTTCCGATGACGAGTAAATTACACTTGTATGTTAATACAGGTTTGAAATAAACCAGAGCTCCCAAGTGCGGCCTTACCGTTTCATGCCGTCTCAGTTTCTCGAAGGTGCTCATAGGTGCCCAATGATCCTGGCTTCCTAAATGAGCAGCGGGCGCTGTATCAGACCATCCGTAGGGCCCGCGAGGCCCTCTCCGTTGTCCTTCGAGTTGTTGCACTCGCCGTGGCGCCGAGCATTGTTAACATCGTCAACGAACATGCGGATTCAGGAGATGACTTTATTTTGATTGGATGACACTAGGGACCCACTAGGGCCATAGCTGTACGTATGCAAGTGCCTCCTTATTATGTACAACTATATTTTTTTTGCTTTCTCCTGGTTTCCTGACATCACGGTCCCACACCATTGTCAACCTAAGTAGTCAATATAAACGAGAGAATTGCACAAGGTGCGGCCGACAGCTGGGACCAAGCAGCTCGAGCAGCATTTGTTTTTTTAGGAGTGAGCACTCCAGAGTTTTTCTTGGCGATTATTTCGTTGTTGTTCAGAGGAGAGCAGGGTATTAACTGGGTGGGCTGTGGCCCGTCTAGTCCAGGCTAGATATCCATCCCAGATACTAATTTTTTCAAGATGAAAATGGCTAGCCTAGCTATACGTTTTTTTGAGGAATACCCACGCAAGGTCAACTTGTTATTCTCCGCCCCGTTGGGCTGCAAATCTTTCCTAGGAGGGATGTATTAGGCTTAACAGGAAAATGGGCTTTAAAAATAATAAATGGGATGTAATTATAAAAACTGGGCAGTAACTATAAAAAATGCACCAAACACTAAATTAGTTTATAAAATATTATTTATGGATTTGAAAATCTTAAATTTTCATCGTTGCGGGCGCAATGTTTTGTTGGATTTTTACGTAATACAAATTTATATTTAATCTGACTAGAAATTTCGGGATAAAAATATTTCGGATCCCATAAAAATGTGGGAAATTTTATTGAATTCTGTCTTCAACGGTTGGTTGAAATTATTAATCATTGTCCTAGCTAGAAAATGGGTTGTACTTTTAACAAACTGTAAATGGGCTGTTGTAAATTCCATTTGAATTCAAAAATGGGCTGTACATTCTTACAAATCGCAAATGGGCTATAAGTTCTCTGCCACACACTTGTGGGCCTACTAAGTGACGCGTCCCCTAAAAAAATAAGTTGACGCGTATGCAAGGCTTTGTCAACTTATTATAGTCAACACACGGTTCTAGCAGTAGTGGCCGTTGGATGTCTATCCAACGGATGTGGTGCTTCTTCTTTAATCTCAGATATTCTTAGCATCGGCTGCCCAAAAAATGATTCCTCCCCCTGACATCTGGGGTGCACCGTTTCGGAGGCTGACCTGTGGGCCTACTAAGTTGGAGCGTACCAAGTGCTTTGTCAACTTAGTCAATATAAACGATTCTAGCTTCAGTGACCGTACGATGTCCATCCAACGGCCGTAGTGCTTCTTCAACCTGTGGTCTTCTTGCTCCAGCTGCGCAAAGCAGCGCCGGTCGTGCCGCCTGCTCCTGCCTCCCATGGCTGGCTGTGCTGCCGCGGAAGCCTCACTGTCCCCATACTACTCCCACCGCTGGCCAGGCCATCCCTCCACTCACCCACTCCCCCTGTTATTCTGCGGCGACGGCAGCCTCACACCGCAGCCGAACCAGTGAACCCTCGTACTCCTCTCCGTGCGGGCTTCCACTGCTGCATCTTCCCCGGCTCTGCATCGTCCCCTTCCTAGGCCTCGCCGTCGTCCACCGCCCTGGTGCTCTCGGCGCGGCGTGGTCAACGACCGACTTCCATCGGAAGAGTACTGTACGTGGAGAGGCTGACAGCTGGGTCCACGACGGCCGCAAGGAAGTGCCTCCTTATTACGCGCAAAATAATTATTCCTCCACCTGAAAGCAGGGATCCACCAGACGGGCCACCTTATTTCGCGAAAAACATTTCCCCCCTGACTGCTGGTACCCACCGGACGGGCCACCGTATTTTGCAAAAAAACGTTCCCCTCGCTGTCAGCTCGGACCCACCGGAAGTGCCTCCTCATTACGCACAAAAAAATGAATACTCCCCCTGCTAGTTGGGACCCACCTTGGTGGGAGGCTGACTTGTGGGCCTACTAAGTTGACGAGGACGGAGGGCTTTGTCAACTTAGTCAATATGAACGATTCTAGCTCCAGTGACCGTACGATGTCCATCCAACGGCTGTAGTGCTTCTTCAACCTCTGGTCTTCTTGCTCCAGCCTCCCAAAGCAGCGTCGGTCGTGCCGCCTGCTCCTGCCTCCCATGGCCGGCTGTGCAGCCGCGGAGGCCTCATCGCCCCCCTACTATTCCCACCGCTGGCCAAGCCCTGCAGCAACGGCAGCCTCACACCGCAGCCGAACGAGTGAACCCTCATACTCCTCTCCGCGTGGGCATCTTCCCCGGCACCGTGTCGTCCCCTTCCTAGGCCTCGCCGTCGTCCACCTCCCTGGTGCTCTCAGTGCAGCATGGTCAACGTGGTCAAGGAACGACTTCCATCAGACGTGGACTGTACGTGGAGAGGCTGACAGCTGGGTCCACGGCCGCAGCAAGGAAGTGCCTCCTTATTACGCGGAAAATAATGATTCCTCCACCTGACAACTGGGACCCATCGGACGGGCCACCGTATTTCACAAAAAAACGTTTCCCCCCTGACTGCTGGGACCCACCAGCTACACCTTCGCACGCAAGGACGTGCGTCCGGGCAAAAAAAACCAAAAAGATTCGCCCCCCTGACTGCTGGGACCCACCAGCCACATCTTCACAGGCAAGGAAGTGCGTGTCAGTCAGGACCCACCTGGTCGAAGCGTACGTAGCGTTGTCATTCTAGTCGCGAACGTGTACGTACATACTGGTCGTTGTAGAGGCGCGCACGTGTCGTAGTAGAGGTGCGCACGTAGCATGTACACGTAAGTACAGCGGCCAGGGTGCAAGAAAGAAAATACGGCCACATACGTACATACGGGCAGGGTCTCGAACGCCTACTCGCGCATACGTACGGCCAGGTCTCGTGTACATGGCTGGGTCAGAATGGAGAAACAGCACTGTCGTCGTGTTCATGGGGAGGCAACGAAATGTATCGTGTTCATGGGGAGGCAACGGAATGCGTCGTGTTCATCGGGAGGCAACAGAACGCGTGGCAGCCAACCGGCTGGGTCGGAACGGAATGCATCATCGTGTTCATCGGGAGGGCTTGGACGGAACAGGCGATGGAAACGAGGCCTGGCATACCGCAGAACGGAGGAAACGGCCTTGTGTTCGACTGGCCACGTTCGAAACGGGATCCTGTTCATCGGGAGAGGTCTGGCGTACCGCAAAACGGAGGAAACGAACCTCCTATGGTCGAAACAGGGGTCTCGTTGATTGGGAGGGGTGTGGTGTAGCGCAAAACGGAGGAAACGGACCTCCTACGATCGAAACGGGGGTCCTGTTTATCGGGAGGGGTGTGGCGTACTGCAAAACGGACGAAACGGACTTGTGTTGGGGCGCTACGGTCGAAACGGGGGTACTGTTCATCGGGAGGGGTGTGGCGTACCACAAAACGGGACTCCACGAGATACTGTTCATCTCCACCGTCGACATCTTCCAGCCTCCACAAGCTCCTGTTCATCCAGCCTCCACCGCGTGCTACTCCACCGGCTACTGTTCAACCACCCCTCCACGGGCACCCCTCCACCGTCTACTGTTCATCTAGCCCTCCACACCACGGGGTCATGTTCATCCAGAGGCAACGTCACCGCTCACTGTTCATCCACCCCCCCCGCGTGCAACGCTCACTGTTCATCTAGAGAGGCAGCATCGATCGGCTTCAGTTAGCAGCAGTAGCGAAGAAATCACTTGATCGGGTTCAGTTAACAGCCATCGATCGACCGCTCGGGTTCAGTAACGCGTAGCCTGCAGTGCAATCGCTCGGGTTCAGTTAGAGCCCAACGCCTTGCTCGGGTTCAGTTAGAGCCAATGCCTCGCACACACACACGTACGTGTACGAGAGAAACGCGCATCGCTCGGCCCCCGACCGCTCACCGTAACCGGGAACTCCCCGAAATTTTCCTCGCCCTCGCTTCTACCACGGTTTTTTCTGTCATGGATGGCCCAAAGAATGTCATGCAACTGCGTCTCCGGCCCTCCTAGGACGAAAAGCCCATTTTCTGTCATGATTTTTGGTCATAGAAGTAGGAGCCCACCACATCTATGATGATACCGGGTTTTGTCACAATTATCGTCCTAGAAGTGTCATATGTATGATAGAAAAAAATTTCGTTCAGCCCGAAATGTCACGGATGTGTCTTTTTTTGTAGTGTATCTACTATATGATTCACGCTCAAACTTTTGGTCTCCAGTGTTCCGAGGCCATATCTGCATATGCTAGGCTCGTCAAGTTTAACCCAAGTATTCTGCATGTGCAAAACTGGCTTGCACCCGTTGTAGATGAACGTAGAGCTTATCATACCCAATCATCACATGGTGTCTCGGCACGACGAACTTTGGCAACGGTGCATACTCAGGGAGAACACTTTTATCTTGAAATTTAGTGAGAGATCATCTTATAATGCTACCGTCAATCAAAGCAAAATAAGATGCATAAAGGATAAACATCACATGCAATCAATATAAGTGATATGATATGGCCGTCATCATCTTGTGCTTGTGATCTCCATCTCTGAAGCACCGTCATGATCACCATCGTCACCGGCACGACACCTTGATCTCCATTGTAGCATCATTGTCATCTTGACAACTATTGCTCTACGACTATCGCTACCGCTTAGTGATAAAGTAAAGCAATTACAGGGCGATTGCATTGCATACAATAAAGTGACAACCATATGGCTCCTGCAAGTTGCCGATAACTTTGTTACAAAACATGGTCATCTCATACAATAAAATTTAGCATCATGTCTTGACCATATCACATCACAACATGCCCTGCAAAAACAAGTTAGACGTCCTCTACTTTGTTGTTGCAAGTTTTACGTGCCTGCTATGGGTTGGGCAAGAACCGTTCTTACCTACGCATCAAAACCACAACGATAGTTCGTCAAGTTAGTGCTCTTCTCAAGGACCGGGCGTAGCCACACTCGGTTCAACTAAAGTTGGAGAAACTGACACTCGCTAGCCACCTATGTGCAAAGTACGTTGGTAGAACCAGTCTCGCATAAGCGTACTCGTAATGTCGGTCTGGGCCGCTTCATCCAACAATACCGCTGAACCAAAGTATGACATGCTGGTAAGCAGTATGACTTGTATCACCCACAACTCACTTGTGTTCTACTCGTGCATATATCATCTATGCATAAACCTGGCTCGGATGCCACTATTGGGGAATGTAGTAATTTCAAAAATTTCCTACGCACACGCAAGACCATGGTGATGCATAGCAACGAGAGGGGAGAGTGTCGTCCACGTACCCTCGTAGACCTAAAGCGGAAGCGTTAGCACAACGCGGTTGTTGTAGTCGTATGTCTTCATGATCCGACCGATCCAAGTACCGAACGTACGGCACCTCCGAGTTCAGCACACGTTCAGCTCAATGACGTCCCGCGAACTCCGATCCAGCAGAGCTTCACGGGAGAGTTTCGTCAGCACGACGGCGTGATGACGGTAATGATGTTGCTACCGACGCAGGGCTTCGCCTAAGCACCACTATGATATGACCGAGGTGGAATATGGTAGAGGGGGGCACCGCAGACGGCTGGGAGAGATCAACAGATCAACTTGTGTGTCCATGGGGTGCCCCTCTCCCCCGTATATAAAGGAGTGGAGGAGGGGGAGGGCCGGCCCTCAACTATGGCGCGCCCTGGGGAGTCCTACTCACACCGGGAGTAGGATCCCCCCCCCCCTTCCATGTAGTAGGACTAGGAGAGAAGGAAAGGGAAAAGAGAAGAGAAGGAAGGAGGGGGCGCAGCCCCTCCCCCTAGTCCAATTCGAACTAGGCCTTGTGGGGGCACGCAGCCTCCCCTCTCTCTTTCCCCTAATGCCCAATAAGGCCCATATACTCCCCGGCGAATTCCCGTAACTCTCTAGTACTCCGATAAATACCCGAATCACACGGAACCTTTCCGAAGTCCGAATATAGTTGTCCAATATATCGATCTTTATGTCTCGACCATTTCGAGACTCCTCGTCATGTCCGTGATCATATCCAGGACTCCGAACTACCTTCGGTACATCAAAACACAAAAACTCATAATACCGATCGTCACCGAACTTTAAGCATGCGGACCCTACGGGTTCGAGAACTATGTAGACATGACTGAGACATGTTTCCGGTCAATAACCAATAGCGGAACCTGGATGCTCATATTGGCTCCCACATATTCCACGAAGATCTTTATCGGTCAAACCGCATAACAACATACGTTGTTCCCTTTGTCATCGGTATGTTACTTGCCCGAGATTCGATCGTCGGTATCTCAATACCTAGTTCAATCTGATTACCGACAAGTATCTTTACTCGTTATGTAATGCATCATCCCATAACTAACTCATTAACTATATTGCTTGCAAGGCTTATAGTGATGTGCATTACCGAGAGGGCCCAGAGATACCTGTCCGACAATCGGAGTGACAAATCCTAATCTCGAAATACGTCAACTCAACAAGTACCTTCGGAGAGACCTGTAGAGCACCTTTATAATCACCTAATTACGTTGTGACATTTGGTAGCACACAAAGTGTTCCTCCGGTAAGCGGGAGTTACATAATATCATAGTCATAGGAACATGTATAAGTCATGAAGAAAGCAATAGCAACATACTAAATGATCAAGTGCTAAGCTAACGGAATGGGTCAAGTCAATCACATAATTCTCCAAATGATGTGATCCCGTTAATCAAATGACAACTCATGTCTATGGCTAGGAAACTTAACCATCTTTGATTCAACGAGCTAGTCAAGTAGAGGCATACTAGTGATGCTCTGTTTGTCTATGTATTCACACATGTATCAAGTTTCCGGTTAATACAATTCTAGCATGAAGAATAAATATTTATCATGAAATAAGGAAATAAATAATAACTTTATTATTTCCTCTAGGGCATATTTCCTTCACTTTGTGCACCTCACGGTCCCATAAATGTGTGTACATGAGGAATACCACCTTGTATTTATATTGCAAGCTTGTCTAGTCACTATGTGGTATGTCTTCTCATGAGAAATTCAAATTCTAAATAGTCCATTAATTCTCTTGTTGGATCCTCTTATTGCCTCTTGTTAAGTTTTCTTTGGTAACACATTATGGGGGAGTAACATACTATGTGTATATTACATGCCTAGAAAATGCGTACATTTGAGATATTGTCACCTAGAGTTGATATTGTAAATTATCTTGTTCCTAGGTGACATGTTAGCTCTACAAGTTGCAATTTGATTTGTTCTTGGTGTGAAGATGATATTGGATTTCCTTCTATCTACCACCGAGAATCATTTCCAAATACGTCATGTCTTTTGACAATTGGTACTCACTTATGCGTGGTCGAAATTATTGATCATCTTCATTGGTTTTTTTTTCATTGCCTTATCTCTTGCCAAGATTGTGTCAACTCCCATTGCCTTCCGTGCCACTTGAGGATCTTTTTGTTTTCTTGATCTTGTCTAGTGTTTTCTTGATATAGTGAAAGTGGTGATCCAACCTTGTGCATTTTGTATTCAAATGCAAATTCTCTATAATGCACAACTCGTGGGGGAGCTATCCTATTTTCTATAAAACACTCATCTTGTGATCCATATTAAGTGTGTATTGGTGGACGGCAAGCCCTTTCTTTTTGGTACTTTGTGCCATCATCAAACTTTGTAGAGAGCTTGGTTTGTTTGGAACCATCCTCTATTTTGGGAGTTTGATATCATTTTGTGTGTTTCAATGGATATCTCATTCCTTGATGTATATTGTAATGATATCTTCCAAGTGATGATTTCTCCATTTGCTAACCTATTTTCACTTGATATTTATTTTCATTTGGTTTTGTTTCTTGAAAGTTTCGAGCATAGATATTTACTTCATGTATTTTATTTTGCATGCTTTCTTTTTTTTGACCCAATATATAAGTGAAACTCCACCGAGTCTCAATTTGGATGAGATATGCATGAAATTTATCTTCATATATATGTATGTGGAGTTTTTCCTATGTATTGGTGTTTCTAACTCTTTGGTCCCAATGAGTTTGGGTAGCATTTTTTGTGTGTTGTTGTTCTAGGAACAATTCAAGATGCATTGGATGCTCGTCTCACTCACAAGGAAGGTGTTGTCTCCAAGTAATTATTGGAGTCAATCTAGGATGATCAATGAACTACTATCTACCTTCAATTGGTATCTACATCATCCTTCCAATGTTAACTCGGTAACAAGTATCTTCATATACTTCATGCACACATTTCTTGCATCAACCTTGTGTAGGTTGTATCATGGCATGTTATTCATTCTTTCTTGTGATACTTGTTTCCTTTCTCAAAGCATCCCAACAATGATCTCTTGTTGCTAGTTGTGATGTCTTTGATGTTCGTGTGGTTGGAATTCATTTATATACAATAAGACCATATCTAGCCATGTGCTATGCTCTCAAGCAAATTTCTTATTGGAATATTTATGACTTCGTTGTGGATATGTTGTTCTTTCCTTTTTGTAACTATTTCGTGTGTATATCCTTTTTTGTGGATTGATATCATCATGATTTTCATCTACCTAGAATCTTATACACTTGAGAGAAGTTAGATCTGGAGTTGACATCCTTATTCTTGCGTCCACCTTTCCTTGGTGGTTATGTGAAAGGATTTATCATGAGTGCAGATCTAATATCGTTGCATCTTGATGCACTCTATTGCGGTGAAGATATTTTCACTCTTGCTTGTCTTGATGAGGCTTTTGCCATTTCGATTGGTATCCCTCCTCTTGACAAAGCTATCATTTTCTTTCTTCACCATGGGTTGTCATAAGTGTTGGTTATTCATTTTGCATATTTAGTGTGCTTGTGAACCCATTTGTTTGGTGTGTGTGGGAAGGACATGTCATGCACCTTGTATCTCCACTATTCAAGACTATGTTGATGCTTAATGCTCACCCTTACCTTAGTCTTCTCAAGTGCTTTGCCATGACTCACACACATCATTTTGGTTGAGCCTACTCTTAAGTTGCCTCTTTTATGTTGATCAACCATTTGTTTGTTGCAAGTGCTAGCCTTTGTTTCCTACATGCTCACTTGCACCTGTTGTGAGTTTCTATTGATTTTCGGGGAGTGATGATCCTATTTTGTGCACTTGGTATCCTAATGCAAATATTGTAAGGAGTGCACACATCATGGGGAGATTCACTAGTGTCTTTAGAACACTCCGTTGCTCTCCTGCACTTGTCGTGAGGTTCTATTGAACTTGGGGGAGTGACGATCCTATTGTGTGCTCGTTGTATCTAATTACAAAACTAAGCTGTGCACAAATCATGGGGAGCTTCTCTAGAACACTCCTTTGCTCATATCATAATATCTTTTATTCATGTGGCATGTAGGATCATTGGTCTAGTTGGTTCAATTGGTATCTTTTGATAGCTCACTTCAATTGGTATCTTTTGACTGCTTGATTGCTTGTTTCTCTCTTTGTTATGTCTTTGTGGCATATCATTCTTTTGCAATCTTTGGGCCTCAACATAGTTTATCTTCCTCCAAGTATTTACCATTGGATATGTGTATTACATTCCACTCTCTTGTTGAGAAATACACAATTTATGGAGGAACATGATTTATATTGGCCTTCTAAGATTTTCTCCCATTTTGGCAATCGATGCCAATGGGGGAGAAGTTTCAGAGAGTTTTGTGGAGAAGATTATAGAGTTGTTTCTTCTTGATTTGCATTGCATGGTGATGCATATTTCCATATATAAACTCTCTTGGAAGTGATTGTCATCAATTACCAAAATGGGGGAGATTGAAAGAACATGCGGTGCCCCCATGTTTGGTTTTGGTAATTAATGACAATCTCTATGGACTAATGGTTGCCTTGAGTTATATTTGAAGGATTTGTCCATAGGTTTTTCTTGGAGTGCATTTGTTGGTTTCAAGGAGAGTTTGTGATGACCAAGATGCTTTTTCAAGTATTACCTAAAGATTGGTCATGTGGGATGCTGATCAAGACTAGTCAAAGAGTGAATCAAGTTGATCAACACACAAAGAGTAGAAGATGTACCGAGAGGGATCAAGTGATCCCATGGTATGGTAAGTGATAACCCACAAGTATAGGGGATTGTTTGTAGCCATCTTCGATAAATAAGAGTGTAAAACCCAACGAGGAGTTAAAGGCAGAACAAATATTCCCTCAAGTTCTATCGACCACCGATACAACTCTACACACACTTGACATTTGCTTTACCTAGAACAAGTATGAATCTAGTTTGTAAGAATAAAACTATGAGTACTTTGAGAGAATAAAACTACAAATAAAATGCAAGGTGGTAAAAGTGGATAGCTTTTGTCAATACAAAAGTCATTTGTCCCTAGGCAATCAATAACAAGTACCGGTGTCGGGGAGGCTAATTCCACCAACACCTATGGGGACAGGGCCCCTTTCGGTTCGGTGAGGGCGGAGGCCGCACAAAGAGCGGATCGAGGCGGTACACGCGAGCGGTTTTTTACCCAGCTTCGGGCCGCACGGATGCGTAAAACCCTACTACTGCTTGTTTGTGTATATTGAATTCTTGCTCAGGAGCGATGGACGCTACCAGACTGAGCGTGGGAGTGTTTCTGGTGTCTCCGAATGAGCCGAGCCGGCCGAAACTCCGAACCCCTTTTTCTACGTTGCGCCTGGGCCTCCTTTTATACTTTCAAGGGGTCACCGACAGGGGGCAATGTAGACAAGAAGGGTAAAAATGGAAAAGGATGCGGTAGGTGCAGCTACCGCTACTGTGGATACAGTGCACCCTACCTAACTCTGACGGCAGGGTACAAGGGCATTAAATGCCTGTCTGAGTTGCCTAAACAGTGCAAAAAGTGACCGTTAGGAGCACCACCGTTTGCCACGATGGCCTTCTCTTCACCTCCGCTTGCCACCTTGCACCCCTAGCTGCACAGCCTCCTGCCACGTGTGCTTGGGAGAGTCCTAGAGCGACACGTTAGCAGGTGTGCTGGAGCGCGGGCACGAAGTGGGGGTTTCCCGCGGCAAGCTCCTTGCCGCGGTCGTCATCTTGTCGTGTTTGGGAGCTTGTCGCTCACCGGGCCTTGCCGGGACGCAGGGCGCGTCACGACAAGCTTTCTTGGTATGCCTTGAGTGGCCTTCCCGGCAAGCTCCTCTTGCCGGGGTCTTGTCTCTTCCCGGCAAGATCCTCTTGCCGGGGCCTGGGTTGGCCTTCCCGGCAAGCTCCTCTTGCCGGGGCCTTGGTTTGAGTACTTCGTCCTTGAATGGTCTTCAAGGGAACCACGGAGGGTCTTGGCGGTCACCCGGCAAGCCTTGCCGCGGGATGCTGCGACTGCCCGTGCATGAGTTCGGGATACTAGGGTACCCCTACTCTAGTACACCGACAGGAGCCCCCGGGCCTGGGCCATACACGGTGCCGAGCGCTGTTGGGCCAGGCCCAAAACAGTGCACGGGCACGCGTGGCCTAGGTCACGCCGCATATCTCTCCGCTCCCACCGCGCACGCCCAGAACGGCATGCGCCAAACGCGGCGTCGTGGGTGATGCGGACGGCGTGCGCGGGGCTAAGCCCTTCGAGCATGCGTCAGGCCACGATGATGGGGACGGTTCACGCCCTCCTCCCTAAACGGAGGTAGGCGTGGGGGCGTGGTGCATTTACTGGACGGGGCCGGTGCGCAGTTTTCGGGACGTCCACTCCCCGCGATCACGGGGCGGAGCGAGGCCGCCTCACCCGTCGCCTTGGTTCTGCATCTCCGCCACGCGGCTCCCATGCGCTCGGGGTCGCGGACGGTGGAAGTGGGAAACTGGGCCGTCGCGAGCAGAGGCAGCGGGTTGGCCTCGACTCCCTGCTCTTCCCGTGCCTTGATTCACTGAGCGGGGCGGCCGAGCCCCCACCTCGCTCCTTTATAAAGAGCGGGAGGGGAGCGCAGAAACCCGCACTCTCTCATCTCCTCCTTTCTTCAGCTTCTGCTCCCCTTTCTCTCATCCGCCATGGAGAAAGGGAACCCAGGCCCTTCATCGGTGGCGGCGAGGGTCGCCCCCAGACAGCGCATCTCTCCCTCTTCCGCGCCCGTGGTGGCAGAGCCAGCCATAAGGGGAAGAGGGAGGGGGCGAGGTCGCGGACGAGGTCAAGGACGAGGTCGAGGCGCTCGGGGAAGAGGCGGACGGGGCGGCGCGTCAACTTCATCTCCGCCGGCGGCTCCTCCCCCCACGGCGGTCCATATAGGGGACGACGCTTGCGAGTTCTTCGTCAGGCTGCGCCGGGCGCCTCGTCGTCGCCTCCGGCTTCCAGCTCCGTTTGCGCGCGCGATGGAGTTGGACCCGCCCGAGACACTGAGACTGCACATGAGGGGCTGTGGGATCAGCGGCACGCGAGTCCGCGTTGCATTCCCAGCCCCTAATATGATGTATCTTGATCGAGGGTGGAAGATGTTCGCCCGCATCCACAGCTTGATGGAGGGGTTCACCCTCCATTTTAAGTTGATGGAGGGCGATCTCCTCTCCGTCAAGGTCTTCGGGTGCTTCGGCACTCGGGCGAAGTGCTGCGTGGACAGCTCCTCCGACAGCGAAGGCTCCTCCTTGAGCGAGAGTGATGAGGAGGAGAGCGACAGCGACGACGAGGGTAGCGGGCGGCGGGGTAGCGGGTCCGACTAGGCGTCGGGCGCTGCTTCGCGCGGCACCGGCGGCCCCATCATCCGTGTCGCCGGCTCCTTGAACTCCCCGGGGTCGTCTCCTTGGGCGGCTGGCGTAGGGAGGTTGCGGAAGGGGAAGAGGGCTGGTGACAAGGCCGTCAGGTCGGAGTACGAGGGCGTGGTGCCCTCGACAGCGAGCTGACGTCCTGCCGCCCCGTCTTCGAGCCCCGCTTCCGGCGCCGCCATCGCCGTCCAGCCTTCGGACGGCCCCCGGGATGTTCTCTTGGTGTCTTTTGGCACCCGTAGCTCGCCTAGGCACTCCTTTTGCCCTTTTCGCCTACTTGACCTGCCTCCTGAAGAGAGGGACAGGAAAGGGATTACGGGCATCTTATCTTTTTAATTTGTAAGCCTTCGGGCCTTAGCTGTATCTAGAACTTGTAATCCTCTCTTTCATGTTTTTCATCCTCTATGGACTGTACCTGAGTGGGATGTTTTTAATGAAAAGGGGATGTTTGACGGGTTATTTGTCTCGTGAGTTGAACCCACGCCAAGGAGCAAATCCTTGGTGTCCCTCGGACAGACGTTTCATCTCCCGGCAACAAGCCCTGCCGCCTTCCCACGTCGCTTGACCTTTCTCACACCTTTGACGGAGGCGGGAACAAGGTGGGTGCGGTCCCCTTGTTTCATCCCTTTGCTGCCGCGACTACGACCAAACTTGGCCCCGGGAACGAGCTCCAGGGCCTAGAGTTGAGGGAGCACGGCAGTTTTCGGGAAGAAACACGGTTTCGCATTCCCCAGTCCATAAGAGGATGCATGATGAGGGATGAAAGACTTATCTGATATTGCAGCCCCCGGCAACTCTGGTTTGCCGTGGACGATTCTTGGCACTCGCAGCCCCCAGCGATACTGGCTTGCCGGGGCCCAGGTGCCGTCCGTTTTCTTCTTCTCTTGTCGCCGCCAGTCATGTCATGGGAACACTTTATTAGAGGCGTGACAAGTTATTTCTGTAATATAACTCTATCTTAGGAAACAAATAGCTGTGTTACTTCCTTTACTCGACTCTTGGCTTTCTATGGTTCTGCCCTACGCTTTCTAGGGAAACTTGCCGGCGCAGGTACCCTTGCCGCAAGCGCCGAGTGCGGAACTTCAGCAGCCTGCTGGCGGAGTCGCTACCGACAAGCAACCTTGTTGCAACTAGTTGCAGCTCACTTAAGTTGTTGAGCGGACTCGAAACAAAGTAAGGGCGCTAGCGGCTCACTTAAGTTGCTGAGCGGACTCGAAGCAAAGTAAGGGCGCTTAGCAGCTCACTTAAGTTGTTGAGCGGACTCGAAACAAAGTAAAGGCGCAACTAGCTACGAGTTGGTTCCTCCGCGCACAGGTTTTCCATACAAAGCACGGTCGTTCAAGGAAAATAACTCAAAAACTTAAAAAACTAATTGCTCAAGCTTTAGCAACTTAGCTTTTTTTGTCGTCTGCTTCCCGGCAAGGAGAAACTTTCTTGAACGGCCTGGTCCACACCATTATCTTCTCTATCGAAAGAAACAGAAAAATAAAGTAATGATATGGAGCCTTGGGCTCGTTATTGCTTACCGGGGTCTAGTGCTGCACAAAGTGTCAGATAACATATGCGAAAAAGGATTATAGCATAAAAAACTGACAAGATGTGCGGGGCACATGAGCTTTACTGGTGCACGGGGTCTGCGCCCGGCTTTGTACAAAGGATTACATGCAACAGCGGCAAGACTTGTACAAAAGGTGGTTGCCGGAAAAGCTTCCGGCAACCGCGCCTTACGGGTAAAACTTAAAGATGTTCAATGTTCCAGGAGTTGCTCAACGGAGTGCCATCTTCGGTCTCAAGGCGGACAGCACCGGGCCTAGTGACTCGTTTCACCCGATAAGGGCCTTCCCACTTCGGCGTCAACTTGTTGGAATTCTTGGCGGACTGAACGCGCCGAAGAACAAGGTCGCCTTCCTCGAAGCTCCTGGCTTTAACTTTGTGGCTATGGTAGCGATGCAAAGCTTGCTGGTAGCGAGCGGCTCGCACAGCAGCCTGGAGACGATCTTCCTCAAGGAGCAGCGCGTCATCTTGCCGCAGCTGCTCTTGCTTGAGCTCATCATAAGCGAGCACTCGAGGTGACCCGTAAACGAGTTCCGTGGGGAGAACTGCCTCTGCTCCATAGACTAGAGCAAAGGATGTCTGGCTAGTGGCTCGATTTGGCGTCGTCCTGATCGACCAGAGAACCACCGGCAGCTCCTCGATCCAGTTTCTTCCGCACTTGTGCAGCCTGTCGAAATTTCTGGTCTTGAGGCCTCGCAGCACTTCAGCATTTGCCCTCTCCGCTTGACCGTTGCTTCTCGGGTGAGCAACAGAAGCGAAGCAGACCTTGGCGCCAAGATCTTGGACATACTGCATGAAGGTGCGGCTCGTAAATTGCGTGCCATTGTCGGTGATGATCCTGTTAGGAACCCCGAAACGGCAAACAATCGACCTGAAGAACTTGACTGCTGGCTGTGCTGTCACCTTCCTCACTAGTTCCACTTCCGGCCACTTTGTGAACTTGTCGATTGCAACGTACAAGAACTCAAAGCCCCCGACAGCTCGGGGGAAGGGGCCGAGGATGTCGAGCCCCCAGACCGAAAATGGCCAGGATAAAGGGATCGTCTGGAGAGCTTGAGCTGGCTGGTGTATCTGCTTGGAATGGAACTGGCACGCTTCACACTTGGTTACTTGTGCAGTTGCATCCTGGAGGGCTCTCGGCCAGAAGAAGCCTTGTCGGAATGCTTTGCCGACAAGCGCTCTTGTGCCAATTTGGTGACCACATATGCCTCCATGTATCTCTGCCAACAGCTGTTGTCCATCTTCCCGGCGAATGCACTTCAATTTCACACCGTTGAGTCTTATTCTGTACAGTGTGTTGTTGACAAACTTGTACATACTTGACTGCCGGGCTACTCTTTCAGCTTCTTTTTGTTCTTCGGGAAGCTCTCCTGTCTAAAGGAAATGGACAATCTGCTGCGCCCATGCTGGAGCTTGTGGCTCGACAACAAGGACTAAAGGCGTATCTGTTGCTGCGGGAACATCCGCTTCTACGGCAAGAACCTGCGGTTCGGCCGGAGCGTGATATTCCCCGGCAAGCTTGCCGGAGCAAAACTTGTCGGGAGCGTTTTCTTCAACGGAACAAACCAAAAGGTTCACCGGAGCAGACTGCTCCTCAGCACTCTTGGCGTCGATCTTGGGGACCTTCTTGGCGGCGGCTTCGGGAAGCTCTGCCGGAAAGTAGTCACCAGAAACCAACTTCTCTTCTTATTCTGTCCAGTTGATGGTGTCACGGATGGTTGAGTCAGCTTGAGCACAAAGATCCCTGGTTCCACAGGTAGCTTTAGTGCTGCGCACTTTGACAGGTCGTCAGCAATGTCATTCTGAGCTCGTGGAACATGTTCCATTTGCAGGCCGTCAAAGTCTTCTTCTAGCTTTCTCACTTCATCAACATAAGATTCCATCAATGGACTCTAGTAGTTCTTGTTCACTTGGCGGACGACAAGCTGCGAGTCACCCCTTACAATGAGTTTCTTGATCCCAAGGTCGGCTGCGATTCTGAGGCCGGCAAGCAAACCCTCATACTCTGCAGTATTGTTCATTGCTTGCTCCTTGGGAAAGTGCATCTGGACTACGTACTTGAGGTGCTCTTCGGTGGGTGCGATAAGCAGCACGCCAGCACCGGCGCCTTGCAGCGAGAAGGCACCATCAAAGTACATCAGCCACTCTTTGCTTGTCTCCTTGACGGGGATGCTCGTCTCTGGAATTGCTTCATCTGGAGTTGGCGTCCACTCTGCTATGAACTCTGCCAATGCCCTGCTTTGGATTGTTGCAGTGCTCTCAAACTTGAGGCCAAAGCTTGATAGTTCCAATGCCCACTCGACAATCCTGCCTGTTGCTTCTGGATTTTGTAGTATCCTCTTCAGTGGAAAGCGAGTGACAACTGTGATCTCGTGTGCCTGGAAGTAATGGCGCAGCTTTCTCGAGGCCATGAGAAGGCCGAAAAGCAATTTTTGCACACCAGAGTACCTCGACCTAGCCCCCTGGAGAAGGGAGCTGACAAAGTAAACTGGGCGCTGCACCATCTTCTTCTGCACCTCCTTGCACGTCTGCGCAGATTCAACTTTGTCGGGACCAGAGCTTGTCGGAGAAGCCCCGTTCCTGTCGCTGGATTCACTTGC
Source organism: Triticum dicoccoides (assembly GCF_002162155.2). NCBI lineage: Eukaryota > Viridiplantae > Streptophyta > Magnoliopsida > Poales > Poaceae > Triticum > Triticum dicoccoides. Next base: position 438,474,119 of record NC_041385.1, read on the forward strand.
CGCGGTTGCTGGCTCATCATCCGCCTCCCTCTCCGCTACTAACGCAGCACTAACCACTTGATTGGTTGCCGCTAGGTATAGCAGCAACTTCTCTTGTGGCTTAGGTGCGACAAGTATTGTAGTGGAGGACAGGTACCTCTTCAAGTCCTGTAGCGCGGCCTCCGCTTCCGGAGTCCATTTCATTGGACCTGCCTTTTTCAATATTTTGAAAAACGGTAGGGCGCGCTCAGCAGACTTAGAGATAAACCTGCTGAGAGCAGCCACGCAACCGGCAAGCCTTCGCACATCCTTGACGCGCTTCGGTGCTTCAATCTGCTCGATGGCCTTGATCTTGTCGGGGTTGGCTTCAATTCCCCGCTGAGACACAAAGAACCCGAGAAGCTTGCCAGAAGGGACTCCAAACACGCACTTCTCGGGGTTGAGCTTGAGGTTGATCTTGCGCAGATTTGCAAAAGTTTCTTCTAAATCTTGGATCAGGGTAGCCTTGTCCTTGCTCTTGACCACTATATCATCCATGTAGGCTTCCACATTTCTGTGTATCTGTGTCTCAAAAGCGACATGGACTACCCTTGCAAATGTTGAACCAGCATTCTTCAACCCAAAGGGCATCCGTATAAAATAGTATGTGCCGCAAGGGGTGATAAATGCGGTTTTTTCCTCATCTTCTTCTGCCATGAAGATTTGATGGTGTCCTGAGTATGCATCAAGAAATGAAAGCAAATCACATCCAGCTGTGGAGTTAACAATCTGGTCAATGCGCGGCAAGGGAAATGGATCTTTGGGACAAGCTTTATTGACATCAGTGAAGTCTATACAAAGCCTCCATTTCCCATTCGCCTTGCGCACGACTACAGGATTGGCCAACCACGTGGGATGGAGCACTCCTCTGACAAGGCCTGCTGCTTCCAATTTCCTGATCTCTTCTGCAATGAACTCTTGGCGCTCCACCGCTTGCTTCCTGACTCTCTGCTTGACGGGCCGCGCATGAGGACAGACGGCAAGGTGGTGCTCGATTACTTTCCTGGGAACACCGGGGATATCAGACGGTTGCCATGCAGACACGTCGACATTCGCCCGCAGGAAAGCAACGAGCACGCTTTCCTATTTGGGGTCAAGCATGGCACTGATGGTGAAGGTACCACCAGTGCCGTCCTTCTTGGCGGGCACCTTCTTGGTCTCGGGTGGAGCTGCCATCGTCTTCTTGCACTTGCCAGTGGAGCTCGATGGTGCGTCCTCGACGGTAGCGCAGCACTCCGAAGAGGTGCGCTTGCCGGAGTGGGAACCAGAGCTCTTGCCGGACTTTGTCTTCTTCTTCCCTCTGGGAGCTTCAGCGGCAAGTATGTTGTGATCAGCTGCGGCTGCTGCTTCCCGGTAGATTTTGTCGGCGCAGATAAGGGCATCCTTCTTGTCGCCGGGGACAGAGATGACACTTATCGGACCTGGCATCTTGAGCATGTTGTATGCATAGTGAGAGGCTGCCATAAACTTGGCGAGCGCTGGACGGCCAAGGATCCCATTGTAGGGTAATGGAAAATCGGCAATGTCAAATGTGACCCTCTCAGTTCTGAAGTTCATCTCGCTGCCAAATGTGACCGGCAGCGTGATCTTTCCCTTCGGCTTGCTTCTTCCCGGGCTGATTCCTTGGAATGTGTCGGTCTCCTCGAGCTCGCTGTCAGGGATCTGGAGTTTCTGAAGGACCGTGGAGGAGATCAGATTCAAGCCGGCCCCACCGTCAACTAGCATCTTCGTGAACTTGAGGTTGCGGATAGTTGGTGAAACCAACATCGGCAAGCACCCGACCGCAGTTACGCGATCAGGGTGATCCTCAATGTCGAAGATGATAGGCGTGCTGGACCATTTCAGAGGCTTGCGTGACTCCATGGATGGCTCTGTTGCATTCACTTCCCGCATCCACTTCTTGAGTTGGCGGTGCGAAGTATACAGTGAAGCACCACCGTCAACGCACAGGACCTCTGTGGCTTTCTGAAATTCCTGCTCATCGGCCTCGTCATCATCCATGTCTTCGTCATCGTCGTCATCTTCATCCTTGTCGCGGCCGCGGGGAGGTCTGTCTCCTTGCCGCTGCTTGATCTTGCCACGGCGTCCTCCCCGGCCGGGACGTTTCTTGCCGGATCCACCAGCTCCTTCCTGGGCCCTCTCCTTGTCGCGTCGCTCGTATTCAGCTTTCTGCAGCTCAGCGAGCTGTTCGACTTTCTTGCAGTTCTGGAGATCGTGACCCTTGGTGTGGTGAATCTTACAATACTGCTTGCTGGAGCCGTCCTGCTTGTCGGCGGCCGCCATAGGCTGGGCCTTCTTGCCGGAGCCACCACCCTTAGCTTCCTTGGCGCCACCTCCATTGCCGGACTACTCGACAGCTAGCACTTCCTTGCCCTTCCTCCTTCTGTTGTTCCGCCGCCGGCCTTTCTTTGCCGGGGCGGCATCCTCACTGTCAGATCCTCCTGCTCCCGTATCCTCTCCGGGGAGCCTCCTCCCCTCTTCAGCGCGTGCACACTTGTCGGCCAGGGCGTAAAGCTCGCTGACGTCTCTGATCTTACACATCACCATCTCCTCCCTCATCCTTCGGTTTCGCAGTTCTGATGGAACGCGCTGATGATCGCGGCGGGGTGAACGTCTGGGATGTTGTGCTGTACACGGCTGAATCTTTAAATGTACTTGCGCAGTGGCTCTCCTTCCTTCTGGGTGAGTAGGTGAAGATCGCTTTCTTGGCCATGTGGCTTGTGGCCGCCTGTAAAGGCGCCGACAAACTGATGGCACAGATCAGCCCAGGAGGATATGGAGTTGTCCGGCAAGTGCATGAGCCAGGATCTGACATTGGGCTTGAGTACCAGCGGGAAGTAGTTGGCAAGGATCTTGTTGTCCCGTCCCTCGGCAGCCTGCACTGCGATGGTCTAGATGCTAAGAAACTCCGACGGATGCGTCTTCCCATCGTACTTCTCTGGTACGTCTGGTTTGAAATTCTTTGTGCTGGGCCACTGGACTTGCCGCAGCTCACGAGTGAACGCAGGACAACCTACCGCGTACGGCAGATCGCCTGGTTCCCCTGGCGCATGCATGTCAACAGAGGGCCCAGCGCGCTTGTCGGATTGACGTCGCGCTTCTCTTTGGCGCTCGATGCGGGTTCGAGCGTCTTCTTGTTGCCATTCATGAAGAACTTGGCGCTGGTCGCGACGAGCTCGTGGGTCCGACGACGCGGTGGAGCCGCTGTCGGGGTGGACCCGGCGAGTCGGCGACTTTGGCCTTCGTAGTGGAGAGTGCATGGAAGTCGCACCTCCCCTGGCCTTGTTGCCATCGGCTCGCGTCCGGCTGTCCTGCCTTGGTAGCGAGGTGCTTGGTTGCCGCGCAGTGTCGCCGTTGGCGAAGCCGATGAGGCTCTGGATAGTGGCCCTCCATTCGTCGGTCTTGTCCGCTGTCGGAGGGTAATCCAGGAGTAGTTGGGCCCGCGCCAAAGCTTCCGCCGGCGTGGTGGGCGGCAGAGGTGAACGGTGCGAGGAGCGGGACATGCTCGGACTCCTAACCAAGTTAGAAGGAGCAGTGTCCCGTCCAGGCGACCACACCTCACTGGGGCCAGCATGCTGGCGTGCATGCTGGTCTTGAACGCCACGCGAACCACCAGCTTGATCTTGGGCCAGCGGACATATGGTGCTGCAAACGCTATGACGCTGCTGGTCCCGTGCCTCCTGAGATGGGCGCGGTGGGCGTATGGACGCCGAGGTCTGCGCGGCCTTGTCCTTGGACTTGGCAGCGCTGTGGGCACCCTCGTCGATGTCCATTCTTCCGCCGGCGTCCACTCCACCGTCCGCCTGCTCCGGAGGTGGTGGAAGCGACGCAGACGGGGCTGTTGCCCCCGAAGCCTTCTTCTTCGGTGGCATGTCGGTGAAGACGATGAAGATTGAGCTCGCGTGCACGCTGGATCGGGTTCGCACGATCTCGACGCCGCCTACCTAGCGCGCCAGAGATGTCGGGGAGGCTGATTCCACCAACACCTATGGGGACAGGGCCCCTTTCGGTTCGGTGAGGGCGGAGGCCGCACAAAGAGCAGATCGAGGCGGTACACGCGAGCGGTTTTTTACCCAGCTTCGGGCCGCACGGATGCGTAAAACCCTACTGCTGCTTGTTTGTGTATATTGAATTCTTGCTCAGGAGCGATGGACGCTACCAGACTAAGCGTGGGAGTGTTTCTGGTGTCTCTGAATGAGCCGAGCCGGCCGAAACTCTGAACCCCTTTTTCTATGTTGCGCCTGGGCCTCCTTTTATACTTTCAAGGGGTCACCGACAGGGGGCAACGTAGACAAGAAGGGTAAAAATGGAAAAGGATGCGGTAGGTGCAGCTACCGCTACTGTGGATACAGTGCACCCTACCTAACTCTGACGGCAGGGGACAAGGGAATTAAATGCCTGTCTGAGTTGCCTAAACAGTGCAAAAAGTGACCGTTAGGAGCGCCACCGTTTGCCACGATGGCCTTCTCTTCACCTCCGTTTGCCACCTCGCACCCCTAGCTGCACAACCTCCTGCCACGTGTGCTTGGGAGAGTCCTAGAGCGACACGCTAGCAGGTGTGCTGGAGCGCGGGCATGAAGTGGGGGTTTCCCGCGGCAAGCTCCTTGCCGCGGTCGTCGTCTTGTCATGTTTGGGAGCTTGTCGCTCACCGGGCCTTTCCGGGACACAGGGCGCGTCACGGCAAGCTTTCTTGGTATGCCTTGAGTGGCCTTCCCGGCAAGCTCCTCTTGCCGGGGTCTTGTCTCTTCCCGGCAAGATCCTCTTGCTGGGGCCTGGGTTGGCCTTCCCGGCAAGCTCCTCTTGCCGGGGCCTTGGTTTGAGTACTTCGTCCTTGAATGGTCTTCAAGGGAACCACGGAGGGTCTTGGCGGTCACCCGGCAAGCCTTGCCGCGGGATGCTGCGACTGCCCGTGCACGAGTTCGGGATACTAGGGTACCCCTACTCTAGTACACCGACAACTGGCAATCATTCTTGTAATTTTATATGAGGGAGAGGCATGAGCTAACATACTTTCTCTACTTGGATCATATGCACTTGTGATTGGACCCCTAGCAAGCATCCACAACTACTAAAGATCACTAAGGTCATGCAACCCAACCATAGCATTAAGTATCAAGTCCTCTTTACTCCCATACGCCATGACCCACTTATCCGCGTTTAGGCTGCTGTCACCCTTGCAATACTGACAATAAGCAAACCATGAACATATTGCAACACCCTACAGCGGGGGGCCCTCACGTTTGTGTGAGACGGAGTGCACCGTAGGACAACACCATAAATAAAATATACAATCATACCAAAAAAAGATCACGATTAACCCATAGGACAAAACGGATCTACTCAAACATCATAGGATAACCATAGAACATTGGGAAATAATATATGGAGTTGAGCATCATGTTTAAGTAGAGGTTACAGTGGGGAAAAGGGGTGTTACACCTCTGCATAGAGGGGGAGAGAGTTGGTGTTGACAGTAGCATGATCCTAGCCCCAGCGGCGCTCCAGCGCCACCGGGAGAGAGGGGGAGAGAGCCCCCCTTCTTCTTCTTCTTATTCCTTGGCCTCCCCCCTAGATGGGAGGAGGGTTCCCCCCTCTGGTCCATGGTCTCCATGGCGGCGGAGGGGCAGGAGCCCCTCCGAGATTGGATCTCCCTCTCTGTTCTCTTTTGTTTTGCGCTCCCCAGATCTGGCCAAAAGCAGTTTCTTATATTCTCGGAGATCCGTAACTCCAATTGCGCTGATCTTTTTACACAATTTTTTTTCCTGATATAAGCTTCCTTGCGCCCGAAGTACAGCTCCAACCGACGTACGAGGTGACCACAACCCACCACCACGTGCCAGGGGCCTGGGGCGTGCCCTGGTGTTCCGTGGTCTGTGTGGGCCCTCGTTTGCGGTGATTCCAACTCCCCAAAATCACAAATATTCCAAAATAATTCTGCGTAGAGTTTCATCACGTTTGGACTTCATTTGATACGAGTTTTCTGCGATACAAAAACATGCAACAAACAGGAACTCGCACTAGGCATTGGATAAGTAAATTAGTCCAAATAAATCGTATAAAAAGGTGCCAAAAGTATCTAAAAGTTGAATAATATTGGCATCAAAACAATCAAAAATTATAGATACGATGGGATGTATCAGCATCCCAATCTTAATTCCTACTCGTCCTTGAGTAGGTAAATGATAAAAAAGATAATTTTTGATGTGGAATGCTACCTAACATAAACTTGATCATATGTCTAGTCATGGCATGAATATTAAGACATAAGTGATTCAAAGCAATAGTCTATAATTTGATATAAAGACATCAATACTTAGGCATCCCAATAAACAATCATGTCTTTCAGAATATCAACGCTAAAGGAAGCTATCCCTACAAAATCATATAGTCTTGTCATGCCCTATCTTCTTAACACAAAGTATAAATCATGTACAACCCTGATGACAAGCCGAGCAATTGGTTCATACTTTTTAACGCACTTCAGCTTTTTCAACCCTCACGCAATACATGAGTGCAAGCCAAGAATATAGCACTACGGGTGGAATAGAGTATGATGATAGGGGTAAATATAGAGAAGACAAAAAGTAAGAAAGTCTCACATCGATGCGGCTAACCAACGGGCTATGGAGATGCCCATCAATTGATATCAACGTGAGGAGTAGGGATTGTCATGCAACGAATGCACTAAGAGCTATAAGTGTATGAAAGCTCAATATGAAAACTAGTTAGGTGTGCATCTAATCCTATAATTAAATATTCCCACTAGTATATGAAAGTGACAACATATGAGACTCTCCATATGAAAAACATGGTGCTACTTTGAAGCACAAGTGTGGTAAAGGATACTAACAATGACCCTTCTCTCTTCTTCTTTTTTCTTTCTTCTTTTATTTTTATTTTTTTTCTTCCCCCTTTCTTTCTCTCGGTGTCCGGAGTCTCATCCCGACTTGTGGGGGAATCATAGTCTCCATCATACTTTCCTCACTGGGGCACTGCTCTAAAAATGATGATCATCACACTTCTATTTACTTATAACTCAAAAGGAATAAAAATTACAACTCGATACCTATAACAAAATATGACTCTATATGAATGCCTCTGGCATGTACCAGGATGTGCAATGATCTAGCGTAACATCTATGAAAAATGATGCACGGTGGCTGAACCACAACTACTATGTCAGCTATATTGATCATGCAAAGCAATATGACAATGAATGCTCAAGTCATCAAACGGAAGCGGTGGAAGTTGCATGGAAATTTATCTCAGAATGGCCATGAAAAAGCCATAATAGGTAGGATATGGTGGCTGTTTTGAGGAAGATATAATAAGGCTTATTATCATATCACGGGGTTTGGATGCACCTGCGAAGTTTGCACCACGTCTCAAGGTGAGATAGGGCAATGCACGGTACCGTAGAGGCTAGAAAATTGCGGAAAGGTAAGAGTGCATATAATCCATGGACTCACATTAGTCATAAAGAACTCATATAATTATTTCAAAAGTTTATTAGCCCTCAAATCAAAGTACTACTACACATGCCCTAGGGGGGGGGGGTTGGTAGGAGTTAACCATCGCGCGCCCCCGACCTTCATACAAAGATAGACAATCAAGGATAAATTGCGCTCCAACTTTCATAGCATAACGAGAGACTATATGTGCATGCTTCGGGAATCACAAACTTTAAGACCAATATTCTTACTAACCACAACCTTTTACTAGTACTTCCCACATATTCCATCTCTATATCGCAAAACTATTGCAAGGAATCAAACATATCATATTCAGTGATCCATAAGTTTTATGTAGGATTTTATGACTAACCATGCAATTGACCAATTCCATTTGTCTCTCTAAATAAATATAAGTGAAGCATGGGATTTTAGTTCTTTCTACAAAAGATCATGCTCTAACATATAAGTGAAGCAAAAGAGCATTCTACGCACATCGGTTTTCTATGTGAAGAGAAACAGGCAATCCAAACTTCAAATGATATAAGTGAAAGCATTCTATAAAGCCATACTCAAAAAGATATAAGTGAGTGCAATGAGCATTCTACAAATCAACCATGGACTATCTCATACCAGCGTGGTGCATAAAAGAAAATTGAAAACTAAATGCAAAAGATGCTCCAAGATTTGCACATATCATATGAACGAAACGAATTCGAAAACATATCGATAGTTGTTGAAGAAAGATGGGATGCCTACTGGAGCATCCCCAAGCTTAAATGCTTGAGTCTCCTTGAATATTTACTTGGGGTGCCTTGGGCATCCCCAAGCTTGAGCTCTTGCCTCTCATCCTTCTCCTCACATTGAGACCTCCTCGATCTTCAAACACTTCATCCACACAAAACTCAACAGAAATAAATGACTCTCTAAAACTTCCGGGTTGTCTACCTAGCAGCGCTTTCTTTAAAGCCATTAAGCTAGGCATAAAGTGCTCAAGTAATGAATCCACCCGGATCCCAAGGTATATCAAAGCCAATTTGAATTAGCAATGGTTGGGCATTTAGTAGTAAGCACAAAGCAACATATATCAAGCAATGATGAAGTCTAACTCTCTTCCTATGCATCGGCATGTCATACAAGAACAATTCATGCACATCAAGTAAAGGCCAATACATAGCATAAGTAGCTTCTTGCAATTTTATCATGTTGGAAACATAAAGAGGTGGAGATGTAGTTCCTCTCTCATAATAATTGCAAGTACAAGCAGCAAGCACATGCATATTATATTCATCCAAATTATCACGTGCAACGGTAAAAGGCAACCCATCAATATAATCCTTAATAAGAGCAAACTTCACGGATATAGTGTAGTTTGGAGAATTTAAAAAGATAATAGGACTATCATGTGTGGGTGCAATAGCAACTATTTCATGTTTAACATAAGGAACAATAGCGAGTTCATATCCATAAGCACCATTCATATTGGCATCTTGGCCACAAGCATAGCAAGCATCATCAAAAGGGGATATTTCAGACGAACCAACGGGATCATAGCAATTATCATAGCATTCGCCCTTCGGTAAGAACGAAGGGACATTAAACAATGTATGAGTTGAAGAGTTACTCTCATTAGAAGGTGGGCACGGGTGAGGGAGTCCTGGATTAAGGGGTCCTCGGACAACCGGACTATATACTTTGGCCGGACTGTTGGACCATGAAGATACAAGATTGAAGGCTTCGTCACGTGTCTGGATGGGACTCTCCTTTGCGTGGAAGGCAAGCTTGGATATTTGGATATGTAGATTTCCTTCTCTGTAACCGACTCTGTGTAACCCTAGCCCCCTCCTGTGTCTATATAAACCGGAGGGTTTAGTCCGTAGGACAACAATAATCATAATCATAGGCTAGCTTCTAGGGTTTAGCCTCTACGGTCTTGTGGTAGATCAACTCTTGTAATACTCATATCATCAAGATCAATCAAGCAGGAAGTAGGGTATTACCTCCATCGAGAGGGCCTGAACCTGGGTAAAACATCGTGTCCCCTGCCTCCTGTTACCATTAGCCTTAGACGCACAGTTTGGACCCCCTACCCGAGATCCACCGGTTTTGACACCGACATTGGTGCTTTCATTGAGAGCTCCACTGTGCCGTCGCTGTAAGTCTTGATGGCCCCTTTGATCGTCTTCAATGATGCGGTCCAGGAGGAGGTTTTCCTCCCCAGACAGATCTTCATATTCGGCGGCTTCGTACTGCGGGCCAACTCGCTTGGCCATCTGGAGCAGATCGATAGCTACGCCCCTGGCCATCAGGTCAGGTTTGGAAGCTTGAACTATACTGCCGACATCCGCGGAGACTTGATCTTCGACGGATTCAAGCCCGTGACAGGTGCGCCAAATAGTCATGATGGGCATGACTTTGATCTGCCATTGGACAGTATTCGGGAGATCGCACCTGCGTTGGCGCTGGGAATCAATCCGGAGTAGATCGTGCCTTCCGAGGACGGGTGGATGGACCCCGCCACGGAGGCCGCACACTCATCGGCGTCGGAGCCGAACACTGATCCCACCTCCTGTGAGAGTGGCGTCATCTGACCCCCAGCCTCGCCCCTGGCTGCAGGATCCGAACCGCGTGCGTCCGTGCCTATCGAATCAGATTGGGCACCCGTCATGGAGTTCACCACCGCAGATATTTTTCACCACTCACCCTTAGGTGATGTGCTGAACTCCTTAAGGTCTCTGTTCTTGTTAGGAGATTCTTGGCCGAACTATATCCGGCTCGAGTGGGGAGCGAACGACGAAGAAATTCGTTCCCCACCCACCACTCACTTCATAGCCACTGTCGATGACTTAACCGACACGCTTGATTTCGACTCCGAAGACGTCGACGGTATGTACGACGACACAGGAGAAGAACAGGACTGGACTGCCACCTCATCATACGATATATACATGGTGGACACACCAAAAGAAGGCGATGGTGACGATACAACGAAGGATAATCCCCTCGATAAGCCACCAAAGCGGCGCCGTAGACGCCGCTCTAAATCCCGCCACGGTAAAAACAGCGACAACAATGCAATAAATAATAATACCCCGGTTGATTCCAAAGGAATCGACAACCCCATGGACCCAGCGATGGAGCAGGGTGAGCCAGGGGACGGTGAAAACAGTCCGGAGCCGATGTCAGATAATGCCGATCCCGAGGGTAAAATTCAATAACCTATCTCCGCAGAGGAGAACAGCCCGGACGATGATGCACTCATCATCCCAGACAAACTCTTAGAACAAGAGAACCTCCACAGAAGGCTTATCGCCACCGCAAGGAGTCTAAAGAAGCAGAAGCAAAGGCTTAAGGCCGCGCAGGATACGCTCAACCGCAGGTGGAACAAAGTACTCGACACAGAAGAAAAATACAGCGACGATCGTCACACAAAGAGCTATCCAAAGCGCAAGCTGCTGCCCGAATTCAACGATGAGGCCGTAGAGCCCATTCAGCCGAAAACAACCGATCAGTCGGACCGACCGCCCCGTGGCCGTGACAAGACGGCTAATGATGCCGCACACAAGTCAGCACACGATTTACGTGAGCTCCTAGACAGAAAGTATGGTATGGCCAGATCCATCTACGGATCTAGGAAGCGCGCTCCGGCACAGGATCAGAGCTACCGAAATGATCACATTGATCGAACACCAGCTAGGAACCAGAACCGAACACAACAACTGTCGACAACATGCCACAACATGACCAAATACAGGGTTACCGCACACCCCCTATGCTTCACCGATGAGGTTCTGGATCATGAATTTCCGGAAGGATTTAAATCCGTGAATATAGAGGCATAGGACGGAACTACAGACCCTGGGGTCTGGATCGAGGACTTTATCCTTCATATCCACATGGCTCGCAGAGATGATCTCCATGCCATTAAATATCTACCCCTCAAATTAAGGGGACCAGCTCGGCACTGGTTGAAAAGCCTTCCCGGAAACTCAATTGGAAGTTGGGAAGAGCTCGAGGATGCTTTCAGAGCCAATTTTCAATGGACCTATGTCCGGCCTCCGGACGCAGACGACCTAAGTCACATAATTCAAGAGCCCAGAGAGTCAGCCCGAAAGCTCTGGAACAGGTTTCTTACTAAGAAGAATCAAACAGTCGATTGCCTGGACGTTGAAGCCTTAGCGGCCTTCAAACACAGTATCCGGGATGAATGGCTCACAAGACACCTCGGACAAGAAAAGCCGAGAACAATGGCAGCCTTAACAAGCCTTATGACCCGCTTTTGCGCGGGCGAGGATAGCTGGCTGGCCCGTAGCGGCACCAGCGACCCAAGCACATCCGAAGTCAGGGATGGCAATGGGAAGTCGCGACGCAATAAAAACAAGCGTCGAAACAATGATGGCAGCCCAGATAAAACGACGGTTAACACCGGATTCAGGGGCTCTCGATCCGGTCACCGAAAGAAGCCATTTAAAGGCAGTAGAGATGGACAGTCCAGCCTAAACAAGATTCTAGACAAATTATGTCAGATTCACGGCACCCCCAAAAAACCTGCAAACCACACCCACAGAGAGTGTTGGGTTTTCAAACAGGCCGGCAAGCTGAATGCCGAACAAAAGGGGAGGGAGACGCCAAGTGACGATGAGGACGAGCCTCGTCAGCCGAACACTGGAGGACAGAAGAAATTCCCACCAGAAGTCAAAACAGTGAATATGATTTACGTAACTCACATTCCAAAGAGAACGCGCAAGCACGCACTTCGAGACGTATACGTTGTTGAGCCTGTAGCCCCTAAATTTAATCCATGGTCGGCCTGCCCGATCACCTTTGACCGCAGGGACCATCCGACTAGTATCCGGCACGGCGGATCGGCTGCCTTGGTGCTCGACCCAATAATTGACGGATGCCATCTCACACGAGTCCTTATGGACGGCGGCAGTAGTCTAAACCTGATATATCAGGACACTGTCCGCAAAATGGGGATAGACCCTTCAAGGATCAGCCTAAGTAACACTACCTTTAAAGGAGTAATACCAGGCATTGAGGCCCACTGTACGGGCTCTCTAGTACTAGAGGTTGTATTTGGTTCTCCCGACAACTTCAGAAGCGAGGAATTAACCTTCGACATCGCTCCATTCCGAAGTGGCTATCACGCACTACTCGAAAGAACGGACTTCGCTTGTTTTAATGCAGTACCACATTACACCTACCTCAAACTTAAGATGCCCGGTCCACGTGGCGTCATCACAGTTAGCGGAAATACAGAGCGTTCCTTACGCGCGGAAGAATATGTGGCGGCCCTAGCAGCCGAACACTGAGCGGTCCCTCCAACTAGGACTAATGGCAGGTCGTCAAGACCACGAACACGCTTTGACGAGTCCGGCGCTCCACCAAATGTAACAGCCCAGTTGGGATTTCCCCATAAAAGATGCTAGGGGCTGCTCGCAAAAAGAGCCCATAGTTTGGCTCAACCCTATCAATACAATAGCATATTGCATTTTCATGGTTCATTCAGATTAACGAACACCTCGCATGAAGTCTTTCACCTGGTTTTTTTCTTTTACAGATGATCATCGTGCTACACCCTTCTAGGATACAACACAACGGAGATAAAGGCGCAGACGTGCAGCAGGGCCCCGCTCAAAGGTTTCTTTTTAGATTAAGACCCTGCATAAACCTTTTTAATATCTCTTGTTGCTTCTTCCCCTCCGGAAACCTTATTCAACCGGGTGGGATACTGGCGTTTTCGGCATTTTTGTCACACCAGACTACTGCTCATACCTGGAAACTCAGGGCTTATTGTCAAGGGCGTTATTCAGCCCAGCACACATTATAAAGTCCGAATACCTTAGAGAGTGTTCAGCGTCGCGAGTTGGGCCTTATATGCATCAGCTTGGAATCATGTCTTTGGTCAAATGTTGGGTTTGCCCGGCTCCCGTGTTTTGCTACCTTACGTTCCGTTCTATCAGCTAAGGCGGCACCGGGAGGACTACTGCGATTGTGCCCCGGTTCACCTAGATGAGCACCTCAGTAGAGAAAGCCGAAAACTGGCTATCATGATACAACGCGAGACTGGTCAACCACTTTATGACCCAGCGGAATCTTCACGATTCCTCTGCATTAACGAAGGACCGGTTTCCCGGTCAAGTACATACACGCACCATATCCGGCTGAACGCGAAAGTACCAGGGGCTATCTAGTAGCCCCACCGTCAAACTCCTATGGCTAAGTGAAAGTGTTAAAGCTATATAGTCTGATTGCCTGGTTCGCCGTGCTATCACCTCCTTAATGGACCAAGATGTTGGATCAAGTGTGACTACGCGTTTTCTCAAACACCCCCACATTATATGTGTGGGGGCTGAAGCCGACGACTGCAAACTTTTAGGTTATATATATACATAAATGGCCGCACAGGAGGCATTATAATACTTTTGGGCAAAATTATAAACACAGCCTTGATAATCAAAATAGCATTGTCTTTACAATAGCGATACATGTCATTCGAACATGGCACTCTTCGAGCACTGAGCCTCTATTAAACGGGCGCCTTCTAAGACTTCTTTGAAATAGTGCTCGGCCGGGTCCTGGCCGTCCGCCGCACTCCGGGTTGCAATAGCAGTGGGTTCCATCCTAGCCTAGTATGTTTTAACACGGGCAAGCGCCATCCGCGCACCCTCTATGCACGCCGACCTCTTCACGGCATCGATATGTGACACAGCACCAAGGAATTGTTGCACCAATCCAAAATAGTTGTCCGGCCTTGGTCCTTGTGGCCAAAGATGATCCACGACAGACCTCATAGCAAGCCCGGACAACCTGTGGAGTTCGGCCCATGCGGCCATCTTTTCATTTAATGGCAGCGGACGCGGCGGGGCACTGAACTGTGACCAGAATAACCTCTCAGCATTATGGTCTTTCCGATCTTTGTAAAACTCGGACGCATTAGCATCACTCTTTGCCAGGTCCGCATATGCGTCTGCCGCACTCCACAACTGATCCAGGGAGCATACTTCGGATCTCCGAATTTCATCTGCAATAGATAGGGCTTTCCAGCCACGATATCTCCGGCTTCATGAAGCTCCTCCCTCATCCCCCTCATTTCAGAGCGGGTTTCCTTGGCTGCCTCCAGGGCCTTCTTCAGGTAAGCCGCTTTTGCTTGAATTTTCCTTTTCAAGGAGCTCACGGCGGTTGGCGGCATCTTCCAGCTCGGTAGCCATCTGGGCTATCTTTTCTTCGCTCCGATGATGAGCAGCCTGTTCGGCTCTTAACTCCTCGACCGCCTTCACAGCGGCCGCATCACTCATCCGGTCTTGCTCCTTGGCTCGGGCAAGCTCCGCCCGAAGGGTCTCCACGGCAGCAGCTCCATCTGCAGTCACAGCATATTATCGATACTAGCATCATGCTCCTCTTAAAAATTTGCTGACAAGCCGAATATACATACCCTGGGCCTCATCAAGCCGCTTGTTAACAAGCGCGATGTCGGCATCAGCCACGTCCAGCTGTCGCTTTAGTTCAGCAACATCAGACGATCGGTCGGTCGTCGGACCCTCAACCACCTGCACATAAAGCAGCGCGCTTATTACCAGAGATTATGATCCTCTGTTTGCCACGTTGATGGCAACCAGAGTCTCAGGGGCTACTATCTATACAGAGCACACTTAGCATGTGCGGAACCATCAAAAATACATTTTTTGCGTACCTCAAAGCCTCTCAGTAGACTCGTAAAAGCTTCATTCAAACCGCTTTTCACGGACAAAATCCTCTCAACCACCGTACCCATTAAGGCACGATGTGTCTCTGAGATGGCCGCTCGCTCCAGAAGGCCCATTAGTGTGTACGGCTGTGTGTCGGACAATCTCGGACTCCTCCTGAAGCTCTCTTTGGGAGCCGGATATTCCAGACACCGGGCAGCCGAAGTGTCAACTTCTGGCCTTGGTGGATCGGGAGAAATCCTCCGTGACGACACCTCGGGGTCGTCCGCCCCTTGTGATGGGGAGGCAGAGGGAGGCGTCTCGCTCTCCATCACCTCCGAAGGAAAATCCCCCGAGGACGAACTCTGTGGAGAAGGGCTACGAGCCGGACTGCAACAAACATGTTTCGGTCATTATTCTCAGAGACAAAACAGGATATGTCTATCAAAGTACTCTTTCACTTACTGCTCGGTGGAGGGCTGGCCCCCTTGTGAGGTTTTCTTCCCTCATTTAGAAGCCTCTGTTTCCAAATCTTCGGAGGCGGCCCTTTTCTTACCTTGAGGAGAGGGAATTTTAGATTCCCCTCCCCGATTATTCTCCTTCGTAGAGGCACCTACTCCTCCAATCTGGATGTATAAAAAATTAGGCCCATCTGTGGCTTCTCTATTCCTCCCCTCATCTTCTCTTGATGGCACCTGATACAACGCGCGTTCAAGCATCCTGGTCAACAAAGGATTCAGAGAGCCTTCGGGAAGAGGGGCCAGACACCTAATCCTCTCCGTCTTCTTCAGCCAGTCCTGGCAGAGAGTAATTTTTTAGACTGATGTTATAATAAAAATAAAGGATGGTGTATTTGGTAACAGAAATATTTACCTGGGTATCCGGACGGTTACAATTGAGACCCGCATCCTCGGTGGTGTCCGGACACTTTATTCGTCATCCGAAGAATGACTCATACATCTCTTTGAGCGTCATGCCGAAGAATTGTTGAACGGTTCGCGGTCCTTCCGGGTTGAACTCCCACATACGGAGAGGACGACATTGGCAGGGCAGGACTCGACGAACCAGCATCACTTGCATTATCTTGACAAGACTGACATCCCTCTTGAGAAAGTCTCATATGCGGCTTTGCAATGTCAGCACATCGTTAACCGACCCCTAGTCTAGCCCCTTGTTGACCCATGACGCCAGTTGCGGTGGAGGGCCCGGAACACTGCGGCGGCCACCCGCTTTGTACCTCGGGGGGCGGTGATGTAGAATCACTCCCGCTGCCATAAATCAGAAGTCTCCACGAAAGAAAGTGGGATATGAAAACAATGCTCTCGTTGGGTTCGGGAGTGGGGACGACCTGCCCTTGAGCAGGTAGCCTGTGCTGAATCTCGGCGGCGAGATACCTAGCCTCCCTCAGCTTCCAAATGTCCTCCTCTGTGACGGAGGAGGCCATCCACCAGCCTTGATTGGATCCGGACATGGTCGAAGGAACGAAGTGCTTTAGCTTGAGCCTTGGGTGTTGGAACTCGAGGTGCGGGAGGGGAAGGATCGAGCGTGGAAAGAAAAGGACAGGCCTTGGCCCCCTTTACTAAGAGGACGAATATCAAGCATCCCCCGCATGACCGTTTGGGACTTGCCTAAAATCGAGGAGTCCTATTAAACAAACATGGTTGGGTTACCCACACCTGTATTAACGAGAATCCCGTGATAAGGGGGACACGATCTCTGCTTCGACAAGACGTGCCAATAAAACCGCCTCGCCGCGCGTGTAGTGGCTGGTTATTAAAACAGTTCGAATAAAGATCGGACCATGGCGTGATGTCATAATAAGCTGTCAGCAGATTAGATTTGTGGAATATTATACTCTTTACGGTGGTATGTGGAATTTGTTTTACAGAGCCGGACACGATCCTTGTGTTCTAAATCTTTTATGGAGTAATCGGAGAAGGAACCCGCCTTGCAGTGCCAAAGACAATTTGCGCGCCGGACTCATCGTCATTGAAGCCTGGTTCAGGGGCTACTAAGGGAGTCCTGGATTAAGGGGTCCTCAGACAGCCGGACTATATACTTTGGCCGGACTGTTGGACCATGAAGATACAAGATTGAAGACTTCGTCCCGTGTCCGGATATGACTCTCCTTAGCGTGGAAGGCAAGCTTGGATATTCGGATATGTAGATTTCCTTCTCTGTAACAGACTCTGTGTAACCCTAGCCCCCTCCAGTGTCTATATAAACTGCAGGGTTTAGTCCGTAGGACAACAACAATCATAATCATAGGCTAGATTCTAGGGTTTAGCCTCTACGATCTCGTGGTAGATCAACTCTTGTAATACTCATATCATGAAGATCAATCAAGCAGGAAGTAGGGTATTACCTCCATCGAGAGGGCCCGAACCTGGGTAAAACATCGTGTCCGCTGCCTCCTGTTACCATTAGCCTTAGACACACAGTTCGGGACCCCCTACCCAAGATCTGCCGGTTTTGACACCGACAACGGGTAGCTAATCCGCTTTTCCTCCTTTTGTTATTCGCTCTCCTCGTCATCTTTTTCATCCAATGAGCTCACAGTTTCATCAATTCCTTCTTCCATAGACTCCTGCAAAATATTAGTCTCTTCTTGGACAGCGGAGATTTTCTCAATAAATGCATCAATATCGGAATTGTATTTATAATTATCATAGCAATATTTAAGGATGGCAAAATTTTAAGGTCTATAAACTTCATCATCAAAAGCTTCATACTTTAAAAACAAAGATTCAATTTCATAAGCACCCTTAAAACAACAAATTCTTCTATTTGTTCTACATCATAGTAATCATATATACCATTGGCATAAGAAGCCAAGGTTTCATTATCATTAACTTTGCATGAAAAGGGAAGGTGTGGAGCATTCATCCTAGAGCAACAAGTAAAATCATATCTCAAGCATAGCTCCCGAGCATACCAATGCAACATATGAATTTGATCCCATAACAATTTCCCTTTTTGAGTCAAGCAATAATCCCTAAAGTATTCACGTTGATCCAACATTACTCCCATTATCAAGTTGAATGGGGTTTTCTCAGGTTTATCAAAGTAGTGCATAATATTTTTCACATAACGAGCATCGAGGGTTTTAGGAGGTTCCCCATCTCCATGAGTAGCAAGTACCACTAATATTTTTGGTGTTTCGTGTTCCATATCCATAACTAGAGATAGAGTACAACTTAGAATAGGAAATAAAAACTACTTAGTGATAAAGCAAACACGCACACACGAGAATATTCACCCCACGCTATTGCTCCCCGGCAACGGCGGCAGAAAAAGGTCTTGATAACCCACAAGTATAGGGGATCGTTTGTAGCCTTCTTCGATAAATAAGAGTGTCGAACCCAACGAGGAGCTAAAGGCGGAACAAATATTCCCTCAAGTTCTATCGACCACCGGTACAACTCTACACACACTTGACGTTTGCTTTACCTAGAACAAGTATGAAACTAGTTTGCAAGAATAAAACTACGAGTACTTTGTGAGAATAAAGCTAAGAATAAAATGCAAGGGAGTAAAAGTGGAAAGCTTTTGTCAATAAGAAAGTCATTTGTCCCTAGGCAATCGATAACAAGTACCGGTAATCATTCTTGTAATTTTATATGAGGGAGAGGCATGAGCTAACATACTTTCTCTACTTGGATCATATGCACTTATGGTTGGACCCCTAGCAAGCATCCACAACTACTAAAGATCATTAAGGTCGTGAAATCCAACCATAGCATTAAGTATCAAGTCCTCTTTACTCCCATACACCATGACCCACTTATCCGCGTTTAGGCTGCTGTCACCCGCGCAACACTGACAATAAGCAAACCATGAATATATTGCAACACCCTACAGTGGAGCCCCCTCACGTTTGCGCGAGACGGAGGGGACCGTAGGATAGCACCATAAATAAAATATACAATCATACCAACCAAGATCACGATTAACCCATAGGACAAAACGGATCTACTCAAACATCATAGGATAACCATAGATCATTGGGAAATAATATATGGAGTTGAGCCCCATGTTTAAGTAGAGATTACAGCAGGGAGAAGGGGTGTTACACCGCTGAGTAGAGGGGGAGAGAGTTGGTGTTGATGGTACCAAGATTGTTGATGAAGATCGCCATCACGATCCTAGCCCCGGCGGTGCTCCGGCGCCACCGGGAGAGAGGGGGAGAGAGCCCCCTCCTTCTTTTTCTTCCTTGGCCTCCCCCTAGATGTGAGGAGGGTTCCCCTCTGGTCCATGGTCTCCATGGCGGCGGAGGGGCAGGAGCCCCTCCGAGATTGGATCTCCCTCTCTGTTTTCTTTTGTTTCGCGCTCCCCGGATCTGGCCAAAAACTGTTTCTTATATTCTCGGAGATTCGTAACTCCGATTGCGCTGATGTTTTTATACAATTTTTTTCCTGATATAACCTTCCTTGTGCCCGAAGTACAGCTCCAACCAACGTACGAGGTGAGCACAACCCACCACCACGCGCCAGGGGCCTGGGGCGCGCCCTAGTGTATCATGGTCGTGTGGGCCTCCGTTTGCGGTGATTACAACTCCCAAAAATCACAAATATTCCAAAATAATTCTCCGTAGAGTTTCATCACGTTTGGACTTCGTTTGATATGGGTTTTCCGCGATACAAAAACATGCAACAAACAGAAACTGGCACTGGGCACTGGATAAGTAAGTTAGTCCAAATAAATCTTATAAAAAGTTGCCAAAAGTATGTAAAAGTTGAACAATATTGGCATGTAACAATCAAAAATTATAGATACGATGGAGACGTATCAGTAAGCATTGTCAGTTACGCTTTGTGTACTAACCCATTGTCTTCGTGAGAGTTTTTTGTGGGGTTAGGTTGCAGTGTGCACGTTCAAGTGATGCATCATGAAGAGATCAAGTGCTTGAAGATTTTCATCCATTGTGGTGAAAATGGACTTGTGAAGATGTGCCAAAGAGTGGCTCACCAATAGTGGAGTATGGGGGAGCAATTTCCTAGTCTTCACCGAGCCAGCGCAATCAAGAAAGGTGGTCCAACTTGAGGAAGTCAAGATTGTCTACATCTAGCTCAAGTGGACTTTGTGCAAGGCAAAGGTTTGGCCTTGATAGGTTCTCTATTTTACCGGTCTCATGGTGGTAGTTTAGAGACCGGGTTATAGGATCGATTGTCGTACTATCAAGGGGGGGCTCTCTCAAGTGAGTAGCTTGATCGTATCATTCGTAGAGAGCTCAAACCGTTGCATGCTTGCATCATCTTTCTTGGTTCTTGTTTGGTTTTATCCTTGTGAGATTTGGAGCTAATGGTCATGTTCTTGACAAGCTCGAGTTCATCGAAACGGAGTTCACATGCTTCTTCTATTGCGTTTTCGGTGTTGGAGGTTTTACCGGTCTTATTCGAGGAAGGGTTCTCACCATTTTCTTATGGGCATTTTATAATTTCCTTCTTATTGTTATTTCTATCAAGATTGTGTTAGTCCTTGTTGCTAGCTTTCCAACAAACTTGGTTTCATTGAATTTGGAGTCCGTTTGCATAAGTTGTGTTAGTTTTGGTGTCCTTAAAAAGGCCACAGCGGTACTACCGCTCATGGGAGCGGTACTACCGCTTGGAGGGGATGTAATTTTTTACTACCAATCTTGGGAGTGGTACTACCGCTTGGAGTGGTACTACCGCAGCTACTTCCATGGCTACTCCCGCTCCGGACCAAAAACTCGTCATTACTCCAGCGGTGGTAGGCACAAATGTATTTTTTTAGCACCGCTCCGACGGTTCTACCGGCCTTTTGCCTCCTCGCTGTTGTTTTTCAAAGGGCTTCCACTGCCCTAGCGGTAGTACTGCTCCCATGAGCGATACTACCGCTCTGTGCGGGCTGTGACCATAACGGTTGGATTTTTTCCCACCTATAAAGGGGGGGTCTTCTTCCCCAACGAACCTTATCCTTTGAGCTCGTGTTCTTCCCCCATTGTTGACCTTCTTCGAGCTTGCTATCTCTCAATCCCTCCATGGATTCTTGCTAGTTTTGGGGGGGGGGAGAGGAGATCTAGATCCACATTTCCACCAATCACTTTCTCCTCTATGTGAGGGGAACCCCTTGGATCTAGATCTTGGAGTTCTTGGTGTTCTCCTTATTGTTCTTCCTCTCATTTCTTCCCTAGCATTAGTTGCTTTGGTGGGATTTAGGAGAGAAGTACTTGGGCACTCTGTGTGCCCTTTCCATTGCATTTGGTGCATCGGTTTGAGTTCTCCATGGTGATACATGGAAGTTACAAGTTGAGAACCTTATTACTCTTGGGTGCTTGGTATGCTTGAGCTTGTTCCTCTTAGGTGCTTGGGCGCCCTAGACGGCTGGTGCTGTTCGGATCTCAATCATTGTGGTGTAAAGCTCCGGGCAAGCGTCGGGGTCTCCAATTAGGTTGTGGAGATCGCTCCGAGCAATTTGACGGGTACCGGTGAGCGCCCCCAAGGGTTGCCAAAGTGTACGGATTCGTTGACCACCCCAAGGGTTGCCATTTGTACGGGTTCGGTGACCGCCCTCAAGGGTCACTTAGTGGAATCACGGCATCTTGCATTGTGCGAGGGCGTGAGGAGATTACGGTGGCCCTAGTGGCTTCTTAGGGAGCATTGTGCATCCACACCGCTACAAACGGAGATTAGCATCTGCAAGGGTGTGAACTTCGGGATACATCATCGTCTCCGCGTGCCTCGGTTATCTCTTACCCGAGCCCTTTACTTATGCACTTTACTTTGTGATACCCATATTGTTTCTTGTCATATATCTTGCTATCACTTAGTTGTTTATCTTGCTTAGAATAAGTTGTTGGTGCAGATAGGTGAGCCTAGTTGTTGTAGGTTTTGTGCT
Source organism: Triticum dicoccoides (assembly GCF_002162155.2). NCBI lineage: Eukaryota > Viridiplantae > Streptophyta > Magnoliopsida > Poales > Poaceae > Triticum > Triticum dicoccoides. The sequence goes on from NC_041385.1 coordinate 438,496,134, forward strand.
TGACAATTTAACCGCTAGGTTTATTCCGCATTTGCTCAAGCCTAAACCGTAATTATTTTAAAACGCCTATTCACCACCCCCCCTCTAGGCGACATCCTCGATTTTTCAACTACCACCAAGCTATAAAGGCTTCATGGTGAACTATAATATGCAAGGGATGGAAAAGACAATTCCCGAGCTCTTCGCAATGCTAAAGGCTGCGGAGGTAGAAATAAAGAAGGAGTATCAACTGTTGATGGTTAACAAGACCACTAGTTTCAAAAAAAAGGGCAAAGGGATGAAGGGGAACTTCAAGAAGAATAGCAAGCATGTTGCTACTCCCGGGAAGAAGCCCAAGTCTGGACCTAAGCCTGAAACTGAGTGCTTCTACTGCAAAGGGACTGGTCACTGGAGGCGGAACTGCCCCAAGTATTTGGCTTATAAGAAGGATGGCAAAGTGAAAGGTATATTTGATATACATGCTATTGATGTGTACCTTACTAATGCTCGTAGTAGCGTCTAGGTATTTAATACTGGTTCTGTTGCTCATATTTGCAACTCGAAACAGGGGCTACGGATTAAACGAAGATTGACTAAGCATGAGGTGAATGCGCGTCGGAAATGGTTCCAAGGTCGATGTGATCGCCTCGGCACGCTACCTCTACATCTACCTTCAGGATTAGTTTTAGACCTGAATAATTGTTATTTGGTGCTAGCGTTGAGCATGAATATTATATCTGGATCTTGTTTGATGCGAGACGGTTATTCATTTAAATCAGAGAATAATGATTGTTCTATTTATATGAGTAATATCTTTTATGGCCATGCACCCTTGATGAGTGGTCTATTTTTATTGAATCTCGATCGTGGTGATACATATGTTCATAATATTGTAGCCAAAAGATGCAAAGTTAGTAAAACTTATTTGTAGCACTGCCGTTTAGGTTATATTGGAATCACTTGATGCTTGCTAACCATGCCTCGTGGGCAAGATGACTAAGACTTCGTTCTCCGGAACAATGGAACGAGCTACTAACTTATTAGAAATAATACATACCGATGTATGCGGTCCGATGACTAAGATGTACCGAGAAACAGACGAGAGGAATTGGCGGGGTTAGGCGAACACGGTTGCATTAAAAACAGGAGGTTAGAACCAGGTGAGGGATTTCACTCGGATGTCCCATAGCCGATGGTGAGCAAAAGGTCTGGAGAATAGTTCATGTCAAACTACGGATAAGAATGGTTTCCTTACTCTTATAGGCTCGAATTAAAAATCGAAAATCAAAGCTAAACAAGTAACTCGTGACTCAGCTCGAATTGAACCAAACTCTATGACTAACGAATTAAGCCAAATAACATGAGATCATTTATATTTTCTTTTAGAACAACTTACATTAGCAAATGGAAATTACATGAAATGTCGATTCCGGCCGGCGGCTGGCCGTACCATACCTGCCTCACAAAGATAGTGGACGTCAATATTTGATCTTCTTTCTTCATACGAACCACGTGACCGAAGATCTCCAACTGCAGAGGCAAAGACGGTAGGACTGCAGGAGCAAGGACACGCAGAACGCAAGAACACGAAATGGAACAAAGTGTGGAAGAACCTCACCAAGAAAAGAGCTCTCCAAAATCAAGGACGTACGCACAGAGAGCTCTGCTCCATCCAAACAAGAAGAAAATACTCAGTGGAGCCATCTAAATCGTTGGTCGAGCACGGAAGAACAGATCAATCACCCAAAGAATTTCACACACGAACCATCTCTGGATCGCCCGAATCAGAACAGAAAGAGAAAGTGAAAAACAAAATGTAGAGACCTTTCGCGGAGAAAACAAAAGGTGCTTCTGCTTTTCCTGCTTTGGCTGCTGTCTGTGATCCTCTTCCCAGGTCCTAAATTTAGGAAATGAAATAAGACAAAGATCACTAGAACAAAGACTTTCTGAAGTTACGGTCCATTGGTCCATGTTAAATTTCCCTCCACCTCGAACAACATGACTTCCACATATCCTTGGAGTTCTTAGTATCATCACAAGTCTAAAGTCTATTTCCAACATACCAACAGACAGAATAACCAACCATCATTACAAAACCCAAAATTACAACCATACAGTGGGGTATTCATACAAATCCAGAGATATCTAGGCTAACGATGTTACAGCCACTTAGAATTCATGCTGATACTCATTCGCAAAAGAGGGAAACCATGTTTAAGTCAGCAGCGTTCTGGAACCGAGAAACAATTGATGGTGGTAAAATCATGCAGCGCCACATCAAATTTGATTATCCAGCGCTCCTGCCTCCTGCAACCAAAAGGGGCAACGTCATGATCCAAGGCAAAATAAAATGTTACAACTAGAAGCAAAGATATGATCATGTCAAAAGTGTCAGCATTTATACTCCTTCAAAGCATCCTAGCAATAGTTGTAGGTGTGATGTCCAGGAAAACATTACAACTAGAAGGAAAGGTATGGTCATGTTAAAAGTGTCAACTATCAGGAAAACACTTCACAAAATAAGGAAAACAAAGAAATCTAGGCATAAGATTCACGAAAGTACAAAAATTACTATGATTAATGCTTCAAAGCATTCTAACAGCAGTTGTAAATGCGAGTAGCAGTCTAGCAGATATGCAGCAACTCCCCATGAATAATATGACTACAAACTGGTATTTGTGGTAGATTTCCTTTCCATCAGTGCGTAAAAAAATACAGGTATTCAAGCTCAAAATGCCAAATCAACTAGGTCATGACTACTCAAAACACAAGTCAGTAACAAGATAGACATCCACAAGCTCTCAGTTCAAAATCTAACAGACTCTTAGCAATATTAGTATTTTGAAGTGAAATATTATGTCAAAAGCCCCCTTCGTTCACAATGTACAACCATTGGAAGTTGTGACAGATTCACGGTCGGCTAAAATTGTGTCTTTGACCACAAGGCCTTACAAGAGTCTGCCATCCTTCAGCTCATCCAATAGGAACCGGGTCCCTAACAGGATGATTTCTCAGATTATAGGGGTGGAAGGAGGGTTGGCGCGGCCGACGGCGCTGAGGCGCCGTGATCGCGGGAGAGAGAGAGGGCGCGGGGTCTGGCTAGGGTTAGGTCTCCAGGCTCCTTAAGGAAGCCGAGCAAATATGATTGCTTCTGCTTAACTTCAAAACGAGTCTTTACATGACTTTATATAATCCTCGTAATACGACAATTGGGCTAAGCCCCTAAAACAATGAGATAACTTGGGCCAGGCCCCTAACTGCCTGTGCCATGGGGCCTCCTCCGGCTATACTGTAGGCCGGTCATAACATCTCTCCCCACCTGCGCAAACAGCTCGTCCTCGAGCTGGAAGTCCGGAAAGTGCTTGCGAAACTCGTCGAGGAGATCCCAAGTGGCGTCCTTGTGACGTCCGGATAATTAAGCTACAGTAAACCCCTGCTAATGGTGTCATGTCATCACATTACTGTTGCTAATCCTCACTTGATCCAAATCACTGTTCGTATTCAAACTCAAATTTAAAGTCAAAAATTCTAATTTGCCAAAGATGAAAACTAAAATGTTCGAAGTGTGGCAAATAATCCCTGTATATTTGTCATGTTGGAACCAACCTCTTTTGGATTCCCAGGTGCCCCTGGAAATTTATTTAGTGGTCCAGCAACTTTTAAAATTGGCCTTTTCATTTTCTAAAAATGCTTGAACAATTCCATTGGCCCTGAAACTTTTTAGGCAACACCATTGTACTTGTTGCCTCTGCTTCATCACCGACGCTTCATCACCGACGACTCGATCAACGTGATCGACGACCAGAGCCCGACACCTCACATCACATCACGCCCCTTTTGTTGCTCGACTCTGCAGAGCTACTATCAAGTGCCGAGGGTGATACCTCGTAATGCACTCCTGATGATGATTCTGTAGTGTAGCTATTTGGTCGTGGTCATCGAGGGTGATTCCTCCTTGACCACTCCCGATATGACTCTATCGAGCAACACCTCAAGTGTGAACATCGAGGGTGGTTCCTCATATGTTCACCTTGATGGTTACCTCGAGTGGGAATCCACCGAGGGTGATTCCTCGGGTTTTCCCCTTGATGTTTGGACACACGGTTACTTGAGACCATTGTTGAAGTCAGGTCGGCCCTGAGGGGTACCCGCGAGTTGATGTGAAAGTCGGGCGGGCCCGAAGAGCACCCCCGAGTTTTCTACGAGGCACGGCCGGGCATTCTGGGCCCTTGCCGTAAGTCCACGAGATTGGGCGACGGGGTCACGTTATCGTGAGTCTCTGCTCGTCTCCGCGAGCCCCCAATGCACTAACAGGTTTGGGTATTTGTTCTGAGTTGGCCTTTGGCCTTTACGCATTAACCGCCATGCGAGAACAGTTACGGGCCTCGACGTCACAGTATCAGCCAAAGCTTTGTCAGACGTCCAGTTCAGCAGTGCGGCACGGTCGGATCGTGCTGGCCATCCGAGGCGGTGCTGGTATCCACCCTGCTCGCAATGATCCGGAGTGCAACGGGCGATGGGCCCAGACCCCGGAATGCTTAGGATCTAAACCAACAGGGGCCTCTCTGCTGAGCCTAGGTAGGGCTGCGACGTGTTGATCTTCCGAGGCCGGACATTGACCCAGAAAAGTGTGTCCGGCCAGAGTAATCAAGTGTGTTGGAAAACGTGGTGCACCCTGCAGGGAAGATTATCTATTAATAGCTGTGTCCACGGTAATGGACGTTCAGACCTATATCCTGATCTTATATAACTAGAAATGGATACTTGAGATATGTGATGAATATGTGGCTCCGAGATTGCTTTCTCGCAAGGAGTCGAGGAAGGATCTCTGTTCATTGTTTCTGCAACACGTTTGTTAAATATTAAAATGTTATTCTTTACTCTTCTACATGCTGCAAGATGCTTGGAGCTGCTTGAAGATGCTAGTCTTCGATAGGCTATGCCTTCCCCCTCTATTCTGGCATTCTGCAGTTCAGTCCACAGATACAAACCTTCCATTTGATACCAATGCATACTTAGTATAGATCTGATGCTTGCGAGTATTTTGGATGAGTACTCACGGTTGCTTTGCTACCCCTTTTCCCCCTTCTTTCCTCTTTCTAGTTGATGCAACCAGATGGTGGATCCCTGGAGCCAGATGCCACCACCGACGGATACTACTACATGGAGACTGCCGACGACCAGGAGTAGTTAGGAGGTCCCAGGCAGGAGGCCTTGCCTCTTCGATCATTGTTGCTTTTGTGTTTGCCTTCTTAGGGCAGCCTTGTTTAACTTATGTCTGTACTCAGATATTGTTGCTTCGGCTGACTCTTGTGTATCGAGCTTGTATTCGAGCCCTTGAGGCCCCTGGCTTGTAATATAAAGCTTGTACCTGGCTTGTAATATAAAGCTTGTATTATTTTATTTGTGTCTAGCGTTGTGTTGTGATATCTTCCCGTGAGTCCCTGATCTTGATCGTACACATTTGCGTCACAGTCCTCCTCCAAAAAGCCTTGCCAGTGGATCAACAAGCGCCAAACACCGCAACTCTGCTGGGCCTTCAACACCTTCGCTGGACCAGGAAGTAGACGGCCCTCATAGGTCGGAAGGAGATCCAGCATGGCCGCTGGTGGCTCGCCTTAGAAAGGCTTCAATAAGCCCACATGGAAGATGCCGTGGATGCGAGCGCCAGATGGCAGCTAAAGGCGGTAAGCGACGTTGCCGATGCGCTCCAGCACTGGAAACGGCCCCGCATAGCGGGGACCCAGCTTGCGCTTAGCGTGCGGGTCGAGTGACTGCGTAGTGCGGCGAAGTATACACAGCCACACCCAGTCTCCCACCACATACTCCGCCTCGCAGTGGTGTGCGTCGTAGTACTTCTTGGACAGCTGCTGGGCCTGGAGAAGACGCTGGCGCACCTCGGCAAGGATCTCATCCCGGCTGTGGAGAAGCTCGACCGCCACCTCAGTCCGGGCCGTCTCAGGCTGAAACGGCAGGATGGGTGGTGGAGGGCGACCATAGACCACCTCGAAAGGCGTGGCACGCAGGGCGGAGTGGTAGGAGGTGTTGTAGCAGTACTCTGCCCAAGAGAGCCAGACCACCCAAGCACGTGGACGATCACCTGTAACACAACGTAAGTACATAGCAATCACCTTGTTGACCACCTCAGACTGGCCGTTCTGGCCCGCCATCCGAAAAAGATCGCGCCAGACATGGCCGGTGAACACCGGATCACAGTCACTGACGATCAAAGAGGGGAACCCGTGGAGGCGGACGATGCCGTCGAAGAAGGCCCACGCAACGGAGGTGGCGGTGTAGGGATGGTCGAGTGCAATGAAGTGTGCATACTTGGAGAAGCAGTCGACCACCGTAAGGATGACGGACTTGCTGCCCACCTTTGGAAGGCCCTCGATGAAGTCCATGGAGATGCCGGCCCAGATCTGTGATGGCACCTCAAGGGGCTGTAACAGGCCCGCCGGCTGCAGTGTCTCCGTCTTGTTGCGCTGGCACGTCACACAAGACCGCACCCAGTCTCATACCAGCGCGTGGTCGTCGGGGATGTATAAATCTGCCCGGAGACGGTGGAGGGTCTTCTGCACACCCTCGTGGCCGGCCAAGTGAGACAGCAACAGGGCCTGGTGGCGGAGGTCGCCGTGATCCAGCACAAAAAGCCGGCGCCCGTGCAAAAGCAAGTCGTCGTCTAGGCGCCACGGTTCCTCCAGGTCGCCGTCCCCGAGCCGCTGACGGAGGAGCTGGGTGTCCGCTGTGGCACGGCGGATGTCATCGATGAAGGCAAAGGAGGGCCCCGAGCGGATGCAAAGCACCGTCCCCGTGGTGTCGATGGCGTCCGAGTCGGGGTCAGCGTCACGACGGGACAGTGCATCCGCCACGGTGTTGAGGCGACCCGAGCGGTATTCAACGGTGAAGTTGAAGCCAAACAGCTTGCTGATCCACTAATGCTGCGGCACGGTGGAGAGGCGCTGGTCCAACAAGAACTTGAGGCTGTAGTGATCCGTGCGAACACGAAACGGGCGCCACCATAGATATGGCCGCCAGTGGCGTACCGCCTGTACCAAGCCGATGGGCTCCCTCTCATAGGCCGCGAGCTTGTGATGACGCGCGGCGAAGGGCTTGTTGAAGAAGGTGAGCGGCCCGTCGCCCTGATGAAGGACGGCACCAAACCCCACGCCCGAGGCGTCGCAGTCCACCATGAACAGCTTGTCGAAGTCAGGCATCTGGAGGACCGGCCCCGTAGTGAGAGCCTGCTTGAGGGTCTGAAACGCCTCGGTCGCATCAGTATCCCAGGAGAAGGCATCACAGCGCAACAGGCGCGTGAGCGGAGCCGCGATGAGGTAGAACTCCCGGATGAACTTCCGTTAGTAGCCCACGAGGCCTAGGAAACCGCAGAGGGCCCGCAGTGAATGCGGCGTCAGCCAAGCTGCAACAGCTGCCACATTGTCGGCATCCATAGCGACACCCTCCGCCGAGATGACGTGGTCGAGGTAGGCAACTGATGTCGTGCCGAACGAGCACTTCGAGCGCTTGAGGTGCAGATGGTGCACTCGAAGCTCGTTAAAGACGATGGCCACGTGTTGTAGGTGCTCTGCCCACGATGAGCTGTAGATAAGAATGTCATCAAAGAAAATGAGCACAAACCGGCACAAGTAGGGGCGGAGGACATCATTCATCAAAGCCTAAAATGTCTCCAGGGCATTGGAGAGGCCAAAAGGCATCACCAAAAACTCGAAGTGGCCATGGCGAGTGCGAAAGGCCGTCTTCTCGACATCATCCAGATGCATCCGTACCTGGTGATATCCCGAACGAAGGTCAAGCTTGGTGAAGAAACGCGCTCCCTATAGCTCGTCCAAGGTCTCATCGACGACCGGAATGGGACATTTGTCCTTGAGCGACTTGGCGTTAAGAGCATGATAGTCGATGCAGCGCCACATGTCGTTCGCCTTGCGAACGAGGAGAGGAGAACCGGCGCCAAAAACGGCGAGGTCGAGATCCGGATGATGCCCAGGGTAAGCATCACCGTGCACCGCTGCTCCAGCTCGTCTTTCTGCAGCTGGGGGTAGCGGTATGGGCGGACCCCATGGGAGCTATGCCAGGGAGCAGGTGAATGCGGTGGTCGTAGACTCGGGCTGGCGGAAGGCCCTGGGGCTCGTCGAAGAGGTCGCTGTGCTGCTGCAAGAGACGAGCCAACAGGGGCTGCTCGGGCTCGGCGGCAGCCACCGTCAGCTGTGGATGGGGCGCCATGGATGAAGGGCCACCCACGCCCTCCCACCGGACACGACGACCCAGGCACCAGAAGACCATCGTCATAGCGTCGAAGTCCCAGAGGATGGGACCCAGGGTCCGCAAAAAGTCGACACCGAGGATGAAGTCGAAGCAACCCAAGTCGATGCCGACGCACGTGATGATGAAGTGCTCGTTGCCGACGATGATGGGAACATGCCGCGCAATCCCCTGACAGTGGAGGCGATCACCGTTAGCCACGGTCACCCTGAGTTGCTCCTCGCCCGTTGGCTGGAGCACCAAGTGACGCATGGTGGACACTAGCAGGAAGTTATGGGTGGAGCCCGTATCCAGCAGTGCCAGGAGGCGCTCGCCGTTGATCATCACCAGCAGTAACATAGTCTTCTCCGCTCGTATAGCCGCGAGGGCATGGAGGGAGACCACGAGGGCGGTCGCCGGAGCGGGTGCCCGCGCCACCTCCGCGGCGACTGGGGCGGGCAGATCGCCAAGCCCGTCGGCGGCAGTGTCCTCCTCGATGTAATCCGCAGCCTCCAAGTAAAAGAGCCGCGGACAGACATGGCCCGCCACGTAGGGCTCATCGCAGTTGTAGCACAGACCCTGGCGACGGTGGTCGAGCTGCTCGGCCGAGGAGAGCCGCGGAAAGGGCGTAGCACCGCCGAGGGGTTGGGCGCCGCGGTAGCCTCGGCAGGACGCCCCGGCACTAGTGGTGTTGGGGGCGGCCGGGCGGGCGCCCCGAGATGGTGACACATGCTGGATGGCCACCACGCGGCGCTCGAAAGCACGGGCATTGTACATGGCCGTCTGGAGGTCCTGTGGGCCCCGCATCTCCACGTCCACGCGAATATGATCCAGCAGACCGCCAACGAAGAGCTCGGCCCACTGGCGAGCCGTCACGCCCGGCGCGTGGCACGCTAGGGCCTGGAAGCGGTCGGCGAAGTACTGCACCGTAGAGGTGAAGGGTAGGCGCCCAAGCTCCTTCAGCCGACTCCCGCGTATCAGCGACCCGAAACACAAGAGGAAAAGCTCGCAGAAACGGTCCCATGGAGGCATGCCGCCCTCGTCCTGCTCGAGGGCGTAATACCACGTCTGGGCGGCGCCTCGTAGATGATAGGAGGTGATCCAGGTGCGGTCGGACGCGAGCGTGCGTTGCCCCCTGAAAAATTGGTCGCACTGATTGAGCCAGTTCAGGGGGTCAACGGTGCCGTCGTAGGTGACGAACTCAAGCTTGGAGAAGGGAGGGGTACACCTCATCAACGCGGTGCAGCGAGGACGACGGCGCCGAGTAGGTGGGCATGAGGGGGCCACCCTGGAAGAGGGGCCCGTCGACGCCGGTGTAGGGGTCGGCGGAGCCCAGGCTCCCGCCGAACGGGATGGTCGGGAGCGGCTTCGGAGAGGACAGCACGTGCAGCTGGCCCGGAGCCATGATGTAGACCGGTGCGGAGGACCCGGCCAGCCAGGCTGGCAACGGAGACGGCGAAGGGGGAAACCGAACCTGGTGGATGGGTACCCCGGCTGCCGTCATCGGAAGGCAAGCCCCGAGGTTGCTGGTGGCGACTGAGGGCGCCGGGGGGTGGCGGCTGCCATGGGAGCTGCAGCGGCTCGGTGATGACGGTGACAGGAGCGGCCAGCTATGACCCATAGGGCCCCGCGAGAAAGAGGCGGATGCCCTGGACCGCCTGAGTGAGGTCGCGCAGCGCCGACGACATCTCCTCCGGGGAGAGAATGGCGGGGGCGGCTGCAGGTGATGTCTCGGCGGCGGAGGAGAGCAGCCCGATGAGGGACGATGTACCCGCCGCGGTGGTCATCGGCGACGAAGAGGCGATCGGCAGCGGGAGGGAGGCGGTGGGCGGCGGCGCAGACATGATCGAGCCTGAGTCACCTGATACCAGATTGATAGCAACCGGGTCCCTACCAGGACGAGTTCTCAGATTATAGGGGTGGAAGGAGGGTTGGCGCGGCGGGAGGCGCGGCCGACGGTGCTGAGGCGTCGTGATCGCGGGAGAGAGAGAGGGCGTGGGGGTGTGGCTAGGGTTAGGTCTCCCGACTCCTTAAGGAAGCCGAGCAAATATGATTACTTCTGCTTAACTTCAAAACGAGTCTTTACATGAGTTTATATAATCCTCGTAATACGATAATTGGGCTAAGCCCCTAAAACGATGAGATCACTTGGGCCAGGCCCATAACTGCCTGCGCCATGGGGCCTCCTCCGGCTATACTATAGGCCAGTCATAACATCATCAAGCAGGACATTCTTCAACCAGCTGACTATCCATTCATTGGCTCTCAGACGCCGAGAACAGCCCGGAACCTGAACCTGATTGATGTATTTTTCAATCTTTTTTCTGGTGTGGGACGCCTAAAAAACCAGCTATGTAACGCAACTTTTGTATTACTTTTTCTCCTTCTTAATATATAGGCAGTACAAGCTGCCAATTCCTCAAAAAGAAAAATTGTGGGTCGATGAGATGGTTAGAGACTTGGTGTTCTTCGGGATGTAGTTGCAAAGCCGGCTAATCCAGGTCAGGGACCCAGCAATAAAGCTCTTTATTCTTAAGTTAGATAACAATTTCATTCTAATCAAAGTATATTTGAGAGCTCTCTGATGAGTACCAGAGGTAGTGGCTTCAGGTCCCGGTGGCTATGGTTGAAAACTTGAAATCATCATACTCCAATGAAAATGGAAGTCTTACCATTTCTCAGCATTCAATTCCCTCTCCAGACAAAACAAAGTTGGCTGCTGCTACTAGTTGTCAGGCAGCAAGATTATCTTAATAGCTAAGAAAAACTACCTGACCAGACCTATACTACTATGCTACAGCACATGACACAAGGATTATGTTAACAAGATCCAAAACATTCAGGTATTTCACATCTCACAGTACACGGTTAATAAGCCAAAAACAATATGCCTACTTTTTTAATTCTCACAGCTTTAGGAGGATCTCGAACAATCATCCTGTGTATGTTCCCTCGGAGCATAACGTAGCATGGTCTAGAAAAAACAAAGTATTACATGGCATTCTAAAGCCTGGAATAACATATTTTACTGTGTCTCTCTAGATAGCTCATAAATTCTTTGGAGTAACTTTTCCACGCCAATCTTAACATTATCACTAATCCATGCCACAGAAAACAACGAAAACCTCCATCTCACAGCTTTGATCAGAAAAAAGGATGGTGTGCCGTATGTTACATTTATTATACAGTGGACAATATTCCTATGTTGTACACCTCAACAGCAGCAGTGGGACTGTAGGGGGTGTGCACCGTCTAATTAGCTACATGAGGGAAGAATCACAAAGCACGAACTCCAACAATCAAAACAAACAACTCCTTGATTAGAATGTTCAATTTCTGATCCAAGGGCTATGGGCAGGATGAACTGCAGCCAATCTGGTTCGTCCCCACGAAATCTAATAGGTGAAATACCAAAAAGAGTGAATTGCACTATTAATACAAGAAAGTTGTCCAGAAAGTTCAGTTCCAGACATCAAGTATCAAATTTTACACTTCGGTACATGATGTTGCATAAATGGTACTCCCTCTGTTCATTAATATAAGACATTTTTAGACTTACCATAAGTCAAAAAAACACCTTATATTAATGAAGAGGTTGCACAAAACAGCTCGGCCCAACCCCGCGAGGCCAACGTGGCACGCCATGTAGTTTTTTGGAAACTTGCAGTTGCAACTTATTAATTTGGTCCTCCTTGATCATTTAATCTTCAGAACAGCCATTGGCCCTAAATTCTCAAATTGAGCGTCAAATCCCTAGCTCAATCGCCGTCCCTCTCATCCCCAAATCCAGCGGCGGCACTCATGCCACCCCTCTCTCACATGTCCCCTGTCCCACTTACTCAACCCAGGGACGACGCCATGGCCGAACGGCGAGGCGGAGGGCGAAGCCACAGGACGTCGCAAAACATGGCATTGGTGAAGTGCACGTCTTGCCAGAAAAAAAAACATGGTGATGTATTTCCAAAGTGAACTGATGAACATCATTGCTTACATTGCAAGATTCGATTGAAAGATGACAACTTTCTAAGTATTTGCATGAACATATTGTTGGGGAACGTTGCAGAAAACAAAATTTTCCTACTCGTTTCACCAAGATCATCTAGGAGTTCATCTAGCAACGAGTGATTAGATGCATCTACATACCTTTGTAGATTGCGAGCGGAAGCGTTCAAAAGAACGGTGATGATGTAGTCGTACTCGACGTGATCCAAATCACCGATGACCAGCGCCGAACGGACGGCACCTCCGCGTTCAACACACGTACGGAACAGCCACGTCTCCTCCTTCTTGATCCAGCAAGGGAGGGAGGAGAGGTTGAGGGAGATGGCACCAGCAGCAGCACGACGGCGTGGTGTTGATGGAGCTGCAGTACTCCGGCAGAGCTTCGCTAAGCACTATGGAGGTGGAGGAGGTGTTGGGGAGGGAGAAGGAGGCAACCAAAGGACAAGGCGTTCAGGTATGAAGTCCCTCCTCTCCCCCACTATATATAGGAGGGCCAAGGGGGGGTGGCCGGCCCTAGGAGATCCAATCTCCTAGGGGGTGCGGCGGCCAAGGGGGGTTTCCCTCCCCCCAAAGGCACCTAGGAGGTGCCTTCCCCTCCTAGGACTCTTTCCCCCTTAAACCCTAGGCGCATGGGCCTATGTGGGGCTGGTGCCCTTGGCCCATTAGGCCAAGGCGTACCCCCTACAGCCCATGTGGCCCCCCGGGACAGGTGGACCCACCCGGTGGACCCCCGGGACCCTTCCGATGGTCCCGGTACAATACCGATAACCTCGAAACTTGTCCCGATGCCCGAAACAGGACTTCCCATATATAAATATTTACCTCCGGACCATTCCAGAACTCCTCGTGACGTCCGGGATCTCATCCGGGACTCCGAACAACATTCGGGTTACTGCATATACATATCCCTACAACCCTAGAGTAACCGAACCTTAAGTGTGTAGACCCTACGGGTTCGGGAGACAAGCAGACATGACCGAGACGACTCTCCGGTCAATAACCAACAGCGGGATCTGGATACCCATGTTGGCTCCCACATGCTCCACGATGATCTCATCGGATGAACCACGATGTCGAGGATTCAATCAACCCCGTACGCTGTTCCTTTGTCTATCGATATGTTACTTGCCCGAGATTCGATCGTCGGTATCCCAATACCTCGTTAAATCTCGTTACCGGCAAGTCACTTTACTCGTACCGTAATGCATGATCCCGTGACCAGACACTTGGTCACTCTGAGCTCATTATGATGATGCATTACCGAGTGGGCCCAGTGATACCTCTCCGTCATACGGAGTGACAAATCCCAGTCTTGATCCATGTCACCCAACAGACACTTTCGGAGATACCCGTAGTCTACCTTTATAGTCACCCAGTTACGTTGTGACGTTTGGCATACCCAAAGCACTCCTACGGTATCCGGGAGTTACACGATCTCATGGTCTAACGAAAAGATACTTGACATTGGAAAACTCTAGCAAACGAACTTATACGATCTTGTGCTATGTTTAGGATTGGGTCTTGTCCATCACATCATTCTCCTAATGATGTGATCTCGTTATCAATGACATCCAGTGTCCATAGTCAGGAAACCATGACTATCTGTTGATCAACGAGCTAGTCAACTAGAGGCTCACTAGGGACATGTTGATGTCTGTTATTCACACATGTATTACGATTTCCGGATAACACAATTATAGCATGAATAAAGACAATTATCATGAACAAGGAAATATAATAATAATGCTTTTATTATTGCCACTAGGGCATATTTCCAACAGTCTCCCACTTGCACTAGAGTCAATAATCTAGTTACATTGTGATGAATCGAACACCCATGGAATTCTGGTGTTGATCATGTTTTGCTCTAGGGAGAGGTTTAGTCAACAGATCTGCTACATTCAGGTCCGTATGTACTTTACAAATCTCTCTGTCTCCATCTTGAACATTTTCACGAATGGAGTTGAAGCGACGCTTGATGTGCCTTGTCTTCTTGTGAAACCTGGGCTCCTTGGCAAGTGCAATAGCTCCAGTGTTGTCACAGAAGAGCTTGATCGGCCCCGACGCATTGGGTATGACTCCTAGGTCGGTGATGAACTCCTTCACCCATATTGCTTCATGTGCTGCCTCCGAGGCTGCCATGCACTCCACTTCACATGTAGATCCCGCCACGACGCTTTGCTTGCAACTGCACCAGCTTACTGCCCCACCATTCAAAATATACACGTATCCGGTTTGTGACTTAGAGTCATCCAGATCTGTGTCGAAGCTAGCGTCGACGTAACCCTTTACGACGAGCTCTTCGTCACCTCCATAAACGAGAAACATTTCCTTAGTCCTTTTCAGGTACTTCAGGATATTCTTGACCACTGTCCAGTGTTCCTTGCCGGGATTACTTTGGTACCTTCCTACCAAACTTACGGCAAGGTTTACATCAGGTCTGGTACACAACATGGCATACATAATAGAACCTATGGCTGAGGCATAGGGGATGACGCTCATCTCTTCTATATCTTCTGCCGTGGTCGGACATTGAGCTGAGCTCAATTTCATACCTTGCAACACAGGCAAGAACCCCTTCTTGGATTGATCCATATTGAACTTCTTCAATATCTTATCAAGGTATGTGCTTTGTGAAAGACCTATGAGGCGTCTCGATCTATCTCTATAGATTTTGATGCCTAATATATAAGCAGCTTCTCCAAGGTCCTTCATTGAAAAACTTTTATTCAAGTAGGCCTTGATGCTGTCCAAGAGTTCTATCCCATCAAAAGTATGTCATCTACATATAATATGAGAAATGCTACAGAGCTCCCACTCACTTTCTTGTAAATGCAGGCTTCTCCATAAGTCTGTGTAAACCCAAACGCTTTGATCATCTCATCAAAGCGAATGTTCCAACTCCGAGATGCTTGCACCAGCCCATAAATCGAGCGTTGGAGCTTGCACACTTTGTCAGCATTCTTAGGATCGACAAAACCTTCCGGCTGCATCATATACAATTCTTCCTTAAGGAAACCATTAAGGAATGCCGTTTTGACGTCCATTTGCCATATTTCGTAATCATAGAATGCGGCAATTGCTAACATGATTCGAACGGACTTCAGCTTCGCTACCGGTGAGAAAGTCTCATCGTAGTCAACCCCTTGAACTTGTCGATAACCCTTAGCGACAAGCCGAGCTTTATAGATGGTCACATTACCATCCACGTCTGTCTTCTTCTTAAAGATCCATTTATTTTCTATGGCTTGCCGCTCAACGGGCAAGTCAGTCAAAGTCCATACTTTGTTTTCATACATGGATCCTATCTCGGATTTCATGGCTTCTAGCCATTTGTCGGAATCCGGTCCCGCCATCGCTTCTTCATAGTTCGAAGGTTCACCGTTGTCTAACAACATGATTTCCAAGACAGGGTTGCCGTACCACTCTGGTGCGGAACGTGTCCTTGTGGACCTTCGAATTTCAGTAGGAGCTTGATCAGAAGTATCTTGATCATTATCATTAACTTCCTCTAGTCGGTGCTGGCACCTCAGGAACATTTTCTTGAGTTGCGCCATTTTCCGGTTCAAGAGGCAATACTTCATCAAGCTCTACTTTCCTCCCACTTACTTCTTTCGAGAGAAACTCTTTCTCCAGAAAGGACCCATTCTTGGCAACAAAGATCTTGCCTTCGGATCTGAGGTAGAAGGTGTACCCAATAGTTTCTTTTGGGTATCCTATGAAGACGCATTTCTCCGACTTGGGTTCGAGCTTTTCAGGTTGAAGTTTCTTGACATAAGCATCGCATCCCCAAACTTTTAGAAACGACAGCTTAGGTTTCTTTCCAAACCATAATTCATACGGTGTCGTCTCAATGGATTTCGACAGAGCCCTATTTAAAGTGAATGCGGCAGTCTCTAAAGCATAGCCCCAAAAAGAAAGCGGTAAATCGGTAAGAGACATCATAGATCGCACCATATCTAACAGAGTGCGATTACGACGTTCGGACACACCATTACGCTGAGGTGTTCCAGGCGGCGTGAGTTGTGAAACTATTCCACATTTTCTTAAGTGTGCCCCAAACTCGTGACTCAAGTATTCTCCTCCACGATCTGATCGCAGAAACTTGATTTTCCTGTCACGTTGATTTTCAACCTCACTCTGAAATTCCTTGAACTTTTCAAAGGTTTCAGACTTGTGTTTCATTAAGTAGATATACCCATACCTACTTAAATCATCAGTGAGGGTGAGAACATAACGATAGCCACCGCGAGCCTCAATACTCATTGGACCGCACACATCGGTATGTATGATTTCCAATAAGTCGGTTGCTCGCTCCATTGTTCCTGAGAACGGAGTCTTGGTCATTTTACCCATAAGGCATGGTTCGCACGTGTCAAATGATTCATAATCAAGAGACTCTAAAAGTCCATCAGCATGGAGCTTCTTCATGCGTTTGACACCTATGTGACCAAGGCGGCAGTGCCACAAGTATGTGGGACTATCATTATCAACTTTACTTCTTTTGGTACTCACATTATGAACATGTGTAGCATCAAGTTCGAGATTCATAAAGAATAAACCATTCACCATAGGAGCATGACCATAAAACATATCTCTCATAAAAATGGAACAACCATTATTCTCAGATTTAAAAGAGTAGCCATCTCGAATTAAACGAGATCCCGATACAATGTTCATGCTCAAAGCTGGCACTAAATAACAATTATTAAGGTTTAAAACTAATCCCGAAGGGAGATGCAGAGGTAGCGTGCCGACGGCGATCACATTGACCTTGGAACCATTCCCGACGCGCATCGTCACCTCGTCCTTTGCCAGTTTCCGCTTATTCCGCAGCCCCTGCTTTGAGTTACAAATGTGAGCAACTGCACCGGTATCAAATACCCAGGAGCCACTACGGGCACTAGTAAGGTACACATCAATTACATGTATATCACATATACCTTTGGTTTTGCTGGCCTTCTTATCCGCTAAGTACTTAGGGCAGTTCCGCTTCCAGTGACCGCTTCCCTTGCAATAAAAGCACTCAGTCTCGGGCTTGGGTCCATTCTTTGGCTTCTTCCCGGCAGCTTGCTTGCCGGGCGCGGCAACCTCCTTGCCGTCCTTCTTGAAGCTCTTTTTACCCTTGCCTTTCTTGAACTTAGTGGTTTTATTGATCATCAACACTTGATGTTCCTTCCTGACTTCTACCTCTGCTGATTTCAGCATAGCAAATACTTCAGGAATGGTCTTTTCCATCCCCTGCATATTGAAGTTCATCACAAAGCTCTTGTAGCTTGGTGGAAGCGACTGGAGGATTCTGTCAATGACCGCATCATCCGGGAGATTAACTCCTAGCTGAGTCAAGCGGTTATGCAACCCAGACATAGTGAGTATGTGCTCACTGACAGAACTGTTTTCCTCCATCTTACAGCTGAAGAATTTGTCGGAGACTTCATATCTCTCGACCCGGGCATGAGCTTGGAAAACCATTTTCAGCTCTTCGAACATCTCATATGCTCCATGTCTCTCAAAACGCTTTTGGAGCCCCGGCTCTAGGCTGTAAAGCATGCCGCACTGAACGAGGGAGTAGTCATCGAAACGTGCCTGCCAAGCGTTCATAACATCTTGTTCTGCAGGGAGAACGGGTGCGTCACCAAGCGGTGCTTGTAGGACATAATCTTTCTTGGCAACTATGAGGATGATCCTCAGGTTCCGGACCCAGTCCGTATAGTTGCTGCCATCATCTTTCAGCTTAGTTTTCTCTAGGAACGCGTTGAAGTTGAGGACTACGTTGGCCATTTGATCTACAAGACATATTGCAAAGATTTTAGACTAAGTTCATGATAATTAAGTTCAACTAATCAAATTATTAGTGAACTCCCACTTAGATTAGACATCCCTCTAGTCATCTAAGTATTACATGATCCGAGTTAAACTAGACCGTGTCCGATCATCACGTGAGACGGACTAGTCAACATCGGTGAACATCTTCATGTTGATCGTATCTTCTATACGACTCATGCTCGACCTTTCGGTCTTCTGTGTTCCGAGGCCATGTCTGTACATGCTAGGCTCGTCAAGTCGACCTAAGTGTTTGCATGTGTAAATCTGTCTTACACCCGTTGTATGTGAACGTCTGAATAAAACACCTGATCATCACGTGGTGTTTTGAAACAGCGAACTGTCGCAACGGTGCATAGTTAGGGGGAACACTTCTTGAATTTATTGTGAGGGATCATCTTATTTACTACCGTCGTTCTAAGTAAACAAGATGCAAAACATGATAAACATCACATGCAATCAAATAATAAACGTGACATGATATGGCCAATATCACATAGCTCCTTTGATCTCCATCTTGGGGCTCCATGATCATCTTGTCACCGGCTTGACACCATGATCTCCATCATCATGTCTCCATGAAGTTGCTCGCCAACTATTACTTCTACTACTATGGCTAACGCGTTTAGCAATAAAGTAAAGTAATTTACATGGCGTTTCTTGATGACACGCAGGTCATATAAAAGAATAAAGACAACTCCTATGGCTCCTGCCGGTTGTCATACTCATCGACATGCAAGTCGTGATTCCTATTACAATAGCATGAACATCTCATACATCACACATATAGATCATTCATCATTCATCACAACTTTGGCCATATCATATCACAAACCACTTGCTGCAAAAACAAGTTAGACGTCCTCTAATTGTTGTTGCAAGTTTTACGAGGCTGAATAAGGGTTCTAGCAAGAACGTTTTCTTACCTACGTTAAAGCCAGAACGTGATTTTTCAACTTCTATTTACCCTTCATAAGGACCCTGTTCATCGATTCCGCTCCAACTAAAGTAGGAGAGACAGACACCCGCCAGCCACCTTATGCAACTAGTGCATGTTAGTCGGTGGAACCGGTCTCACGTAAGCGTACGTGTAAGGTTGGTCCGGGCCGCTTCATCCCAGAATACCGCTGAAGCAAGAAAGGACTAGTAACGGCAAGAGAGTTGACAAATCTACGCCCACAACAAATTGTGTTCTACTCGCGCAAGAAGAACTACGCATAGACCTAGCTCATGATGCCACTGTTGGGGAACATTGCAGAAAACAAAATTTTCCTACTCGTTTCACCAAGATCATCTAGGAGTTCATCTAGCAACGAGTGATTAGATGCATCTACATACCTTTGTAGATCGCGAGCGGAAGCGTTCAAAAGAACGGTGATGATGTAGTCGTACTCGACGTGATCCAAATCACCGATGACCAGCGCCGAACGGACGGCACCTCCGCGTTCAACACACGTACGGAACAGCCACGTCTCCTCCTTCTTGATCCAGCAAGGGAGGGAGGAGAGGTTGAGGGAGATGGCACCAGCAGCAGCACGACGGCGTGGTGTTGATGGAGCTGCAGTACTCCGGCAGAGCTTCGCTAAGCACTATGGAGGTGGAGGAGGTGTTGGGGAGGGAGAAGGAGGCAACCAAAGGCCAAGGCGTTCAGGTATGAAGTCCCTCCTCTCCCCCACTATATATAGGAGGGCCAAGGGGGGGTGGCCGGCCCTAGGAGATCCAATCTCCTAGGGGGTGCGGCGGCCAAGGGGGGTTTCCCTCCCCCCAAAGGCACCTAGGAGGTGCCTTCCCCTCCTAGGACTCTTTCCCCCTTAAACCCTAGGCGCATGGGCCTATGTGGGGCTGGTGCCCTTGGCCCATTAGGCCAAGGCGCACCCCCTACAGTCCATGTGGCCCCCCGGGATAGGTGGACCCACCCGGTGGTCCCGGTACAATACCGATAACCCCGAAACTTGTCCCGATGCCCGAAACAGGACTTCCCATATATAAATCTTTACCTCCGGACCATTCCGGAACTCCTCCTGACATTCGGGATCTCATCCGGGAGTCCGAACAACATTCGGGTTACTGCATATACATATCCCTACAACCCTAGCGTAACCGAACCTTAAGTGTGTAGACCCTACGGGTTCGGGAGACAAGCAGACATGACCGAGACGACTCTCCGGTCAATAACCAACAGCGGGATCTGGATACCCATGTTGGCTCCCACATGCTCCACGATGATCTCATCGGATGAACCACGATGTCGAGGATTCAATCAACCCCGTACGCTATTCCCTTTTTTCTATCGATATGTTACTTGCCCGAGATTCGATCGTCGGTATCCCAATACCTCGTTCAATCTCGTTACCGGCAAGTCACTTTACTCGTACCGTAATGCATGATCCCGTGACCAGACACTTGGTCACTCTGAGCTCATTATGATGATGCATTACCGAGTGGGCCCAGTGATACCTCTCCGTCATACGGAGTGACAAATCCCAGTCTTGATCCATGTCACCCAACAGACACTTTCGGAGATACCCGTAGTCTACCTTTATAGTCACCCAGTTATGTTGTGACGTTTGGCATACCCAAAGCACTCCTACGGTATCCGGGAGTTACACGATCTCATGGTCTAAGGAAAAGATACGTGACATTGGAAAACTCTAGCAAACGAACTTATACGATCTTGTGCTATGTTTAGGATTGGGTCTTGTCCATCACATCATTCTCCTAATGATGTGATCTCGTTATCAATGACATCCAGTGTCCATAGTCAGGAAACCATGACTATCTGTTGATCAACGAGCTAGTCAACTAGAGGCTCACTAGGGACATGTTGATGTCTGTTATTCACACATGTATTACGATTTCCGGATAACACAATTATATCGTGAATAAAGACAATTATCATGAACAAGGAAATATAATAATAATGCTTTTATTATTGCCTCTAGGGCATATTTCCAACACATATATGTAAAAAGGGCATTGTAATTCTAACAGAGCAATCTATCAAAACAGTAAACTACTGATACATTTACCACTTAATACCGTACAACATTCGCAAATCTTACTACAAAGAGCACAAAAAACTACCAATTACAGAGATTAATCAAGAGCATGAAAACCCTAATTGAAATCGACAGAACAAACTGCAAAGAGCACAAAAAACTACAGGCCACAACCACAACTAATCATGGCTGCACACATCCCTTCCTCTCCCCCTCACGTGTCGCTCATGCACGAAAAATACAGCCCAAACACTCCCGATCAAAGTGGCATTCCACGTCGGCGTCGCGTGAGCGGGCCGGGCTGTTTTGTACCATTTATGCAGCATCATGTACCCAAGTGTAAAATTTGATAGTACTTGATGTATGACACTGAGGTTCTTGGACAACTTCTTGTATCAACTATGCAATTCACCCTCCCAGAAAGGCATTGTGACAATATCACTACCAATTCCAAAATGACGAAAATATGCACATTTCAGTCCCAAAAATGGGGTTTTCTTCACGTTGGTAAACTGACACCCTGGACTTCTTATTATATCATCAAAAATAGGTTTCCATCTTTAACACAGCCTACACGAGCACGTTTGGACAAGATCGCTAAACAGCATTGCAATAAATATGGTCGCTTTGGACAAGATTGCTACCAAGCATTGCAAAATTATGCTGCCCAAATCAGAACCATAAGGACTCCAAATGGAGAAAATAATTACCTTCCTCATGGTGGCGAGAGTGAGCAGCCACTTGAGCTTGTCAAGAGTCGCCTCATCGGCCTTGTCGAAATCCACCTCAACCCTCCCATCCACCTCCTGGATCCACCCGCCGATGTCCTTCATAATGACGACCGCTTTCCCCTGCAAGTCCACCGGTAGCCGCGGCAGCTCATCCTTGAGCCTTACCCTGGGCATGGCGACCGGCGGCGGTGACGGGAGCGTCGCCAAAATGGAGGCCCACCCGAAGATGCGAGAGAGCTTAGCAGCACTCTCGTACACATCGTCTCCCTTGTTGTTGTAGGTCATGGCGTTGCTGAAGGTACGCCGGACATCCTTGGCAAAGCAGAGCAGGTTCGGGTAGCGACGCAATTCAAGGCGGCGGCTGACAGTGCAGAGATCCATGGGTTCGGCGATGACAGAGAGGTAGTCGCGGAGTTCGAGGCTGTGTGTATCCACCGGCTTGGCGAACACCCACCCGTCCTCATGTTGCAGCAGCTTGTCCAGTAGCCGGCGGTAGCGTTCGAGAGCATGGGGAAGATCGGCGGCGGCAAGGTAGTACTTAGGTTTCTTCGGGAAACCGGGCGGCGCTACAGGCGGGCTGCTTTGGGACGGCATATAGGGCCCGGCCGAGAGGATTTGGGAGTCAATTTGGGTCAACTTCAAACCACGAATCCGGTCGGATGCCATATTAGAGCATCTCCAGCCGTTGGCCTGAGGGCATAAAAATCCCCGCTAGAGGCGAGCCGGCCCTAAAATTGGCTATGGGGGTGATTGGGTTCCCAGGCGTCGCTCCCAGGTCGCCCCAGACACCGATATTGGTCCATTTTTAACACAAATGTGGCCGATTTTTGACCCATTTTCAGTGAAAAATTTGCCTGGTATCGACACAAATCAGCCCATATTCACCGTGGTTCGGCGCAAATTCAACAAAAGTAATTTTTTATCACATAGTTCATCATAGAAAATCAATAGAAATCAAATAGTTCAACACTATATAGTTCAGTACAAATTATATAGTTCAACAAATAAAAACTCATATTTCATCACACGTCGAGCTAGGTGTTGCCCTTGAGCCGTCATAGATGCTCCACCAGATCCTGCTGAAGTTGTTGACGCATCTGTGGGTCTCGGATCTCCTGACGCATATTGAGGAAGGTAGTCCAAGTTGTCAGTAGCTGGTGATCAACTTGCAAAAGAGGACCATGCC
Organism: Triticum dicoccoides; assembly: GCF_002162155.2. NCBI lineage: Eukaryota > Viridiplantae > Streptophyta > Magnoliopsida > Poales > Poaceae > Triticum > Triticum dicoccoides. The sequence goes on from NC_041385.1 coordinate 438,519,110, forward strand.
TGTAATATGGTTCAGTGTCAAACATTGGCTCTTCCTGCTCGCTCTCAATGATCATGTTGTGCAAGATGACACAGCAAGTCATGATCTCCCACATTTGATCTTTCGACCGGGTCTGAGCAGGGTATCGGACAATAGCAAATCGAGATTGGAGCACACCAAATGTCCGCTCAACATCTGTGACGCCCGGGTAATTAAGCTACAGTGATCCTCTGCTAATGGTGCCACGTCACCTCGTTTATAGTTGCTAATCTCGAGTTAGTTCGAAACCGATTCAAATTCAAATTCAAAATAGGCAAACAATAAAAGTTTTCAAATATTAAAACTAAAATGTTCGGAGTGAACCAAATATTGCATAGATAATTATGGTGGAGGAACCACACTCTTATAAAATGTGTAATTATTCTAAAATGAATAAAACAGTAGCAAAACCGATATTTAAATGCTTTTATAAATAAATAAAATACTAAACTAAATTGTTTTGGGATAAAACCTTTTGTGGCAGTGGTTTCATGGTATTACTAATTTAGGGATCATTTTAATATTAAGTAAAAAGTAAACTTAAAAGAAAGTAAAATAAAAACAAAAAAA